>NW_024070206.1:9154505-9444896 GCF_014754425.2 Oryx dammah | reverse complement strand
TTTCAGCCTCAACAGACAACGTCAAGCTGTTTGCCAAAGTGGCTGCCTCCTTTTATACTCTCACCCGGCATCTGCGACAGTTGCCGTGATTCTGCATTCTTGGGAACACTTTCAGTGGTTTGCTTTCATTCTGGTTTCAATATGCGTTGCTTTGTAACTAATGAGGGCACCCACTCTTACAGTTTTGTTGACCATTTGGGATCCTCATTCTAGATGTGACTATCCAGATACTTTCTCCATCTTTACATTCATTGGCTGTCTTGGTGTATTGAATCTATGGATCAATTTGAGAAGACAGGATACTACAATAAAGAACATTTCAGTTCTTCATAATACTCAGTTTTCAAATATTCCAATACCTGATAAAATATTTAGTATGCTGGTTTTCATAATATAGAGGACTACAGTGTCCTCACACTTCAATATGTATTAGGCCTTCTTAGCATTTTCTAAATATTTTATAGTTCTCTGTGTCTTGTCCATATTGCATTGAATTTATTCTGGAGTTTTCAAGCTCACTCATTGTTTTTCTCTTTCTCTTTCGCTCACCCTCCCCTTCCTCCCTCTTTTATTTTTCTTCCCACCCTCCTTCCTCCCTTCCTCTCTCTTTAATTCTTTCTTTTTCTGTCTCTCTTTCTCTCATTCTTTCTTCTTGCCTCCTTTCACCAGCTGGACCTTCCAGTAGATTTAGTTCTCAACTCAGGGCAATTTAGCCCCCACGGGGGAGATTTTACAGTGTGTAGACATCCTTGATTTTCACAACTGAAAGACTACTACTAACATCTATATATGGAAGCTGGGTATGCTGCTAAATATCCACAATGCAATTTCCACAACAAGGAATGCCAGACCTCTAATACTAATAATGCTCAAATTGAGTAACTCTGCAGGATAGTGTTTTATAGGAATGATAGTATAGGACCTCTTCCCTTGTTTCAGTAGCAAGGTAGGAGCTTTTAACATTTAACAAATCTATGTAATGTATCTTGCAGGCTTTCAGTAAATAACTTTTATTAAATAAATGTCATTTTCTTCTATCCCTACTTTGCTGAGTGCTCTTATGGTGAATGGAATATCATATCTGCAAAGATGTTTAAGAAAGCAAACATTGGGATCTAGAAAGATGTTATCTTTCTCCGAAGAGAATTCACATTGCTTCTGCCACAAGAGCCCTTTCAGCAGCTTGAGGGAACTAAACACTAAACTTCAGTATACACTTCTACATACTTCTGGTTTATCCTTACTCACTGGCTCGAGCGTCTATAGCTACATATGTATATCTACACATCTGTATCTGTATTTTTATCTGTATCTACTTGTCTGTAATCCCGGAGTAGACAGGGTTTACCAGGGCTCCCCCAAAAGTCTGTTCACAGGTGTTAGATACAATCCTCACGGTCTCTGTCCATCAAGGCTGTCCATTCCAGGATCGCCCTCAGGGTATCTCAGTCTCTTCACATTGAAAAGAGTTAGTCTCATGGAGTAAGTTCAGTTCAGTTCCTTAGTCATGTCTGACTCTTTGTGAACCCATGGACTGCAGCACGACAGGCTTCCCTGTCCATCACCAACTCCCAGAGTTTGCTCAAACTCATGTGCATTGAGTCGGTGATGCCATCCAACCATCTCATCCTCTGTCATCCCCTTCTCCTCCTGCTTTCAGTCTTTCCCAGCATCAGGGTCTTGTCAAATGAGATGAGTCAGTTCACATCAGGTGGCCAAAGTGTTGGAGTTTCAGCTTCAGCATCAGTCCTTCCAATGAATATTCATGACTGATTTCCTTTAGAATAGGATCTGCTTGCAGTCCAAGGGACTCTCAAGAGTCTTCTCCAGCACCACAGTTCAAAAGCATCAATTCTTCGGTGCTCAGCTCATGGAGTAAAATGGACCCTAAACTTTAGGACCAGCACTCCTCTTTGCCTCTTTTTTTCCATTCCCCATAATTCTTCATTCTGTCTTTTCAGCTTTTCCGTGCCTTTAGGCAGACGTGTTTTTAAGTTGTGTCCTTTTTTAAAAAATAGAGATTCTCAATGGGAAGATTGCTCTGAATTATTAAGTCCACTATGGAGAAGGACATGAAAACCCACTCCAGTCCTCTTGCCTGGAAAATCCCAGGGACGAAGGGGGCCTGGTGGGCTGCCGTCCATGGGGTCGCAGAGAGTCAGAGATGACTGAGCGGCTTCACATTCACTTTTCACTTTCATGCACTGGAGCAGGAAATGGCAACCCACTCCAGTGTTCTTGCCTGGAGAATCCCCGGGACAGAGGAGCCTGGTGGGCTGCTGTCTATGGGGTTGCACAGAGTCGGACACGACTGAAGCGACTTAGTAGCAGTAGTAGAAAGCAGAATTCTCATTTATGTGTGCATTTGTTAATTTATTTCTGGGTAGGACTTTAAGGAAATCAGCACTGAACATTCTGAAAAGATTTCTTCTAGGATGTAGTGCATATTCAGCTGTAAACTATTGAAACTGTTGAAATATGCTCATATTTGACACATGAAAAAAATCATTCTTATTTGAATGAAAAGTTTGAACCATTTTTTCTTTAATTACTATAATCACAATTTACATACTTAAACAGAAGAGATGTCCACCTACGCTCACCATCCCTGAATTGGGAAAAGAATAATTAAATGATTAAAAAGTAATTTTGGAATAAAGTGAGGTGACTTGTAGCTCCCTAATTTTTCAGCTGAATTGGCTTCTTCAATTGTCAAGTCAGTACCATCAGTAGTCAAATATGTAGACAGATACATGAAGCCCACAGTTGCCATTTTTCTCTCTTCTCTGTATTAATCATATGCCTTTAAGAATCATTCTTTAGTTTAGAAGTAGATTGGAGGTGAGTTGACATCAGACGATTTAGTAATCGGCAAGTTTAAAGGCTTTGGGGCTTTCCGAGCCTGACCAGGGGAATATGACAGCATTTTCATCTCTTTGGTCCAGGTTTTAGAGAAAGGGTAAATCTAAAGTGTCTACCAACTGTGGGTTTGATTTGTTTATCTTTCCGGTTATGTACAGCATCTCAGAAAAACATCCACTCTGATATCTCTGCTTTTCTCATAAACAAGGATATCATAGACTGGGCTTATTATTAGTCTGCCTTTTGACAGTGCAAAGTCTTATATAAATTGCTTTAAAAGAGAAAGGAAAAAAAATCCTCTCATGATGTTTAGATCCTCAGTCTTAATTTTAAGCATTAATACTGACAGAGTGCTCATTTTCTAGATTTTCTTTGTGAACCTCTAACTCTATCGGAATTAATTGAATAACTATATATGCAGTAAAAAAACCTCTAAGGATAACAAATCCGAAAAGAAATGAGAAAAGTGGAAATCCAACAAAGTGCCAGTCACTTTAGACATTTTAGTTGTTTTGCAATTTGTAGTTTCAATTGCTGAAAATTTTCTTGACTGCTTCCTTGTCTCACTAATCTACCAGGAAATAAGAGCTGTGTTAAAAGGGTGGCGTCACGGGTGGGGAAGAGAAGAAAACACCCATTTCATCCTAGCCTGAATGTCTGATTGGATACTGGATATTGTTTCCAATGTTACTTTTGACCTACACAGAGTTGACTCTAGCCACGCATTTAGAAGCCAGGACAGAAAAACAATTTCCCTACGATAAGTAAAACCTTGGCTTATATCTGAGCGATGTTATGCCAAAAATGTTTTTTGAAATATTTTTAGAACATTAAGATACTGCTAACTCTGGAAGGAAAGTAATGTTGGTTTTATACTAACAGCTCATTTTCCTATAGCAATCAACTCCTTGGCACAATATTAAAAAGTGTCAATAAAAAGGAACACTTAGTGAATGCTGTCTCTCTGCTAAGTACTTTTTATTCATTTCCACCCCCCGATTCAATCCTCGCAGCACGACCATGAGAAGATGTTCTATTGTACAGTTGAAGAAAATGCAGTTTAAAATAATGACGTAGCTTGCTAGTTGCCCATTTTGTAAATAGGAACATCTGAATTTAGAACCAGATTTGGCTTCCTTCTGAACCCCAGTGCTGCTACAGAGTGCTGGAGCATGGTTTGAGGAGTGAGGGGTCTGGTTGGGGTTCACAGTGCTGGAATCACACGTGTCTCAATAATGTAGTGGATGTATACGAGTAATAGATAAACGTCATGACTCAGCTTTCCTCAGATAAGGACAAGGAGATTGAGACATGTTTAGTAGAGTTTAGAAAGGTACCCTTGAAAGGAGGAAAAGTCAGTTTCACTTCTCTTCTTGATATTCTGCTCAACCAGTTTCCAACATGTGCTGGGCAGCTTCCTCCATGCCAACACGCAGTTCTCACATATCAGCAGTGTCTGCGAAGTCAGCTCAAGTCTTCCTCTCTCCTCCCAGAGATAGCGTCAGATTCCACAGATTAAGGATTTAATCCTACAAGCCTGTGCCCCCACTACTTCAGATACCAACCACAAGCCCAACTTGGTGCCTGTGCTTCTAATTGATTGGCTATAAATTAGGGGTTCCTAAGACTTGCCTCAACTTCAGGTAATTTGCTAGAGACACTTATGGACTCAGAGAAACATTTTACTTACTGGTGATTACTGTACAAGGATGTGACTGAGGAATAGCCAGGTGGAAGAGATGCGCCGGACGTGGTGTGGGGAAAACGCACAGAGCTTCTGTGTTCTCTCTGGGTGTGTCACTCATGCCAGATCTCCACGTGCTCACCAACCCCAAACCCTGTCCTTCAGGTTATCAGGGAGACTTCCTTACACAGGCATGACTGATTAAATCATTGACCTTTGGCAACTGAATTCAATCTCCAGCCCCTCTTGCTTCCCCAGTTGGACTGAAAGTTCAACCCTGTGATCACATGATTGATGCTCCTGGCAACCAGCCCTCCTTCTTGTTGTTGTTCAGCTGCTAAGTCGTGTCTGACTCTTTGTGACTCCATTCACAGCAGCACACCAGGCTTCCCTGTCCTTCACTGTCTCCAGAGCCTGCTGAAACTCACATTCATTGAGTCAATGATACCATCCAACTAGCTCATCCTCTGTCACCCCCTTCTCCTCCTGTCCTCAATCTTTCCCAGCATCAAGGTCTTTTCCAAAGTCAGCTCTTTGCATCATGTGGCCAAAGTATCGGAGCTTCAGTTCATCAGTGAATATTCAGGGTTGATTTTCTTTAAGACTGACTGGTTAGATCTCCTTGCTGTCCAAGGGACTCTCATTCTTAAGTGTTTCCAAAAGTTACCTCATTCACCTAACAAAAGATAGCTTTATTATTCTCATCCCATAGGAAATTCCAACTTAAAAGACACTTACTCCTTGGAAGGAAAGTTATGACCAACCTAGATAGCATATTAAAAAGCAGAGACATCACTTTGCCAACAAAGGTCCGTCTAGTCAAGGCTATGGTTTTCCCATGGTCATCTATGGTCATGTATGGATGTGAGAGTTGAACTGTGAAGAAAGCTGAGCACCAAAGAATTGATGCTTTTGAACTGTCGTTTTGGAGATGACTCTTGAGAGTCCCTTGGACTGCAAGGAGAGCCAACCAGTCCATCCTAAAGCAGATCAGTCCTGGGTGTTCTTTGGAAGGACTGATACTAAAGCTGACACTCCAATACTTTGGCCACCTCATGCAAAGAGTTGACTCATTGGAAAAGACCCTGATGCTGGGAGGGATTGGGGGCAGGAGGAGAAGGGGACGACAGAGGATGAGATGGCTGGATGGCATCACCGACTCGATGGACATGAGTCTGAGTGAACTCCGGGAGATGGTGATGGACAGGGAGGCCTGGTGTGCTGCGATTCATGGGGTTGCAAAGATTTGGACACGACTGAGCGACTGAACTGAACTGTATAACTACTGTGCATATCATTACTTACAGAACTTGTCATGTTTTCAAAATTGAAATTAGAATAGTGAATTTACTTCAGAAATCCCCTAAAAAATATCTTTCATTCTTACTCATGACTGATTCATAAAGTCAATAATATGCAGGTCTAGTATTTCGAGAGATTTTCTTTTAAATGAGTTTCCAGGGCGTCAATGATTCAAAAATTCCATTAAAGTATATTTTAAAAATTAAATCAAACCCACCAAATAACATATCTCTGAATACTTATCTGAAAATCACATAAAAGAGAAGGTTAAAGAAGTTGATGTATATTTTATTGTATTTAAAATATTTATATGGGATGAAAATTGAGTGAGTTGGAATCTTTTATTCAGAGGCTGCTCAGTAAATAAAATACAAATATGTAAGATTCATTTTTACATGGTGAGATATAATTTATTAATTCTGTTTATTGGCCCATTCAATGCTGATGAGAGGCTTAGAATAGTTAAATGATTAACATGATAACTTATAAAGCATGTAATTCCCCTCTTTTATTTCCCTTTTGGAAATCTCATAAGCTTACCTCCAAATAATGATTTTCATTAGTCTTGACCAATTTTTCCTAGCAAAACAGACCCTGTTCTTCTTTCCTCCTATTTATTTGTGTATTAGTTTTTAGTAACCGTTTTATTGAGATATAATTCATGTATCATAGATTCTATGATTCTTTAATTACATGAAAGTAAAAATTGAGCTTATGTCAGAATGATATGTGTTATAATTGGAAAAATTGGGAAAGTAGGTTATTTTTAGAATTTTCATAGCAAAAGCCTTTATTTGTTTTGTCAACTTCTGCATCTTGTTTAGAAATAATAATAGATGCTTTTCTTGTCCTAGCAACAACTAATGGTAAATTTGAGGTATTAAGCAAAGGTCTGTCTAGTCAAGGCTATGGTTTTTCCAGTGGTCATGTATGGATGTGAGAGTTGGACTGTGAAGAAAGCTGAATGCCAAAGAATTGATGCTTTTGAGCTGTGGTTTTGGAGATGACTCTTGAGAGTCCCTTGGACTGCCAGGAGAGCCAACCAGTCCATCCTAAAGGAGATTAGTCCTGGGTGTTCTTTGGAAGGACTGATGCTGAAGCTGAAACTCCAGTACTTTGGCCACCTTATACGAAGAGTTGACTCATTGGAAAAGACCTTGATGCTGGGAGGGACTGGGGGCAGGAGGAGAAGGGGACAACAGAGGATGAGATGGCTGGATGGCATCACCGACTCAATGGACATGAATTTGGGTGAACTCCGGGAGTTGGTGATAGACAGGGAGGCCTGGCGTGCTGCGGTTGATGGGGTTGCAAAGAGTCAGACACGACTAAGCAACTGAACTGAACTGAACTGAAATCTAATCAAACATCTTTTTTTTCTTAATTTTTGAAGATTATTTTTGAGCAATTTTAAGTGAAGTGAAAGTTGCTCAGTTGTGTCCAACTCTTTGCAACCCCATGGACTGCATGGGCCATGGAATTCTCCAGGACAGAATACTGGAGTTGGTAGCCTTTAAGTTCATAGCAAAATTGAGAGGAAGTTACAGAGATTCCCCATATACTCCCTGCTCCCCTGTTACTAACATCCCCCATCAGATTTGTACATTTGTTAGAGTTCATGAACCAGTATTTGCCATCATAATTACCCAAAGTCTATAGTTTCTATAAAGGTTCACTCTTGGTGGTGTACATTCTGTGGGTTTGTTCAAATGTATAGTGACATATGGTCATCCTTATAGTTTTATACAAAATGCTTTAATTGTCCTTAAAGTCCTCTGTGCTCTATTTATCCCAACAGCAGAGCACTCCCAGCCCCTGGTGTTTTTGCTGTCTCTCTAGTTTTGCCTTTGCCTTTTGCAGAATGTCCTATAGTTGGAATTACATGGCATGTAGCCTTTCGAGACTGGCTTCCTTTACTTAATAATATGTGTACAAGTTTTCTCCATGATAGCTCATTTGTTTTTAGCACTGAATGTTATTCCATTGTCTGGATGTACTGTTTGTTTATTCACTCATCTATTGAAGGACATCTTGTTTGCTTCCAAGCTTTGGCAGTTATGAATAATGCTGCTATAAACAGCATGTGCAGGTTTTGTAAGGACATAAGTTTTCAGCTTCTTTGAGTAAATACCAAGGAGTGAGATTACTGGATTGATATGAGTGTGTTTAGTTTTTTAAGAAGCTGCCAGACTGTCATCTAAAGTGGCTGTACCATTTTGCATTCCCCATTTTGCAATGAATGAAAATCCCTGTCGTTCGCATATTTGTTAGTGTTTGGGATTTTGGCCTTTCTGCTAGGTGAATAGTGGTATCCCATCCTTGTTTAAATTTGTATTTCTCTGACGATATATGATGTGGATCATCTTTTTACTTATTTAAAAACTGTTAACACATTTGGCCCATTTTAAAATCAGGTTGAGTTTTAAGAGTCATTTATTATGTGTCTTTTGCAAATCTTTCCATCCTATCAGTGTGTTGTCTTCTTATTGTCATGATACTCTCTTTCACAAGGAAGTTTTTTATTTTAATTAAGTCTAGCTTATCATTTCTTTCCTGTATCATGCCATTGGTGCTGTAGCTAAAAATCATCACCATGTCCAAGATCACCTAGGTTTTCTCCTAGTATATCTTCTAGGAGTATTATAGTTTTGCATTTTATATTTAGGTGTGTTATCCATCTGGAATTACCTTTTGTGAATGGTGTAAGCTCTGTATGTAGATTTATTGTTTCAAAGTAGGTGTCCCTTTGAGTTGTTTCAACAACTTTTTTTGAAAAGACTTTGCTCCATTGTGTTGCCTTTGTGCCTTTGTTGAATGAACATCAATTGACTTGTGTTTATGTGGATCTATTTCTGGGCTCTCTGTTCTTCCATTCTAGTGATCTGTTTGTTCATTCTTTCACCAATACCACACTGTCTTGATTTCTGGAGCCTTATAGTTAATCTTGAAGTGAGGTTGTATCAGTTGCTCAGTGCTGTGGTTCTTCAGTACTGTGTTGCCTCTTCTGGGTCTTTAGTCTTCTGTTACTTTTAACTGATAAACTTTAGAGTCATGCTGCTTCATTTCTGTCATTTTATTCTGTAATCATAACTAAGTCTTGCCAGTGATGTTTTGATTGGACCTTTACTATCAAAAAGTCACAGTCTCTCTGTTTTTCTACATTTCTGAATTTTCTGAAGCTTTCTTTTTTCTCTAACTTGCAAATGGAATTTTACAATGTTTTTTTCTTTTGAAAATGAAAATTATGGACCTGAAGATATATTCAAAAGTACAAATTATGGGAAAAAAGACATAGCTAGCCCTCTAGAAAGAGACATCCATGGTCCTTTATAATTGCTGCACAGTATATTTATGTTTATTTAAATGATGCCCTACACAATTTTTATCTGTATCACCAGTTGTTAGCATTTGTATTAAATCTTGGTGATGTTTTATTTCTAAATTTTACTAATTTTTAAGTGAAACCCCCTTTTTTCCTTTAATGCCTTGAAAAGATGATGTTAAGCGCACCTGCCCATGCAGGAGATGTAGGTTTGATCCCTGGGTCAGGCAAGATCCCCTGGAATAGGAAATGACAACCAGCTGGCTTCAGTATTCTTAGCTGGGAGATCCCATGGACAGAGGAGCCTGGAAGCTTGCAGTCCATGCGGTCACAAGTAGTTGGACACGACTTAGCAATAGAGCACATCAAGAGCCCAAATCAATTTTAAATAGTAGGGTTTGTTTGTGTATATATTTAACATTTAAAAGAAGAGTGACAGCCTACCAACTGCATAATGCACTCTCCTGAGAATTAGAGCTTGCACATTCCAAAGGAAGTCACATAGAAAAGTAATTCTGTCTACAAAACAAACTCAAAAGGTGTTTTTCTTCCACCTTAGCTGCAGCATATTTTAAAGCCTGATGTGCCATGGAGGCATGAGTTTGGACTTGGTATATTTTAAAAATGGAAGCTACAGTTTTTAAACATTCAAGCCTGTTGTGTATGGTACACACAGCATCAACTAGACTGTCAAAGGAACCAGGGAACTTGCTCTTTGCAAGTGAGGGTGGTGGGTTATTTACATGTAGATCAGCTATGCTGGGTTGAATCGCCCCAATCTATGGGAGCTCAGGACTTCAAATCACTTTGAAAAGACCAGGCCAGGCTATAGATTTCTGTGGGCCTTGGTTCCTTGATTACATTTATGGTTGGATTCACAAATTTATCAAAATAAAGCCAGTTCACTTATTTGGGGCCAAATGGAATACAGATGAAGAAATTTTTATACACTTGATGAAAGGAACGAGTCCAAAAGCAATTATTATTTTGAACTTTGAAAGCAAGGCCAGCTGCCATCAAGGCCAAAGCGTGAACCGTTGCATTCTCTACCTGGCAAGCTAAGCTCTGTTTGAAATGAACTTGTAAGGTTCTAAACCTTTACTCTACTCAGGCATTAGAATGTTCAAATCTTTCTTTTTTAAAACAATTCTGAATATTTATTATCCAAGCAGTGATTTGGAAAAAAAATAGACTTTTCTAGAGAGAGGGTGAAAACACTTACGGATTGTTGTTGGTATTATCAAATGAATAATTTGTTGGAGGGCCTGGCAGAGCAGAGCAAACTAATTTACTGGTTACGAAACAAATGATGCTTTTCTGAGGTATGTGAAATGAATTGAAATCCTTCCTTCTTACAAAAAAGAGAGGATTAACAGTAAGAAATATACTTTATAAATAACATTAACAGACAACACTTTCACTATGTATCTAACATATGTCCTCCTAGTCTTGCATATCTATGAAGTCATCTATGAGTTAGTTTTGAACATTTTATTCAGTATATTAAAGCTGATTTGTGTGTGTGTGTGTGTCTGTGTGTCTGTGTGTGTGTGTGTTTGTGTGTATGTCCTTAGTTTGGTGAGAGGTGTGGAAGTTGATAGTGGTCTAATTAAATAAAAAGTCTAGAAATCATCTTTCTAAATTTTATTTTGAAACTGGGCCATTGAGTCTCTTTCTCAGATTTGATTCATTTGTCTAATTATTGTGATTTGACCAGTAATTGTGAAAAAGAAGCACTGTGGTGATTATATTTTTATAAGTAAGGTGACATTCGACTTACAAATTTGCATAAACTCTTTTCACATAAAAATGATAGACATTTTCTTTGATGATAGAATCAGTACAGGCAAATCTCATTCCTTTAATGTATACATTTAGTTCTTTAGCATTAAAATAGTGTTAACTGGAAGTTGAAGCAAATTATTGTGTATCTGCTGAAACATCATTATGGGATATAACAGGAGGATTAACATTTTTCTTTGAATCTTGGTTCTTACTGTTTTCTTATTCTGAGGTGACAGCTGATAGTTTTTGTTACAAGTTTATACTGGCAATCTCAAGGATATGTATTGCGAGTCTGAAGGAAATGTAGAAGAACGGACCAGGAGCGAACTCTTTACTCAAAAGGGAAAAGACGGCATAGATGATACAGTGATGGGTCAGGTGAATCCTCATCATGGGCAAGGAGGATATCAAATAATCCTATATTCCTATGACTTGTTACTGGTAAAATTCCAAATGGAGTCAGATTTGCAATGAATGGAATGTTCTGAGCTTAGTCACAAGGTTTTGTTTGCCCTGTTTTGTAAAATTAACTCCCTCTTAACTAGAATAGGTTAATTTTTTGATGCATTATGCACAATTCCACCTTTCATTATTGAAATTTTAAAAATAATCCTCGAATTATTGCTGGGTTTCAGATCAAGAACTGTTAAAAATTATTTGCAACAAAGGAAGTTGCTTTATATCCTGCTAAGTATTACATACTGTTGCTTTGTTCTTAGCAAAAATTAATCTTTATAAGGTTCTATTTCAATTACAATTCAAAAGTTCTCACCTTTTCTTGATTTATAATACATATAGATAACCTTTTAAGAAACAGGCCACATTTATCTCACCCATTTCCCTAATTCCTACATCTAGACCTAAAGGGCAGACCTCCTATTTAAGTTAGTTTGAAAAAATAAAATACATTTCTTTCCTTTTGTGACCAAAATAGTTGTTCTTTTTTTCAACCACCCATCAAGTGAACCTTTTTTTTCTCAAGTGAACTTTTAAATAATCAAATTTGCATTGAGCTATTTGTGAGATGGAAAATGATAATCAACGAAAATTCAGTAAAATGCATATATAAACCCTTCATATGTCAAAAGAAAAGTATCTGATCTGAACTCTGGAATACAAAACATTTTAATCTTTTTCAAACTAGAGTACTTAACTTTCATTAAATGCGCTTATGTGAGATAATATAATCTATTTCTAAATCAGGAGTTATTTTGACTTGGTTGCATTAGCCAAAAGTTGCTTTTACAGTTTTATCCCAAAAGTTTCCTTACACTGTATGAAATCGCCAGTATTTGATGAGTTTTGACCTACAAAACCAGCAGTTCCATTAGGTTGAATCGAAAAGTGCCTGCACTAAAAGGTCCTTGAAGAATATCAACACAGAAAGATGGGACAGGAAAGAAGCTTCAGGATCAAGATCAATTTTTGGTGTTTGTTCTCTAAACTTCCTTGTGTTCCCACCGTATTTGTAGCCAGCTTCCTTGTTGCTGGCTGCTTGGAGCTCTCTGGGTATGTAACTGATACTGCTGTTTCAAAGTTCACGATTTTTCATTTGCTCTTTATATGCAGGCAGCTATCAGATAATAGGAGAACCTTTAGGTTTGAAGGAACCTTAGTATTGAACTTGGGGTTATTTGACTTTCAATTAAAGTGACCCCGATAGCAGGAATCAACAAACTTTTTCTGTAAACACTGAGTGTTTTAGGCTTTATAGGCCATATAATCTTTGTTTCAGTTGCTTAGTCACTTAACTGCTATTATTGGGCAACACCAGCCATAGAAATCATGTAAATAAATGGATATGCTTGTGTTCCAATAAAACATATTATTTATCGACATTGAAATTTGTATTTCATATAGTTGTCACATCTTAATATTTATTATGATTTTGATTTTTCCCCAACTCGTTAAATATGTAAAGATCCCTCCAATTTCATGAGCTGCACAGACAGGCGACCAGATGGATTTGGTTCACCGGCCATCCTTTACAGCGTCTTTGACATGGGTCAGCTGACATCATCGTAAGCATTTCACTTGATTGGAAGAGGACACAAGTCAGCACATCTCAAGTGCTTCTTTTGCACTTATAAATACAGTACAAACATACTATAAAAACTGTTTTGAATCAAACAAAAGAAAAAACATACCATTAATATTATTGCATTCGCATAATTATCATTAATGTTGGGCAATATTTTCCTCCAAAACATTTCCTATGTATATTTTTAGATTTCTGTGATAATCATATTTATATTTTGAACACTCTTTTTGTCATATAACACTGCCTTCTAAGTATTTTTCATAAGGTGCATAATTGTATAAGTACCAGTTTAGGTGTCTTGACTGAATACAGCTCACTTGAACAACTCTTCCATGTCGTACTTGGCTTTTATCAATTTTGTACACTTGAGTTGCTTTCAGTCATTTCACTAAGATGGTCTTACCTCTATGCATATTGTTAAATTTTCAGTGTTTAATTTCTTTGGGAAGATTCCCATAAGTCAGATTACAGAGTTGGAATGTATGATTACTGTAATTGTTGAATTTACTAAAAGGTATGGTGCTTGCATTAATGGAAATGGTACATTAAGTCTTTTATATGTGGCAGGCAATGTGCTAAGCACTTTAACTATATTATGTCACTGAATCCTCACTATAGCTCTATGAAATAAATGTCATTGTCCTCAGATATAAAAAAGTAGAACTATACTGGTATTAACAGAATCCAAGTTAGAATTTTGGTCTGTCTGACACCAAACCCTATATTGAGGCATTTTGTTACATCTAGTCATAACTTACAAATTTACAATGCCAGTCTGCCCAAAATGTTATTCTAAATTCTCTCTTTGAAGTGAAATCCTTCAAATCCCTTTGAAATTTATTTTAATATTAAATCTTTCATGAATCTTTCTCTAAAACCCATGTGGCAGAGTTTGTCATCCCTCTTGCACTTCCAAAGGCTTATCACAGTGCAATATTTTTAGCATCTCGAGCAAGGCACTGTGGTCTATTTATACCTTGTTAACCCAAGCTTTGTACAAAACCAGGGATCAATACATGTTTATGACTATAACTGTAATGAGTCATGATCTGCTTTTAGAAGCTTCTCCCCATTGGCACAAATCCTTTGTCTCTGTTGCAGAAGAATGTGGTAAACCAAATGCTTTGGTCTTATCCTTGTTTTCTTTTCTTTGCCCTCACTTCAGGTGCTTTCCCAGTCTCTCACCCTAACATTACCCTGACAATCTTATTTCTATGTGCTAAGCTTTCTTTGGGATGCATCCTGGCCCAGCCTCTTCACCAGCAGATATCATGCTGATTTCATCTTCAGTCTTAGAAAAGCTAGAATGAAATCAGGGTTGCTCCTGGAGGAATCAGAACCTTCAGAAGACCAAAAGCAGCACAGACTTTAATTTCCAGGTTATATCTTGTTTGTTGTTGTTGTTATTGTTCAGTTGCTGTTATTTCTCTTTGTAACCCCACGAACTGCAGCATATCAGGCTTTCCTGTCCTTCACTGTCTCTCGGAGTTTATTCAGACTCATGTCCACTGAGTCAGTGATGCCATCCAACCATCTCATCCGGTCACCTTCTTCTCCTTTTGCCTCAGTCTTTCCCAGTATCAGGGTCTTTTCCAAGAAGTTGATTCTCCACATCAGGTGGCCAAAATATTGGCGCTTCAGCTTCGGCATCGGCCCTTCCAATGAATATTCAGGGTTGATTTCCTTTAGGATTGACTGGTTTGATCTGGTTGAAATATCCTCAAATATAAACAGCTATAATTTGAGTCAGAATTGATCTGAAAGGTATGGGATAGATATATTTAACTGTTTGAGTTCTGATTCTATCAGTTTGCCCTATGAAGTGTTTGATATAGCCGGCATCATTGCTCTTGACCTGCCCCACTGTGGTTGTCTTACCATCATCATGTTATTGTAAACTTTATTACATCTTCCTAGGCTGAACACGAGGGCTGCATCACCATTCTGAGGGCTGCGTAGATCGAATTTTTATCTGATCTTCTATTGTATCAGTCCGGTTCTGTTCAGTCGCTCAGTCGTGTCCGACTCTTTGCGACCCCATGAACTGCAGCACGCCAGGCCTCCCTGTCCATCACCAGCTCCCAGAGTTCACCCAAACTCTTTTCCATCGAGTCGGGGATGCCCTCCAGCCATCTCATCCTCTGTCATCCCCTTCTCCTCCTGCCCCCAATCCCTCCCAGCATCAGAGTCTTTTCCAATGAGTCAACTCTTCGCATGAGGTGGCCAAAGTATTGGAGCTTCAGCTTCAGCATCAGTCCTTCCAAAGAACTCCCAGGACCGATCTTCTTTAGAATGGACTGGTTGGATCTCCTTGCAGTCCAAGGGACTCTCAAGAGTCTTCTCCAATACCACAGTTCAGAAGCATCAATTCTTCGGTGCTCAGCCTTCTAGTTTTCTTAATTAACTCTCTCTGGCCTGTGTATCCTATACTTTTTAGAAAGGGTGAAATTAAGAAAAGGAAGATCCAAATTACTCCCAGACAATATGATAACTGAGCTATCTAATTCTAAATGAGGACTGTTAGTAATGAAATGTCATTCTAGAAAGATCCATTTGGAAATTGCATCCCAATTCACCACCTTGACATTCTTAATAAATTAAGTTTTGTCAGAATTTTAAGCAGGATTTAACTTATAGCTATATTCAAAAATAACTATATTCTTCAAATTGCAGAAATAGCTAAATGTAAACTTCAGCAAATTAATTTTATGTAAGAATTTCTGCAGTTTCTACAAATCCTGAAATGAGAATATATTATATCTGAAATCTTTTCATGTTCTGTTTTATGATCACATATTTGGGGAAAAAAATCTTTGTATAAAGTACTATTCATCTTCCTTAGTTAGCCTTGCATAAAAACAAGCAGAGATAGAACTAAAATGCACTCTAACTTTAGAGTTTAATCTTAAAAGGAGAATGCTATTTTTAATTGGTATAGGTTTTTCTTAAAAGCAATGCATCAGGCAATTTGTAATTGGATAAGACATTCTTCAGTTGAATAAAAGGCTATAGCTTCTTTATTTAACACATGTAAGAATTAACTTTGCTTAGTAACCAGAAGCTATATGTACACTAATGAGAAGGTTACATAACACAATTTAACTCTATGTTCTGCTTACCTTTGTGCTCAAAAAACCTGTTTGAATTTACAAGGAAGATGTGGGGGCCTCATTCTGCTAATAAGCACAGTGATGATTACAAATAATGAATATTGGAATGCTATGATAGAATAAAGCCACAAGCCGTTATGTGTCTTGCTGCTAAATTATTTAAAATGTTGCCTGATAATTATAGACTTATTTTAAATCTACATCTGTACTTGTTAAAGCTGGAATATATTTCAGTCAGTACCATTTTTTCCTTCTTGGTTGGGTGGAGGATGTTCTTGATAGAAAATGTGTTTTACAGTTAGAATTTTAAAAGAGAAGCTATATTTGAATTAATAGATATTTGTGGGGGGGGGGGGAATGTTACTCCAGGGCAGAGATCACTGAAATTTTAGAAATACATTGAAAGAAGTCTATTGTAATTAATGGAATTGTGACTCACTTTGTTCTACGGAAAACATTAGGAAAGGAAATACATTTTGTCATTAAGGAAACAAAATTTGAATTGCATACTTAACACTTCATTAAATATGTAGATTGCTGTGAAATCTGGTGAGAAAGTTAAGGATAGTTGAGATGCCATAAAGCCATCTTCCCACACACATTCATTTGTTTCATATATGATGAAGTTAGAAAAATTTAAGAAGTGCCAAAGAAAATCCACAGTTGGTTAGACTTATAAAATGAGTGATTGGAAGCAAAAGGACTTTATGGGGAATATATCTTTTCGGAGGTAAATTAAGAACTATTTTAACACCTTTTAATACAACGTTTCAGCATATTGCATGTGAAATAATGTGGGCTGCATTTAAGAGTGAAAGTTACATTAAATGTTATAGCATATGCCAAACGAAGTCATGGGACACCACTCATTTCTCGTGTTTCTTTTAGTTCAAGTTCACATTTCTTCTTTTTTTTTTTTTCAATTAATTTTTATCAAAGTATGGTTGCTTTACAACATTGTGATACTGTCTAAATATAGCAAAATAAATCAGCCGCGCATATATGTGTACCTACACATATACCTCCCCTCCTTTTGGACTTTCTTCCCACCCAAGTCACCACAGTGTGTCTCGTAGAGTTCCCTGTTGTGCAGAGTACGTTCTCATTAGCTGTCTGTTTAATACATAGAATCAGTAGTGTATACATGTCAGTCCCAGTCTCTGAATTCCTCCTACCACCTCCTTCCCCGACTGGTATCCACACATTTGTTCTCTACCACTGTGTCTCTATTTCTGCTTTGCATATAAGATCATCTATACCATTCATTTAGTTTCCACATATATGCATTAATGTACAATACGTGTTTTCTTTTTTCTGACTGACTTCACTCTACATCACGTTCTCCAGGTCCATCCACATCTCTACAAATGACCTAATTTTGTTCCTTTCGATGGCAGAGTAATATTTCATTGTGTATATGTACCACATCTTCTTTATCCATTTCGCTGTTGATGGACATTTAGGTTGCTTCCATGTCCTGGCTTTTGTAGATTGTATTGCAATGAACACTGGGATGCATGTGTCTTTTTGAATTAGAGTTTTCTCTAGGTATATGCCCAGTAGTGGGATTGCTGGGGCATATGGTAGCTCTGTTTTCAGTTTTTTAAGGAACTTCCATACTATTCTCTATAGTGGCTATACCAGTTTATATTCCCAACAACACTGTAGGAGGGTTCCCTTTCCTCCACACCCTCTCTAGCTTTTATTGCTTTTGAGAGTTTTTGATGATGGCCATTCATCAAAATGGCCAGTGTGAGGCGGTATCTCATTGTAGTTTTGATTTACATTTCTCTAATAATTAGTGATGTTGGGCATCTTTACCTGAATTTGCCCATTTAAATGTCTTTTTTGGAGAAATTTATTTTTAGGTCTTCAGCCCATTTTTTTTCTTTTTTGATTGGGTTGTTTATTTTTTGACAATGAGCTGCATGAGCTGCTTATATATTTTGGAGATTCATCCTTTGTCAGTGGCTTCATTTTGCAAATATTTTCTCCCATTCTGAGAGTTGTTTTTTAAGGTCCAATGCTACAAAACTCTTGAGGAAAAGACAGGACACTCTCCAACATCAATCACATCAAGGTCTTTTTTGATGCACCTCCTGGAGTAATGAAAATAAGAAAATAAATAAATGGGACCTAATTAAACTTAAAAGCTTTTTTCACGGCAAAGAAAACCATAAACAAGACAGAGAGAAACCTTCAGAGTGGAAGAAAATATTTGTACACATTTTTCATGTTGACCATTCAGATTCATGAGCATTTACACAGCCTCCGTCTCAGATGCATTATGTGCATATGTTTACTGACTTTTATTTGAATTCTTGACCCTATCTCTGTTCCTCCTCTGCAGGAGTATTTGCCTGCAACAATAATATTTGTAACTTTATTTTTAATTGTTCTGGAAATCAAAGCTAAGTTTTTACTTTGCTGTTCTTTTCAAATATAAGAAAATATGAACAGTATATAACTGAGAATCTATGATGAATTCAACACTGTGGTTAACAGTTTTGTTTATAATATCTCTTCTATCTTTTTTTTTCTTGCTGTTGAAATATAGTCAATTTGCAATGTTTGTTAGTTTCTGGTGTAAAGCAAAGTGATTCATACACACACACACACACACATATTCTTTGTCATATTCTTTCCATTATGGTTTATTGCAGAATATTGAATATAGTATATAGTTCCCTGTGCTATAATAGGACCTTCTTATATCTTAATATCACCTTAATATAAGAAGTATATAATTCTTATATCTAATTATAGTTCTTTGATTTTTATAAACTTCACAGATGGAAAACACTACGAACTAAAGATGCTAACTTCCCTTGAGAAAGTCATTCCTAATGATTGTCCTATGAACCTCACTCTGTACCTGGCTGTTTTAATGAAAAGCATTTACATCTTTATAAAATGATTTATTGGATATTTTTATGATTAACTCAGTGCTGTACACTTTGAGGGTCTATACAAAACTTGTTTTGAGAAAGAGATTCCCTGCTAAATTACAGCAACCTTACGTTTGGAAAGTAATAAGTAAAGTTATTCAATTGTTCCTTCTCTAATTGTTTCTGACCAGTTGCTCCATGGCTTTTGACCAGTTGAATGAATGATTTCAAACTTTCCAATTTTCAAGCTGACTCACATGCAAATTAAATCCCGGAGATTGTTTGTGAAACTGGTGACTGGTCTGAAATGCCTTTAATTGGTCACAGTTATGACACTTAACACTGATTTTACCATAATAGATACACGAGTAGAATTAAAAGTAGCTTTAGCTATTAAATTCTAAACAGCCATTTTTTTTTCACTCCAGATTCATGGTGTCTGATAATAGTGTAAACAAATACATTATGACCTCTTGAAAAAATAAACCATAATTAGTGTAGGCTTATAAATAGTAACCCCATGATCACTGTTTATCTGATACTTCCATCTCTTCTTGTCTGTGACACTCATTTGAACGAGGATCACTGTGTCATTAAGATATAGATTTGTTCTGCTGGGTCCCCCTTATTTCTATAAATTCAATAGTTTAGAAAAACTTTATCTTGGAAAACATGTCGTAAACATGATTGACCATATTAGCTTTGCTTTACCATCAGGCTATTAGACCAAACCCTTTAGCTGTCCGAATCAATTCAGGATTTAATTAAATTGCCCCATGCTCTGACCTTTAAGAGGGAATGTCACAAGACTTTTCAGGTATTAACATGATGGGGTTTTTTTGAAGCAGGTAGAAGGAAAAGAAAAATGGTATAAGATAGCTACCTTAAAAAAATTTTGTTGAAGTATAGTCAATGAACAATGTGTTTAATAATTCTTTACAGCAAAGTGACTCAGTTATACATATGTGTGTACATATATATGTTCTTTTTCATATTGTTTTCCTAAAGTAGTTACTTTTAAAGCTCTCATTTGAATATTTTACATATTTTGCAGACATTAGCTGTTTCTGATCTTTCACCTTCCTGTCATTATCCTAAGTTTTATCTCCCTTTTGTGTGCATATGTTTGTTAAATGCCCCTCCTTCCGTTTTTGGTATTAAGTCGTTTTCTTGTGAATTCAACAGCAATAAAAAATATTCATTACATGTCTGATATATACTAAGGCCTGTGCTGGACACTGAACCTCTCTTAAGGAGCCAATGGACATTGCAATCTGTCCTCATGGAGCTTATAGTCTAGTGTGGGGTCAAATGATAATCAGGAAACCCCTTGCATGTATTATAACAAGGTGTTACAATTACTATAAAATACAGATGTGTGTGTGTATATATGTGTGTGTGTGTGTGTGTGTTAGTTAATTAGTCATGTCTGACTCTTTGCAACCCCATAGACTGTAGCCCACCAGGCCCCTCTATCCATGGGATTCTCCAGGCAAGAACACCAGAGTGGGTTGCCATTTCCTTCTCCAGGGGATCTTCCAAACACAGGGATTGAACCTGCATCTTCTTCACTGGCAGGTGGATTCTTTTACCTCTGGACCTGGGGAGTTCCTCTTTCAATATCCTATCATTTTGCCTTTTCATACTGTTCATGGGGTTCTCAAGGCAAGAATACTGAAGTGGTTTGCCATTCCCTTCTCCAGGGAATCCTCAATACATAATATAGCAGTGTATAAATAAATTGGGGAGTGTTGGGAGCATGTTGTTGGAAGAGGGTGTTTGCTATGACCAGTGCATTTTCTTGGCAAAAATCTATTAGTCTTTGCCCTGCTTCATTCCGTATTCCAAGGCCAAATTTACCTGTTAATCCAGGTGTTTCTTGACTTCCTACTTTTGCAATCCAGTCCCCTATAATGAAAAGGACATCTTTTGTGGGTGTTAGTTCTAAAAGGTCTTGTAGGTCTTCATAGAACCATTCAACTTCAGCTGCTTCAGCGTTACTGGCTGGGGCATAGACTTGGATTACCATGATATTGAATGGTTTGCCTTGGAAACGAACAGAGATCATTCTGTCATTTTTGAGATTGCATCCAAGTACTGCATTTCGGACTCTTGTTGACCATGATGGCTACTCCATTTCTTCTGAGGGATTCCTGCCTGCAGATATAATGGTCACCTGAGTTAAATTCACCCATTCCAGTCCATTTTAGTTCGCTGATTCCAAGAATGTTGATGTTCACTCTTGCCATCTCCTGTTTGACCACTACCAATTTGCCTTGATTCATGGACCTGACATTCCAGGTTCCTATGCAATATTGCTCTTTACAGCATCAGACCTTGCTTCTATCACCAGTCACATCCACAGCTGGGTATTGTTTTTGCTTTGGCTCCATCCCTTCATTCTTTCTGGAGCTGTTTCTCCACTGATCTCCAGTAGCATATTGGGCACCTACTGACCTGGGGAGTTCCTCTTTCAGTATCCTATCATTTTGCCTTTTCATACTGTCCATGGGGTTCTCAAAGCAAGAATACTGAAGTGGTTTGCCATTCCCTTCTCCAGTGGACCACATTGTGTCAGACCTCTCCACCATGCCTGCCCATCTTGGGTGGCCCCACAGGGCATGGCTTAGTTTCATTGAGTTAGACAAGGCTGTGGTCCTACTGTGATTAGATTGACTAGTTTTCTGTGATTATGGTTTCAGTGTGTCTTCCCTCTGATGCCCTCTTGCAATACCTACCATCTTACTTGGGTTTCTCTTACCTTGGATGTAGGGTATCTCTTCACGGCTGCTCCAGCAAAGCGCAGCCACTGCTCCTTACCTTGGACAAGGGGTATCTCCTCACTGCCACCCCTCCCGACCTTGAACGTGGAATAGCTCCTCTAAGCCCTCTTCCAACAACACAAGAGAAGACTCTATACATGGACATCACCAGATGGTCAACACCGAAATCAGATTGATTATATTCTTTGCAGGCAAAGATGGAGAAGCTCTATACAGTCAACAAAAACAAGACCAGGAGCTGACTGTGGCTCAGATCATGAACTCCTTATTGTCAAATTCAGACTTAAATTGAAGAAAGTAGGGAAAAACCACTAGACCATTCAGGTATGACCTAAATCAAATCCCTTATGATTATACAGTGGAAGTGAGAAATAGATTTAAGGGACTAGATCTGATAGATAGAGTGCCTGATGAACTATGGAGGGAGGTTCATGACATTGTACAGGATACAGGGATCAAGACCATCCCCATGGAAAAGAAATGCAAAAAAGCAAAATGGCTGTCTGGGGAGGCCTTACAAATAGCTGTGAAAAGAAGAGAGGCAAAAATTAAAGGAGAAAAGGAAAGATATAAGCATCTGAATGCAGAGTTCCAAAGAATAGCAAGAAGAGATAAAGCCTTCTTCAACAGTCAATGCAAAGAAATAGAGGAAAATAACAGAATGCAAAAGACTAAAGATCTCTTCAAGAAAATTAGAGATATCCAGGGAACATTTCATGCAAAGATGGGCTCGAAAAAGGACAGAAATGGTATGGACCTAACAGAAGGAGAAGATATTAAGAAGAGGTGGTAAGAACACAGAAGAACTATACAAAAAAGATCTTCATGACCCAGATAATCACGATGGTGTGATCACTCAACTAGAGCCAGACATCCTGGAATGTGAAGTCAAGTGGGCCTTAGAAAGCATCACTACAAACAAAGCTAGTGGAGGTGATGGAATTCCAGTTGAGCTATTTCAAATCCTGAAAGATGATGCTGTGAAAGTGCTGCACTCAATATGCCAGGAAATTGGGAACACTCAGCAGTGGCCACAGGACTGGAAAAGGTCAGTTTTCATTCCAATCCCAAAGAAAGGCAATGCCAGAGAATGCTCAAACTACCGCACAATTGCACTCATCTCACACGCTAGTAAAGTAATGCTCAAAATTCTCCAGTCCAGGCTTCAACAATACGTGAACTGTGAACTTCCAGATGTTCAAGCTGGTTTTAGAAAAGGCAGAGGAACCAGAGATCAAATTGCCAACATCCGCTGGATCATGGAAAAAGGAAGAGAGTTCCAGAAAAACATCTATTTCTGCTTTATTGACTATGCCAAAGCCTTGACTGTGTGGATCACAATCAACTGTGGACAATTCTTCAAGAGATGGGAATACCAGACCACCTGACCTGCCTCTTGAGAAATCTGTATGCAGGTCAGGAAGCAACAGTTAGAACTGGACATGGAACAACAGACTGGTTCCAAATAGGAAAAGGAGTACGTCAAGGCTGTCTATTGTCACCCTGCTTATTTAGCTTATATGCAGAGTACATGATGAGAAACGCTGGGCTGGAAGAAGCACAAGCTAGAATCAAGATTGCCAGGAGAAATATCAATCACCTCAGATATGCAGATGACACCACCCTTATGGTAGAAAGTGAAGAGGAACTCAAAAGCCTCTTGATGAAAGTGAAAGAGGAGAGTAAAAAAGTTGGCTTAAAGCTCAACATTCAGAAAACAAAGATCATGACATCCAGTCCCATCACTTCATGGGAAATTGATGGGGATACAGTGTCAGACTTTATTTTGGGGGGGCTCCAAAATCACTGCAGATGGTGACTGCAGCCATGAAATTAAAAGACGCTTACTCCTTGGAAGAAAAGTTATGACCAACCTAGATAGCATATTCAAAAGCAGAAACATTACTTTGCCAACAAAGGTCCGTCTAGTCAAGGCGATGGTTTTCCCAGTGGTCATGTATGGATGTGAGAGTTGGAGTAAAGAAAGCTGAGCACCGAAGAATTGATGCTTTTGAACTGTGGTGTTGGAGAAGACTCTTGAGAGTCCCTTGGACTGCAAGGAGATCCAACCACTCCATTCTGAAGGAGATCAGCCCTGGGATTTCTTTGGAAGGAATGATACTAAAGCTGAAACTCCAGTACTTTGGCCACCTCATGCGAAGAGCTGACGCATTGGAAAAGACTCTGATGCTGGGAGGGATTGGGGGCAGGAGGAGAAGGGGATGACCGAGGATGAGATGGCTGGATGGCATCACTGACTTGATGGACATGAGTCTGAGTGAACTCTGGGAGTTGGTGATGGACAGGGAGGCCTGTCGTGCTGCGATTCATGGGGTCACAAAGAGTCAGACACAACTGAGCCACTGAACTGAACTGAACTGAACTGGCAGGATGTTTGGAATGGGATCAGATGCAGACTTTCCTGGGGAATTAACCTTAGAGCTGAGATCTGAAAGAGGCACAGAAGATAGTTGAGTGAAGTGGCATAGTGATGGGTGAAGTACTGGTGATCTAAGACTGGGGAACAATTTGGACCAAGACCTACAAAGTCAGGAAGCAGATTCTTCAAGGACCGAAGGACAGTGAGGGATGCTGGTGGTGCATGGTAGCCATGAAGGGAGATGGGAAGATGAGCAGTAGCAGTTCTCAGAGGCCCTTGAAGACTTTGGAATACATTCTAAATCTGAGCTCACTGTTAAAGTCTGTGTGCAGCCATCCCTATTAGGCTCTTTCCATGCCTTCTTAGTTGATTGCTCTTGAGATAATTTAAGGAGGCAGAGTTGCAGTGCCTTTCTGTTTTAAGCAGGACTGCACATTCTTGAGAAACCATTCTCCTTTTAAATTTTCTGACACTAAATTCATATCTATTTTTGTTGGTTTTTCTTTATTCTTTCCATTGCTTCCTTCCTTCCATTTTTCCTACATTTAAGCATCATTTTCATGTCCAATCAAGGCCTTCATCCCTCCCAGCCATGATGGCAGTACTCCAGTAGCATATGACCCTTTCATCCCAGTTTTCTTCTTGCATTCATCTCATCCTCCTGTTCTTTCTCCTTGGCTAGAATTAAGTCCTGAGTTGCCATTTTGCTCATCACTTTCTTCACTTACTGGGTGATGAAATTGTCAGTGATGCCCATCAGGAATGTATCTAATGATTGGCTCTCAGCTGAATTTCGCTTCTGGGAGATGCATGGGTAGATGAGGCTTCCTGTAGCCAGATTACCTTCCTGGGATGCTGTTTTTAAGAATTTTATGGAGAAGGCTGGTCCATAGTTTTTATCCATGCTTTTGGTGTTTATTCTGTTGCTGTACTAACACTTTTATTTCTCTTCTGTCTGTTCTCAACCAGCTGCTTTCTATGTTGTGATTTCTCCTTTTTAAAGATGGTAGGTTTTCTTATAGATTTTCTTGTAGCTGCCTATTTTATGTACATTCAGGGTGTGGCTATGCTCTGAGTCTTAATGACATATTAAATGCCTAGGATTTGGAAAGATATGAGAAAACCAAGAGTAGGCCACACAAGAACCAGGGGATATTAACCATGTGAAGACAGCAGATCATCTCCAATCAGAGTGCTGGGTGAGATGAGGATTCAAGTCATTTGCCAGGGTCTAAGGATGAGAGCTGATAGGTAGCTAATCAATACAGTATATGATTGAGAATGGTGGTAATAAGATAATGATGAAAATGATGTGCTGCTACAGATATCGATTCATTTCCATTTTGTTTAACTTTTAGGTTTAACTAATTTTATTTTTTTTTAATACAGGGCTTCCCTAGTGGCTCAGACAAAAAGATTCTGCCTACTCTGTGGGAGACCTGAGTTCAATCCCTGGGTTGGGAAGATCCCCTGGAGAAGGGAATGGCTCTCTACTCCAGTATTCTTGCCTGCAGAATTCCATGGTTACTAATACATGCTCAGTCTCCAGAATGCTGCAGTTAATTGTTCCAAATTAATGGGACAATTTAAAAGAAGCTTAGCAAGTTAAAATCATAATTTGTAGTCATTTAGTATTCTCTAAAAGGCTTGTCCAAGTTAAGGGTGAAAAAAATGTGCATAATATGTACATAGTCAAATACTAGTTAGCTTCAAAACCTTTTATTCAGTCTATAAATTTATTTTCTTTGGCCAGCAGACGAAATGGAAATTCCACCTGCTTTTTGAACTCTTTCCATTCTCATGCCACACTTGCAGTAACTTGCTGTGCTGATTCTGTAAGAACGCCATTTATTTGGGGAGTCCATCTCTCTGTGGGAGCCTTTGAATAGAGTGGGAGAGAAGGTCAGAGTCTGGACATTTATTCTGGGCCACTTACAGCTGCTTGAGTAATATGGTGTTCTCATCAGAATCATTTCCACTTTTAAATAATTGTTCCAAATGTATCAGACAGCCTGAAGATTTTAACTAAGTTTCATCAATTACACAGCTTGAAAAAAATATATATGTTTGTATATATACACATGTATAATTTGGAAGTTTAAACCAATGGTAAGCCACTCTATTTTAAGCAGTAATCCAAATTATCCAGGGAAATAATTTTTTGGGGTCAACCATCTGGTATATAATAATTTGCTGAAATGCCAAAGATTTATGGATTTTACTGCAACAATGCTTTCTGTGATGGTAGGAACTTTGTTTTATTATCCTGTTTGCAAAATTGGACCTTTCTTTTTTTGTGGACTGTGTCTGCTCTCATTGACATGGTGATGGGTAATGCAGTTCATGATGACTGTCTGTCACAGAGCTGTTTAAGCCCTAAGGACACTTCAAAGCATCATCTTGGTTCTTACTCTGCCAAATATAACTTGTATTTTCTTTGCTTGAAAAGTTCTTATATTAGGCCCTCACCATGCCTGGCAGGATACAGTCAATGGGGTTGCAAGAGTTGGACATGACTTAGAGACGAAACCACCACCACCATATCTTCCCATGCCCTGAAACTGCATGTTCTCATTGTTTTTCCCTGGCGATTTTCTTTACTGGTACTCACCGTTATAGGTCCTGCCAATATTTACTTTGTTTAATGTTTGGTTCAAAATGGTCACAGAACAACTCATCATCAGGGATTCTCCAGGCCAAAGGCCTTACAGCGAGCAAACAATTCAGTAGAATAATATGTCCTGGTATCACAGTTGCCTTCATTCCCAAGTCTCTGATTTTTGGAACACCAAGCAGCAAGTCTACAACCAGGCCAGTCCAATAGTTTGGACCACAGCCCCCAAATGCACACACAGACATAGTGATCTTTTAATATTATTATTCTGTAACTTGACATGTGGGATCCAAGAGAAGAACACATATATAAAATAGGGAATGGATCAATCTACTGGCAGGGAGCTTGTGCTATAGGAAGAAGAGACACACTGAACAAGTCACAGCAAGTTATTGAGTGTGCCCGAGAAGAAATGCATGATGTTGTGTGAACTTAAAGAAAGGGACTTCACCTCAAGGGAGGGATGTTTGAAAGAGACTTTAGGATAAAATTCCCTGCAATCAGGTAGAAGGTCTGGGAGAATGAGAGAGAGATGGAGGAGTAGGTTAGAGATAGAAGCAATAATATGGGTAAATCCAAAGAGACCACAGAATGTTCCAGAAACATTCTGGACAAACTGGGGTTTCTTAATTCATAATTTTTGACTCATCTTCCTTTTAAGATCGAGGCATCTTGTTGAAGGTTGTTTCCTTGGTTTTAACCTTTGGGATATTGTTTGTGCCTAGAATTTTAGAGAAACCAATAAAACATTCCTGCAAGGTCCCAACTCTCCTTAGCTAATACACCAACTAGCCAGAGGAACAGCGTAGTTAATGATGCGACTGTTACAAGCTTAGAAGTGCTTTGCTTTTATGTTGTTATTGAAAGTAGGTGACTCATTGTGGCAGGTATTTGAGGCACTGTATTGAGCTGTTGGTATGAGCAGTAAGTATATCTTCTTAGGCTTTAAACACAGGAAAGAACTTGGAGGAAATGCAGATATATTGGTGAAAATGAAGTCGCTCAGTCAGGTCCGACTCTTTGCAACCCGTGGACTATAGCCCACCAAGCTCCTCCATCCATGGGATTCTCCAGGCAAGAATACTGGAGTGGGTTGCCATTTTCTTGTCCAGGGGATCTTCTTGACCCAGGGATCGAACCCAGGTCGCCCACATTGCAGGCAGACGCTTCAACCTCTGCACCACCAGGGAAGCGTGCATATTCTGAGCTGCTTATTGATTCTCCTATTGATCTTATTCGTCCAACTATTTGTTTCAGATAAATATAAAGTATGTGGAGAATGAAAAGTAGCGCAGACTAACATCGATAGCTGAGAATTGTTCATTTTGAAATTCGTGTTTTTGGTTGTTGTTGTTTTCTTGGAATGCTGGCATCATCCAGATGCTCAGGTCAGATGAGAGCATAAGTAAGAAAGAAATTGCTATGACTTTGGAGTTGACAGGCACAATTCCAACATGTGGAAATAACTGGGAAGAAAACCAAAACATTGAAATTCACAAATAAGAGCTGAAAATGAGGATCGTGCTGTCTGCTTCAGAATTATTTTATGTCCTATATATATATATATATATATTTTTTTTTTTTGGCAAATATGCCTGGCATTGAAGAATTTAGGACACAAAAGATAAAAGATGACTACTTGGAGGTCTCCCAGGAATTAAAGTCTGGCAGGTGGTGGCTCATTACTCAGATGCTTTCAGTTCAACACATGTTAAATGGAGACAGTTTCAGCAAGGATGTTTTTAGAAGGATTGAGTTGGGTAAGAGATGCTCCCTAAAAGACTGGGCTGGTTTCTAGTTGTTCATGATCATCAGGATGGAACTTGCTCATACTGTCCCTCATACTTTTCTGAAATTGGCTCACCTTACACTTCCTACAGTTTGTGGAGTGTTCACTATTCAGCAGGGTGTAAATCTTGCCAGTGTTCCTTCTATCTATGGGTACCTTATAGATCTACATTCAGTGGTTTTGAAGCTAACAAACAGTGCAAGATAGAACCACTCTGATCCCTAATGTTACCAGTCCAATGTAAGGTGTTTTGTTTTGTTTTGTTTTTTTAATTTAGATCGGTTGAATATTGGCAGAAATCAAATATATGACTTTATTTTTAGTTCATTTTCATTGGAGTATAGTTGCTTTGTAATGTTGTATTTATTTCTACTGTATAGCAGCAATAGGCATCAGCGATAGGTATACATAAATCCCCATTTTGGGGGATTTTCTTCCCATTTAGTTCACCCCAGAGCACTGAGAAGAGTTCCCTGAGCTATACACTAGGATATCACTAGTTATCTATTTTCTCTGTATGTCAGTTGCTCAGTGCTGTCCAACTCTTAGTGACCCCCCATGGCCTGTACCCCTTCAGGGTCCTCTGTCCCCGGGATTCTCCAGGCAAGTATACTGGAGTGGGTTGCTGTTCCCTCCTCCAGGGGATCTTCCCAACCCAGGGATTGAATGTGCATCTCTTATATCTCCTGCATTGGCAGTTGTGCTCTTTACCACTGACACCACCTGGGAAGCCCAAGGTTATGTTAGCTATGTCCTAATACTCTGTCAACAGAGGTCCATCTAGTCAAGGCTTTGGTTTTTCCAGGAGTCATGTATGGATGTGAGAGTTGGACTATAAAGAAAGCTGAGCGCTAAAGAATTCATGCTTTTGAACTGTGGTGTTGGAGAAGACTCTTGAGAGTCCTTTGGACTGAAAGGAGATCCAACCAGTCCATCCTCAAGGAAATCAGTCCTGGGTGTTCATTGAAAGGACTGATGTTGAAGCTGAAACTCCAATACTTTGGCCACCTGATGCAAAGAGCTGACTCATTTGAAAAGACCCTGATGCTGGGAAAGATTGAGGGCAGGAGGAGAAGGGGACAACAGAGGATGAGATGGCTGGATGGCATCACTGACTCAATGGACATGATTCTGGGTAAACTCCGGGAGTTGAGTTCCCCAACCAGCGATTAAGATTAAACCAGGCCCTTGGCTCTGAGAGCATGGAGTCCTAACCACTGGACTGCCAGGGTGTTCCCAGGATATTATTTTAAAAAGCATATATTTAAGTCTGCTAAACTCGGAAGAAAGGGGAGAGAAAAAGAGGCAGGAATGAGGCATGGGACTCTCATTTCTTTCAGCTGAGATGACTTGCCTCTTTTAAGACAATCATTTTCAAATGTTTAGCTGTTTCTTCTTGCATTTACCTCTGTATTTCTAAATAATAGAACTGCTATTACTTGTAGCTATTACACATTGATTTCTATTTTGGCAGATTAATGCTTTAATTACTCTGTACCTTATAATTTTTCTCCTCCATTACTTTGTGTGTGTGTTTAATTTTAAGTTGGGGCATAATTAACAGCAACAAAATGCACATATGTTAAGTGTTTCATTCACTGAATTTTGACAGCTGTATACACTTATGTGAAGTGTTAGTCGCTCAGTTGTGTCTGACTCTTTGCAACCCCAAGAACTGCAGCCTGCCAGGCCTGTCCATGGGATTCTCCAGGCAAGAATACTGGAGTGGGTAGCCGTCTTCTTTTCCAGGGGATCTTCCCGCCCAGGGATCAAACCCAGGTCTCCCGCATCACAGGTGGACTCCTTACCGTCTGAGCCACCAGGAAGCCATACATCCAAAATGTATTTATGTAAAATCATGAACTTCTTTTAAGATATATCTTTTACTCTGTTGATTATGCCATATGCTTACGTAGTGAAGTCGCTCAGTCGTGTCCAACTCTTTGCGACCCCATGGGCTGTAGCCTACCAGGCCACCCAAAACAAGTTGTAGACTTTTATCCCTCCAGGGTATATTCTCTCATGGTTTTATCCCTAAGTTTTTCTCCCCTTCCTACATACCTGTGCCATTATCTGATTTCTAACACCATAGACTAGTTTTGCCTGCATTTAGATTTCGTATGTGTACATGCTGTCTGCTCAGTCATGTCCGACTCTTTGCGACCCTATGGACTGCAGCCCAGCAGGCTCTTCTGTCCATGGGATTCTCCAGGCAAGAATACTGGAGTGGACTGCCATGCCCTCCTCCAGGGGATCTTCCTGACCCAGGGATAGAACCCACGTCTCCTGTGTCACCTGCATTGGCAGGCAGGTTCTTAACCACTAGCACCACCTGGGAAGCCCCCGATTTCATATAAGTGGACTCAAGCAATACTGCCTCTTTTGTATCAGACTTCTTCCCCCTAACCTCATTTTTTGAGGGCAGTCCATGTTGTTACGTGTACCAATAATTCTTATTTTATTGCTAAAAGCTACACTGTTGGTCACAATTTGCTTATCTGTTTTTTATTTGCTAGTTATTGGGATTCTTTTCTGATTTTTTACTGTTATCAATAAAGCTGTTGTGGACATTTACAAGTAGGTTTTTGTTAGCATATTTATTTTCACTTAAGAATAGAGTTGCTAGACCAAAGAGGGTAAAGTGGGAGGTGGGATGAATTGGGAGATTGGGATTGACATATATATAATCTTGATAGCATGTATAAAGTAGATAACGAATGGGAACCTACTGTGTAGCTCAGGGAACCCTACTCAGTACTCTCTGGTGACCTGAATGGAAAGGAAGTTCAAAAAAGAGGGGGTTTATTTATATGTATGGCTGATTCACTTTGTTGTATAGTAGAATATAACAACATTTTAAAGTAACTATACTCTAATAAAAGTTAATTTTTAAAGAATAGAGTTGCTAGGTCATGTGGAACTCCAAAATAGTTCACCAAAGTAGTTAAAAATCAAATACCATTTTACAATCCCTCCAGCAATGTATGAAATTTCTATCCATATTATTCAATGTTTGCCATTTGATTTTAGACATTATTTCTGATCTCTTTGCATGTCATCTGTATTTCTTCCAAGTTCCCTTTTACATTTTTTCTGTCTCTTACATGTCAGAGATACTCCTAAAGATTCTAGAGTCCAGGCTACCAATGCATACTTTAAAGAGAAGCACTAAATATTTTATAAAAGCATTGTGTATGTAGTCAGGAAGATCAAATCTCACGCTTCCATTTAGGACAGTCATGTGGCCATCTGTCTTTTAGGAGTAGTCTTCAAAATAATAGCTTCTTTTAGTCTTTACTCTGTTGTGGTTCAGATTCCCTAAAGAGAAATTCTCTTCCTTCTGCTTTGGATTTATCAGTCTGGCTCCTAGGTTTTGGAGTCAAGTGGGTGAAGAAGTGTGGAACTTCTCCTTTCCAGTGTGCAGATTTTATTTAATCTTTCCATCTCCCATCTCACACTTTATTCCTCCTCTTCTCTGTTACTTGGTGTCCCAAGTCTAGAGCTTTTCTGTTTTAATTGCTGCACAGGGTACTCCTCTTTACTCCTACCCAGGCTGCCTGAGGACAAATAAGTTGAGTGTGTTACGGAGGGAACAGAAGGAGCTTGGAGTTTCAAACAGTTCTCCAGCTTGCAGCCCATTACCTTGCCTTGGGCCTTTCATGGTATGAGGTTATCTGGGTTCTGTGGGGTGAGTCATTGCTTCCTGTGAATATCTTAAACACAATTGAGTTTACTCTTCCTCTGACCTGCTAAATCCTGAACCATACTGCATCCATCTTTTCCTCACCTTTGATCATAGTTGTTTTCCTGCCTTCCTAAGTGACAGTGTTTCTTCCTTGATTTCTGTGTTTGGAGGGCTTAGTGTGGTGTTAATTTTTAAACTACATGGTTTTATCCAAGACATCCAAATTACTCTGTAGTTGAGCCTTGAGGGAGACTGAGATGGAGGAAAAGTATAGTATTTGCTGATGGAGAGTGAATGTAGTGTTTCTGAAGATCTAAATTTAATGGGGTCACTCAGTTCATCTCCAAGACTACTTAAAAGACTGCTTTAGAAAATGACACAGAGGAACTTCAGAACTTTAAAACAGGGCTGGTATTCAATCCCTCTTCATCACCAGGAGGGTGTTGAGGCCAAAAGTTCAAACGAAGGATTTAGTCGCCTTTTAAAAATAAATGAATTGCAACACCAGCATACTGTGCTTTTCCTAGCTTTGAAAAAATGAAAATAAGTACACTCACAGTATTTCTTTATTCTCTCAAGAAGGCATTGAAAACCCATAATTATAGAATTTATTAAGGAAAAGTAACTAATAAATACTGTTAGAGAAGAATGCTCAGTTGAAGGATTGATAGGCAAGGGGTCTTATTTTTAGTCTGTACTTGGAAGGATGTCAGAGTTGTTATTCACTGACAAAGGCAAAAACAAGTTTTAAATTAAGCTCATTGGAAACTACAGGGAGAATCCGAGCTGACAAATTATTGACATCACATGAGGCAACCAAGGAAGGATGTGCCGAAGTGACACTTGGATGATCTGGCTGCATGAGTGATTATTGATGAGCAGGATCAGGGAAAATTTCCCCCAGGTCTCAATCAACATATATAATCAAGAGCCTCTGACATGCTAGTCACTGTGTAGGCTATCAAGAAACTCAAGAACACCAGTGATTTCGAGATTAGTTTGATTGTAGAGGCAGATTAAAGGAAAGAGATGTCATAAAAGAATTAATGTGTGTGTGTATGTGTGCGCGCATGTGTGCGCGCACGCACGCACGCAGTCAGTCGTGTCTGACTCTTTGCAACCCCATTGTCAATGGCAGCCAGGTTCCTCTGTCCATGAAAATTTCCAGGTGAGAATACTAGAGTGAGTTGCCATTTCCTACTCCAGTTCAGTTCAGTCGCTCAGTCGTGTCCGACTCTTTGTGACCCCATTAATCGCAGCACACCAGGCCTCCCTGTCCATCACCAACTCCCAGAGTTCACTCAGACTCACGTCCATCAAGTCAGTGATGCCATCCAGCCATCTCATCCTCTGTCGTCCCCTTCTCCTCCTGCCCCCAATCCCTCCCAGCATCAGAGTCTTTTCCAATGAGTCAACTCTTTGCATGAGGTGGCCAAAGTACTGGAGCTTCAGCTTTAGCATCATTCCTTCCAAAGAAATCCCAGGGCTGATCTCCTTCAGAATGGACTGGTTGGATCTCCTTGCAGTCCAAGGGACTCTCAAGAGTCTTCTCCAACACCACAGTTCAAAAGCATCAATTCTTCGGTGCTCAGCCTTCTTCACAGTCCAACTCTCACATCCATACATGACCACTGCAAAAACCATAGCCTTGACTAGACGGACCTTAGTCGGCAAAGTAATGTCTCTGCTTTTGAATATGCTGTCTAGGTTGGTCATAACTTTTCTTCCAAGGAGTAAGCGTCTTTTAATTTCATGGCTGCAATCACCATCTGCAGTGATTTTGGAGCCCCCCAAAATAAAGTCCGACACTGTTTCCACTGTTTCCCCATCTATTTCCCATGAAGTGATGGGACCAGATGCCATGATCTTCATTTTCTGAATGTTGAGCTTTAAGCCAACTTTTTCAGGGGATCTTCCAAACCCAGGAATTAAACCCATATCTCTTGTGTCTCCTGTTGCTGAGTGCCAATTAAGTGATACAGATGGTAAGAACTACCTTAGCTCTGAAGGGACGAGTCATACTTAGACGGAGAATGGAGTCTACATAGGAGAAGCAGAATTTGCCATTACTCTTAAAAGAAATCAACATGAATCAAAGTGGATGTTCTAAATTCTGTAAGTCTGTCAAGGCACTTGGAAGCATAGTATCGTCTCTGAGTTATTGTGGGGGTGTTTGTAGCCACATTATATTTTGGCGGAGATAAAGAAGCATGCGGTTCATCACTGTCTCGTAGAGAGCAAGTTTTTTAGATACTTTTGTAGTGAAAATGTGTCTTCTTGCCCTACTTATGTGCACATTTGCTCATCTTTGGCAGCGTGATCACAAAGTTGAAGACTTCGGGCAGATGGAAGCAGTATCATATTTAATTTCTGTATTTTTTTAAAATAAGCAAATTTCCCAGGGAGAAATCAAAGTCGAGGAGGAGTCTGACCAGTGATGCGATGATAAGGAAAACATCCCTGATTTAAAGGCTTGACCAGTTTTCTTTGATGTGAATATAGTCCCCATGGCCAGCCTCAAGCTACCAGCTTGATGCTCCTGAATCCTGATGTGGGGACAGTTGAGCACGCCTGGCTGTCCTGAGCTGGTGGTGCAAGCTCCCTTGAAGCCATCAGACTTTCGGATTCCGTGCAGAAAAATGCAGGCAGGGATGGTGTCAAAATTTAAAGGTTTCTTTTTCAAGTCTAATTCTCCCTCGGTATATCATTTTTCCTCGTCAGATAGATAGTTATGGTGACAACATTATAAAAGTCAAAGATACTTTATCCCAATATGTGCCTTGTTCATTTAGGCTGTCAAATGCAATTTAGTTTGTTGTTGATAACAGCAGTGCCTTGCTGCTTGAGTAGGCACATGGCAGGGATGTGAAGCGCAGAGAGGTGGCAGGACCTGATGTCAGCACAGGTGTGGTGCAGCTGTTTATTATGGACTCAACTTCTGATACAAGCCTGTCATTCCAGGGATGCTCTTCTGAAAATAGGGACCGTCACTCTAAAATCCTCCACTGATTGGCACATGAGTGCTAAGTCGCTTCCATTTTATCTGACTCTTTGTGACCCCATGGACTGTAGCCTGCCAGGCTCCTCTGTCCATGGGACTCTCCAGGCAAGAATACTGGAGTGGGTTGCCATGCCCTTCTTCAGGGGCTCTTCCCAACCTAGGGATTGAACCCATGTCTACTGCCTCTCCTGCTTTAGCAGGCAGATTCTTTACCGCTGAGCCACCTGGGAAGCCTGGACAAATCAGCTATTTACCTGTAAATGTGTGAAGCAGAATAATCAAACAGTGAGTGATCATCTGGTAAGAGCCGCTTTTGCTAAAGGCCAAACAAGTTTCCGTGCTAACTTCCTTCTAAACTTCCACATCTGTGGGCATCTAATAGCCCTCTTAGCTACCACATGCTATTCATCATTTCCCCGCTTTCTCATGGGTTTCTGCTGTGCTGTCAGCCATCACATCTGACAGAACCTGGACCAAAGTACAGCCCCCACTGCTCTCGTTGATCCCTAGGAAGCTTCTCGAAAGACCAAGGTGGGACCCCCAAGCCATCCCAGATATAACACCATCCACACAAAGACAGCTGAATATGATGCCAACGCTGTAAATTCACATTATCCCTGAGACTTTAGTGGAAAACCCAAGTGTTGTTTAGCCCTGTTAGTTGTGTTCCTTCTTTTTCTCCGAGCACCCTTTTAGGAGATTCAGCAGTGAGTCCTCAGGATTGGACTGAACCCTCGGGTAATGGACTCTGTACGCCTTTTGTTTCTGAAATTGTCCACATGTGTGACTTACTCCTCTGGGGATATTATTCCTTCTCCAGGTTTCTCTTTATGAGAATCTACCACTTAGTAAGATCGTACCCCCGACTCCGTACATCACACAGATTTTATAAACATTGCGGAAGAGATGAGAGAGAAAGCAGTTTCTCCACTCTACTCCACTTGCTTTCTTCCCAGTTAACAAAGGGAACAGAAGAACACAATGGTTTTGGAGCCACTGCCCTCCAAGGCTTGCCCACGAGTCTCCAAAAATCCTCACATAGGGAACCACCCATTCAGGACAAATCTAGGTAAAGCCAGAGGTCAGAGCCAGGAATGAAGCCACAGTGCCGCCGGTGAAGAGCTGGGGGAGAGGAGGACAGTTCAGAGGTCAGCTGCTGGAATCAGGAGGAGATGGGACTTGGGGTGGAAAAAATAATGAAGAGGACAGGTCATGGACATGTCAGAGATTGAGAGAGCATGTTCCTGGAGCACCAGCTAGGTTCATGGAGTCAGGCAAGGTGGATATGTGTACTGTTATAAAAGGATTTATTATAAGCCAATCATAACACAAAAATGGACGAAGGAGCAAGTTGAGGCTGCCTGTCGCTTTCAAGTGTCTGCATTCAAAAGATGTATCTAAAGTGAATGATGTTTTGCTGGGCTGTGCGTTTGTTAAAACATCAGCCTATGTGTTGACAAGGCAAAGGTGTGTTAAATATCTTTATGGATAGTCAGTCCAATAAAGAGGGATGTACACTTAATTATAGTCATTTAATGGTGGCTTCTCTGCTTTAATTATAGTTTTATATAATCTAAACTTGATTTAACTATATAATAATGAAGTAGCATTTACATGCTGAGTTTTCAGACCCTGTAGGCTTGTGAATTCAACTCTCAGTCTAAATATATAGACCTGTGTAAATAATATACATGCTTTTCATGAGTATCACATTACTAGAGCTTCTTACTTCTTAAATATGGACAAGATTTGTTTGCAAGTCCTTGGAGATGCAGAGATCCACAGAGCTACCTTGAGTGACCCATTTTCTCCCCACAAATCTGGATTTTGCTTATCCTGTTGGTGGATCAAAACCTAAGGGGCCCAGTGGACAGCTTATCTCTTAGTTCAGAATTTGACTCTAGAGTGAGAAGACTCCAATTAAAAAGAAATCTTTTTTTTGACACTTTTCAGAGTGTTTATTTTTCTTATAGCAATTTACTTTGTGCATGTACCTGACCTAGAGATTTCAAAGGAAAGACATGCTAAACCCCGTTTCTGACTCTGTGACTAGCAATTGGCTTGCAGGAACAAGAGTGACATTCTCCATCAGCAAATGTAGGTGACATTTGCAAGCATTCAAGGCGACACTGAAAATCCTCTCCCTGTGTTTCCTGGCGGCCGAGTCTTGCTGCTTCATGTCAGTGTTGCCCTGTTGCTGCTTCCTCAGGACCCTTCTTCAGCACAACTACTAGGTTGTTAGGGGGTCGTTGAATAGGCAGCATGTCTGACAAGGAAAATAACACCAGGGACTCATAATTGCTGGAAACTCTCATTCATCTGTTTTTGCTGGTTGAGCACGTGTTTGTGTAATGGCATCTCCACATCTGTCTGTTCACCAGACAGGTGCCATGAGCCTCTGCTTCTTAGCATATTTGACTGAAATCAAACCTATGCCATTCTCTTATTTTCTTAGGCTGAATTTCACTGGTAGGGGGGGACGGGGTCGGGGAGGGGCCAGGTTAGGAAAAACGCTCCTTCCAAAGATGATGTAACTTGGCAACCTTAAGCTCATGAAATGAGAGGAGGGGAAAGATGAAAGAAGAATATGGGAAGTCAGGATTCATCCTACAAAACACTCTTTCATCAGGGTTTGTGAATTAAAGGTCACATAGCAAGAATGCTAGCTAAGATGTCATGTTTATTCTATGAAGAAAAGACAATGAAATATGGCATTTTGACTTTGACATCCCTCGTCTCAAGTTTGGTAAAATTCTCTGGGGGTGTAGGAATCATTTTTTGTGTCTCTACTAATTCTTAACCCATTCTTCCTCTTTTGATGTGATTACAGTGAGGACTACTGCGTGTAGGGCTGAGAGCTGAGTTTCGTGTATTTTTTTTCTCCCCCGAATGTTCCCAAAGCTCTTATATTTATTTATATTTGTTAGCTTGCCTGAATGGGGGACATAGTATTCAGCAATTCAAAGATGGCTAAATGGAATAACAGATTTTCACTTCCTAAGGGAACATTTGAGAGTGATTGAATTGCTCTCAATCTACAAGCCATTCTTTTACACCATTTTCTACTTGACTAATTGATTATGACAGGTGTCACCTAAGCTCTGCTGCTCAAGCTGGCCTGATGCTAAGACAGAGGCAGAGCAAGCAACCTCTGTTGATGAAATAGAAAAGCTATTCATGGGTATTTTTCTTATTGATTTTTCCAGTATGTGATGTCAGTTAATTACTGAGAGCCATTCACTGAATAAATATAAGCAGACATTATGACTGTATTTTCAATTGATTTCTCTTTCCCTACAAACATGATCAGTGATTTGTTCCTTTTGAGCCAAACAGAAATTGAACTCTCTATGGTTGTAAAATATATGTAAGCACTAGATACGAATATATGCCCATATAGAGTGAAACTCCATGTGATATAGATACAGGTGCATTTGTGTGGGCAGAGAAGGAGCAACATACTTCATTATTTAAAAACTATTTGGAGAATTACCATAGACTCACCGTGTCTCTGTTGATTTTGTTGTTCAGCTGCTAAGCTTGTCCGACTCTTTCTGATCCCATGGACTGCAGCGCACCAGGCTTCCCTGTCCTTCACCACCTCCAGGAGCTTGCTCAAACTCATGTCCATTGTGTCAGTGATGCCATCCAACCATCTCATCCTCTGTCATCCCCTTCTCCTCCTGCCTTCAATCTTTCCCAGCATCAGGGGCTTTTCCAATGAGTCAGCCCTTCACATCAGGTGGCCAAAGTATTGGAGTTTCAGCTTCACATCAGTCCTTGCAATGAATATTCAGGGTTGGTTTACTTTAGGATTGACTGGTTTGACTTCCTTGCAGTCCACAGGACTCTTAAGAGTCTTCTCCAGCACTGCAGTTCAAAAGCACCAAGTCTCTCATAATATTAAATCCTTTGTGCATGAATGAAAAGTTAATTTTTCTCCAAACGTACTGTTAGGAGGAACTGAATTGATAATATCCATGATATATGTTGAATGTTGAGGCTCAAAAGGGCTATCCTGAAGACAGTTGAGACATTCTCTAGTGGGCTTGGTGATCTCCACTTTCCTAGGAAAAGGAGAGCAATACTGACCTTTCTGGAGTTTTGCATCTTGACCAACATAATAAACTGCTGCAATAGTTTTCTATTTCTGCATAAAGTATTACCACGGACTTAGCAGCTTAAAATCACATGCCTCCGTTACCTCACAGAATCCATGATCTGGAGTCCAAGAACAGCTTTGTTGAGTTTTCTGTTTCAGGGTCTGACCAAGGTAAATTCCAGACGCTAGTCCTGGTAGAGGTCTCATCAGAAGTTTGACTGGGGAATGGCCCATTTTCATGCTCCGAAGTTGTTGGCAGAATCTGTCTGTCTGTGGCTATAGGAGCAAGGGCCCCACCTTCTTACTTCTCATTAGCCAGTGGCGGTTCATTTCTTCAAGGCCAGCAGAAGATCTTCTCCTTTCGGTGTGCTAAGACAAAGCTTGATAAAATTTTACCTAATAGTGAGAGTGGCTCAGTGATAAGGAATCTGCCTGCTAGTACAGGAGACAGAGGAGAAGCAGGCTCAGTCCCTTGGTCTGGAAGATCCTCTCAAGGAGGAAATGGCAACCCACTCCAGTCTTCTTGCCTGGACAATCCCGTGGACAGAGGAAGCTGGCGGGCTGTAGTCCATGGGGTCACAAAGAGTCGGACACAACCCTGAGCAGGCACACAATTATGAGAGTGAGGACTCCCTCACCTTTGTCCTATAAATTAAGGGAGTGCCTGTCTCATCAATTTTGATATATTCTGTTGACCAAGAGTCCAGCTGTGTTCAGAGGACATGCAGTTAGTTATCTGAGGTCATGTAGATCACCTTAGGGTAACATCCACCATAACTGTTTTGCAGAGGGCTCCTGAAATTAATAATTATTTAGTAATATATTTAAATAAATAATGTATCTTTAAGTTTATAAATATATATTTCAGAACAATTTAAGCAGAGGATGACTTAATTTTAAATAGGATTATTAGTACCTTTAAAACTTGATTTAATTTATATAAAATCCCATAGATACTATACAGAATCAGACACATCCTTACAGGCTGCATCAGGCCCTGAAGGAGTTAACATGTCTCTCAAACATTGTCAATTTCCTTCTTCCTCATCCATAAAATAAGACCTGTAATTTGCAAAATGAATCTGCATTCTTGAGCAGTGACTGAATGAAAAACTGAGTATTTTAATAATTAGCTATTCAATTATCTTATGGTTGCCTACTGTTTGTAAAATCAAAAACATAATATAAAATAACATAGATCATAATATTAGTTACAGATGTCAGCTTCCTCCTTTTTTCCCGAAGAAAAGGTGTTAATGAATTACTCTAGACTGATTTCTGACATAATTGCCAGGACTGTACAATCTATCATTCTACATTTCTGCCAGCAAATTAGCATCTGTGATTCATACAGTGGGAACTTACTTTATTCTATCATGTACTAAATAAACGTTGCTTAGGTTTTCAAAATAACAGGTGGCTCTATACCTTCTAGACTGAAAAGAATTTACAGTTCTGTCATTGAATTAGTGAATATTTCAAAGATGACACTAACAATATGCCTGTGGGTTCACAGCAAAATAAGGCTGCAACTCTGACAAGCTACTAAATACTGCAAATGCATCAATAATTTCCACCTAAGAAATATGACTTTTAATAATTTTAACTCCTTTTTTCTACCTAATATATATTTTTTCCTGACAAGTGCACAACACTTAGCACTTAATATTCATTTTCAAATACCAAAAAGGCATCTACAGATGGTGTCAGTGTTTGTAATATTCTCTGAGCTTGTACATACTGTATGATATCAGTTGCAGCCACGAGCTGGGGTCTGCAGGCATTCTCTGTCACTTTATCGGTGACCTTGGGTATATTTCTGAACCTCTCATGATGCAAAATCACAGGAGAACCCATTTAAAATGCTCACTGATTTGCGCAGTGCCTGACACATTGCTATCATTCAGAAATCAGTGAGGAGGGGCTTCCCTGGTGGCACAGTGGTTAAGACTTCACCTTCCAATACAGGGCTTATGGGTTTGATCCCTAGTTAGGGGGCTATGATTCCACATAGCTAGTGGCCAAAAAAAAAAAAAAAAGAACAGAATATAGAAACAACAGAAGTAGTATTGTAACAAATTCAATAAAGGCTAAAACAATGTAAAAAAATGTGATGATACACTTTCTTATCACCATAAACCATTGTTGGCCATTGTTTATATCATTTTGCAGCCTAAATTGTCCCCCTGGGGCTGCAACTTGCATGGCACAAAGCAGGAGTGTGAGGGAATTCCCTGATGGTCTAATGGTTAGGACTCTGCTTTCACTGCCAAGGACACAGGTTCAGCCCCTGGTAGGGGAACTGAGATTCCACAAGCCATGTAGTGTGCCCAGTAAAAAAGAGAGAGAGAGAGAGAGAAAGCAGTAGTGTGTTATTTCTAACTATGCAGCTTTCTTCAGGGATCAGGAAGTTCTTTGACCTCATTCTCCCTGAATGGAAGAGGCAGTGGGAGTTTATGTTATTATACTTGTCTTTAAAGGGAAGAAATGGAAGCAAATGAAGATTAGTGTTTGGCCAACAGAGTGCCCTGGTGAAACTGGCATTAGTAGGCACCGTCTTGTGACCTAATTCCTAGTTGTGTTTTCCTCCTGGGCATCTCCTTTATTAACAGAAGCTCATAGGTGCTTCTCATGAGTTAGGCATTATCGTGTTTGCTTTGCCGGTTTTCACTTGCTTGACTTTCAAGGCGGAGTTGGGTACTGTTGTTACCATGCACCGTGTGTGTATAGGTGAGGAAACAGGCTCGGAGAGATGAGGTTACCTGTGTGATGACATATATCTGTGATGTGACAGCATGGACTGGTGTCTAAATCTGTATTTTATTTTTACTTGGGAGAATATTTGCTGGTGAAAAATATGAAGTTGATTATATTTTTTTCTTTGGCTGCATCCAAATAACAAATTATGTTTAAACAGGAAGAGCAGAGTTGACCCATGTGTGCGCACACACACGCACACACACATGCACACGCACACGCACACGCACACACACACACACACACACACACACACACACACACACCCCAAGAAGCCCTAGTAAAATAGCCAGTATAACATAGATGGATTCTCCCAGAGCAATACTCATGTAGCCCTTATAGACTTAGATAGGTAAATTAAAGAAAATGACTTTTAAGAGTCATGCTATCACTTCTTTGGAAGCTTTATGGAGGCTCTCCAGGAACACTTACAACCTAAAAAAACTTTCTTGCTCAGCTGGAACAAAGTTGTCATTGGAATCTGTATCTTCAAGACCACTGAAGAATTATTAGAGATATCCTCACCGTCAAGCGAACTGCTAGACTTGGTAATTCACACTTCAACCCCACTTGCTCCTCAACAGTGGATGTTGATTTAAATTACACAGATAAATACACGAGCCCTTTCTGGAATCTGTGTTTAACTGCTGTCCAGTGCTGCCTTTCATTCTCAGATTGATTTCTTGATTTTGTTTGTATTTTCTCCCTAGGGATCAAAAACATATCAAATAGTGCCTAGTCTCCCTGCCCTAAGGTCATTAGAGCTTCTACTCTGGTTAGCAGTGAATCAGTCACCAAAAGGGTACAAGAATATGTGCTCCAAGAGAGAAAATAGTTATCTTGTCTAGTAGTTTTCCACCCCCTAGAACAGAGCCTGATACTTGGCAGGTGATCAGCAAAAAATATTTTAAGTGAATTGAAGATCAGACGGATTGATGAATGAATGGATACATGTATGAATGTGGTATGTACCTTTTTCTCAAGGGAGCTTTTAGTCTACAGAGACAAACTGTAATTCAGATAGATAAAAGGTTTTATGTCTTTTTATTCCTTTCAGATTGTGCGAGGAAACTTTCCACATATAAAACTATTTCAGTCTGGGTGAAACAGATTTGCTCAGTTTTAAAATATATATTAGAAAAACATATGCTAAAATCCAAATTAAACAAGCTTTTATCTGCACGGCTCAGTCTCAACCCAGATTCGTTTAGCAGAGGTGAAAATGAATTCTTTCACAGAAATTATCTTACCATATTTCAGCATGACATTTCCGTATGGGTGGCATTTTTATGAGAGGAAACTGTGAAGGAGAATTAAGAATGGGGTGGGGGAGACTGTTGAAGGTGTCCTCATCTTAAGAATGCCCCCCAAAATAGCAGAATGGAAAGAGATCAATAACATGCTGAGTTAATAGTAAGGATTTAGAAGGCAAGTTTTTATTTTCATATCGTAAAAAACAACAGCATGTTTATATTTTTTTAAACCGGGGGCTATTCAATTTGCTCAAAAAAAAAAGGAGACAGAGTAGATATACTCAATAAGGGAGACTAATCAAGAGAGAAGAATGAATTTTTGTATGAAGACTAATGAATGCTAAGGGGAGAGGAAGAAGGAAATGTCACTGTGTGGTGATGGAGGCGATTGGGTTATTGTTTTAAGATTGAAAAGATGAGGTCTGAGGATGGAATTTCACTGAAGTGTATAAAACCAAGAAGGATATGAAATGTGGCCATTGATTTATTTAACAAATCCCAGTATCCTACACCCCAAGGATCTACTCAAAATTTAGAAGTGGTTTTTCTAGCAGGGGCTATAAATATATTACATAGCAGATAATAAATTCAGAGTGCAAATGGTACAGGAAGCTCCCTAATATGTCATTATGATAACTTATGAGATTTTTAATACATATCGCTAAATTTTACCATTGATATCATGAGGGTTAGTCAAATGCTTATATAGCATGGTCCCTGATGAACCATCCACCAGAGAGAAACCTGCCAGACTTGTTAACTAGTTACATATAGCTTCCTTTTGATGGGGTTATTATGGAGACAAATGACAATGAAAGGGCCTAGTGACTTACATTTCCTATTTCTTATGGGCTAAAAATTGTGAAATGACCTGAATACAAAACAAATTAGAAAGTAAGAGAATAAGAGTATGTAAGTATAAGTATCCTCCAAAACAACAACAAAAAAACTGAATCATGTTTCTAATCCGATATACATCAAGCAGGGCATAGACAAAAGTGAGCGCGTGAAGTGAGATTCAAAATTATTTCTCATTAGCGACAGTCAGAGATGGGGAAAAGCCTTAGAGGAGAAAGAAGCTGAAGTTTCTGACCAAAGTAGGTTTTACCCATTTGCTGAAATCAAATTACCATCTCTAGAGGGCACATTGTTTTATGTGGAAGTTCATCCTGGGTTTAGTGATCCATGGCATTCTTTCCTGGACCAGCGTGGCCTGTGATATGTGAGTTTTTAGAAACATATCTTTAACCGCCTGGATTCCCTCAATTCCTCTGGTTATTTAGTCCTTTCATCTGAATCATTGGTATGTATACATTCTCTTCAGTAAATTTGATGGGGTGTTTTCCTCACTTCCATCATCCAATCCTTATACTCATCACTTTACCCCCTCCCCATAGTTAACACATTTACAAAAAGTGAGTCTTCCCATCCACAATTTTTTTTTTAACTTTTATTGGAGGAGGATTGCTTTACAGTATTGTGCTGGTTTCTGCCATACATCAGTATGAGTCAGCCATGGGTATACACATGGCCCCTCTGTCTTGGACCTCCCTTCTACCTGCCACCCTGTCCCACCCATCTAGGTTGGCACAGAGGTCTGGGTTGAGCTCTCTGTGTCACGCAGCAAATCTCTTTTGCGTTTGGTCATGGATATGTTTCAATACGCCTCTCTCAATTTGCCCCACCCTCTTCTTCCCACACTTTGTCCGTAAGTCTGTTCTTATGTCTGCATCTCCATTGCTGTCTTGCAAATAGGTTCATCAGTACCGTCTTTCTAGATTCCATCCACATGCATTAATAAACAATATTTGTGTTTCTCTTTCTGACTTACTTCACTCTGTACAATAGGCTCTAGATTCATCCACCTCATTAGGACTGACTCAAGTGAATTCTTTTTTATAGCTGAGTAGTGGAGGTTAAAGCATCTGCCTGCAATGTGGGAGACCTGGGTTCAGTCCCTGGGTTGGGAAGATCCCCTAGAGAAGGAAATGGCAACCGACTCCAGTATTCTTGCCTGGAGAATCCCATGGAAGGAGGAGCTTGGTGGGCTACCATCCATGGGTCGCAAAGAGTCGGACACGACTGAGCGACTTCACTTTCACTTTAGTATTCCATTGCATATATGTACCGCAGTGTCTGCATCCATTCATCTGTTGATGGAGATCTAGGTTGCTTCCATGTCCTAGCTATTATAAAAAGTGCTGTGACAAACACTGGGGTACAAGCATCCCTTTTGGTTATGGTTTGCTCAGGGTCTAAGCCTGGTAGTGGAATTGTTGGGTCATATGGTAGTTCTACTAGCTTTTTAAGGAATCTCCGTTCCGTAGTGGTTGTAGCAATGTACATTCCCGCCAACAGTACAAAAACGTTCCCTTTCCTCCACATCCCCTCTAGCATTTATTGTTTGTAGATTTTTAATACCCATCCACAATTTTTAATTTTATTGCTAATTACTTTAGGGCTAATTACTTCTCATTTTCTTACCATCCTCGATGGTGTTTCTACTCTTTCCTGAGGAAGCACACAGAACTCAGAGTTGCCCAGGGTCTGGTCACAGGCTGTAAAACCAACGGTGATGCACCCATCCATCTCCTTACCACACAGGACACGCAGCCTTGGTGACGCTCCAGGTCCGTGCTACCTGGGAACTCATCATGCCAGCTTGGACAAAACTGTCTTTCCGTTCAGTCACTGGTGGTTTTCCTATTAATAGCTGTGAGGGGCTTCACAGTGTGAAAAACAGTGAAACAAGGATCTAGTTTGGAATCCAGAGCGTTACTCCCTCTGATGAAATACAGAGTGGACACACAGCAAGACCAGTACCAGGTGAGACAGACGCATCAGCATGAATCATGAGTGCTCTGGGCGGCGGTTTCTGGACTGATGGTTGCAGTCTGAGTGCCTTTGTCTCTCAGGTCTGTGTGTGGGAGTCTGGGTGGTGCGCGTCCATTTTACCCTCCTCGATTCATCTTTCTACATGGGCTGATAAATGTTCACTCTGACCACGCTAAAGAGTCCTGAAACCTAACATTGCCCTTGTTCATTTTTTTTTTCTTTTTTTAATTCTTCACTCAGAATGAAATGGTGTACTCCTAAAAGATAAGCATGTATTTTTTTTATCATGTGTTTCAGCTTTTTAAAGAAACACCAGAAATAAGAACATTAGGGCTGACCCAGCAACTGTAATTAGAGCAACAGCTCTTCCTTCCCTTTTCTAAATAAACTATTTCTACATACTGTGATTTTTTTTTTTTTTTTTAGATTTACAGAAAGTTATAAAGATATGGCAGAGTTCCTGGATATCTTCACCCAGTTTCTCCCACCATTGATATCTTCCATTACCATGGTATATTTCTCAAAACTAAGAAACTGACATTTGTACATTACTGTGAAATAGACTCTAGAGTTTATGTTGATTTTGCCGGTTTTTCCATTAATACTATTTTTCTGTCTCAAGATCGAGCTCAATGTACTGCTTTCATTTAATTGTCATGTCTCCCCAACTCTATGATGGTTTTCTATAATCGTTTCTGCCTTTATTTTGTTTTTGTTTTTGTTTTTTTTGACCTAAGGATCTTGAATGATACTGGCCAGCTATCCAGTAGACTATATCACAATCTGGGTTTGTCTGACGCTTTCCTCATTTAGACTGAGGTTATGGGTTTTGAGAAGAAACATCACAGAGGCATAATGGCCTCCCTCTCGCATAATATCAGGGCTATGTGATTGCTACCCTTCATCACTGGGTATGATCATTTAAGTAGTAAACTAAGTTTGCCAGGGTTTTACCATGAAGTTTGAGTTTTTTCCCCTTTGCATATACTCTTTTCTTTGAAAGCAAGTTACTAAATCTAGCTCATTTCTGCTTCTCTGCTTCTGTTTTTAATATTTACAATCACTTCTATGACTCAGATCTAGCAGAATTACATTGCATTCTCTGTTAATTCTGTAACACATAAAGAATTATTGTACAAGGAAGTGTAGCCTCATGCTTTTATCTGGGTAGGGATATGTCCTCTTCTGAGAGCACAGAATGATTGCTCAGAGAGCCTTCGCCAGGAAAACTTTTACAGTCCCCAAATTTCCCATCCCTTATCTTTACCCAAAAGACTTGAACCCCAGAAAAGACAGTTGACATATTTGAGTTATGACATAGGACAGTGGCAGAGAGGACCAAAGATGTCTCCTCTGCTTCTTCTTGTTTTGGGTTTGTTTATTTTCTAGTCATCCTTCAGTGGATTTATTTAAAATGTAATATTGTTATCTCTGTTCAGACACAGCTAGAGTAAGGAGGAAACATTCATAACCACACCTTCATGCTTATTAAGAAATAGCTACAGAATCCCAAACTATATATTTGTAATATAGAAATGTTTCAGTAAGTGTGGCATGGAGCTCTGAACTCTGTAATTTTTTCCCCCTTCTGTCAAAATATTTACTTGTGAACATAGTATATCATTTACTCTTAACTTTACATAATCAAAGGTGTGAGAATGATGGTTTCTTTCTCACTGAAATTTAATGAATTTTTGTATTCCTGAAGGTGAAGGTCATAGTACTTTGTATTTTTATGTTAATATCCATTATATTGAAATACTTATTTTTGGTGAAATTAATTGTTGCTAGGAGTGAAATAGATAACTAATAAGGACTTACTGTGTAGCACAGGAACATATATTTAATATCTTGTGATAACCTATTAACAGAATAAAAGAGAATATATATACACACACACACACACACACACACACACACACACACACACACACATATGGAAAGAGAGAGGGAGAGAGAGAACTGAATCACTTCACTGTATACCTGGAAGTAACACAACATTGTAAATCAACTGTACTTCAGTAAAAATGTAAAAACTAAAAACAGTAATTGCTCTGAGGAGGAAATAATAATAGGAATTTTCAAATATATTGAAATAAAAGTTATATATTAACATTACTGCCCCATCTTTTCAAACTTTGTTTTCTGGTTAGTTTAATTGATTTGTGACAGCTGTTTGCATACTAGACAAGCCAATCCTTTGTAATATTATTAAAAATATTGTCCCAGTTTGTCATTCGTGTTTCAGTCTCATTTGTTATGTTTTTCCATACAAAAGTTTTAGTTCCAGTACAGTCATATTTATCAAGACTTTTCTTTGATTTCTGTCCTTGTCATATTCTTAGAAATGCCTCCTTACTTTGATAGCTGAGAATATAACTATATTCCCCTCTGTTTTTCTTGAGCAGCTTTCAGAATTTTTTTTTTCACATTTATTTCTGCACATGCTCTTCTGGCCTGTTGTTCTTTATGTATCTTCTTTGCAATACGGCACAGAAAGTTAAGTGTCTTATCCAGGATCACACAGAGACCATGTGGCTGAACCCTGTTTGACTCTGGTGAACCCTTGTTGCTCTCATTGTCAGAGCTGTCTCTCAAGGTGGATATTCATAAATCTTTCTAGTGTAAATTTCCATCCTAAGATTATTAAGCCTCCTGTACAAGGACAGTATATACCTTTGCTCAATGTAGACAATGCTGATGTTTATTAAGACAGTAAAATAGTCACAACAGGGGCTAGTGGCACTTGTCCTCCTCTTTATTTTTAGACTCTGTCTTTAACTGAATTCAAAGTACTTTATGAGCATCATCTGCTGTATTTCGTATCTTCATGGTCATACTAAAGAAGAAGCATGTTCGGGCTACATTTTGACACTGGGGGGACAATTTCAGAGACAAGAAGTGTTACAGTAAGGTCATGTAATCAGTAGTGACTTTGGCACAGAATTCTATTGTTTTGAACCTCCTGTATTCACTAGTGACCCTAATTGGGCTTCCCTTGTGGCTCAGTGGGTAAAGAATCTGCCTGCAATGCAGGAGACCTGGGTTGGGAAGATCCCCTAGAGAAGGGAAAGGCTACCCAATCCAGTATTCTGGCCTGGAGAATTCCATGGACTGTACAGTCCATGGGGTTGCAAAGACTGAGTGACCTTCACTTTCACTTTCTAATTCTGAACTTTTTCTGTGCCATGTTTTCTCTTTTATTAATTTTAAAGTTTTACTTTTTTATTTAGTTTTGGCTATATTGGGTCTTCATTGCTGTGTGTGGGCTTTCTCTACTTGCAGGGAGTGAGGGCTACTCTCTGGTTACTGTGCTTGGAATTCTTATTGCAGTGGCGTCTCTCATTGCCAAGCACAAGCTCTAGGGTGCACAGGCTTTGGTAGCTGTGGCTCATGGGCTTCATTAGCTGTGGCGTGTGGGCTTCGTGGCCCCACGACATGTGGAATCTTCCCAAACGAAGGATGGAAGGCATCCCCTACACTGGCAGGAGAATTCTTCACCACTGAACCCTAAGGGAAGGCCGTCATTGGGTTCCAAATTCAGTCTCAAATGTAGATGAGTCACTTTCGAAGGAAAAAGGGGGGGAAGAGAGAAATTTCTTAAAAAGTAGAAAAAGGAAGAGAGATAAGAGATAGAGATAGGAGTCATTGTTGCTTCCTAGGATGATGAAACCTTAGTAACGGCAACTTTAGGGATTAACCCATTTGCACGCTTGCCCAGCTACTAACTGATGGAGAATATAGGCTGTCTCCTAATTGCAATCCCAAGATTTTTTTTTGCTTTACTTCAGAAAAAAAAAATGGCATCCATCCTTCCTCTTACTTGATGCTGGTGAACATGTGAACACAGGTCAAGCACATATTGAGTTGACTGGAAAGTTTGTTCAGGATTTTCTGTAAGATGGTGTGAAAATCTTGACCCAACATTTTGGCCAATCCGGTATTTTGCTTTAGCTTGTGTAGCAGCCAGGAGTCAAACTTAAAATAGATACTTTTATTATGGTGAATGAATACCTGTATCTTATTTTTCAGAATTTTTCATGCCTTTTGTTATTTTTGAATTATTAGATAAATTTACCAATTATAATTGATATGGGTCTTTAGGTAAAGCAACACATTGAATGATTGAAAAAAAAATACTAACAAGACTTTTTAAAAGATCTACCTTTTCTGTAAGAATTAATATTGTTCTGTTTAGAGTGACCAAGGGGGAATACTGGCATTTGATGCGTATCCGTAATTTATGATTATGTATTAAGTCTTTATTAATTAGTAATCTCTAGTGGTTATTTCTTTTGTTTTTTTTTACTTAATGGATTTGGGAAATGAATGTTACGTTCAGGCCAATAAGCTTCTTTTTTGGTTTACAGCTTTAGTACCATGTTTATCACTTTTCTTTTGAAAAGAAAAAAGAATGAGCATACAGGAGTAATCACTTCGCTGTGGTTGCAGTTTCTCCACACACATCACCTTACTTCCTAGAGAGGGGACTGGAACAGACCTAGTATATAGGTTCAGAAGGACACATTCAAATAAGGACCTGCTGTATAGCACTGTAGCTCTGTAGTGACCTATATGGGAGAAGAATCAAAAAAAGACCAGAGATATACATATATATCTGATTCACTTTGCTGTACATCTGAAACTAATACAACACTGCAAATCAACTATGTTCCAATAAATTTTTCTTTTTAAAAAGAGGGAGAGATCTAAGGAACCATCATTCATGCCCACGCTCTGCTCCCTGTTGTTTCGTGGTGGCTTTATAGCAGTGAGATAAGGCTCTACTTGTATAAACTTGATTGAAATAAGTATTAATTTATCATTGCTTCATGTCCTCCATTATTCTTTTTTGTTTTTATTTCTCTTTGTTCTGGTAGCTATAAAATTCCAAGGTGAGTAGATAGAGGTTAGAGCCAAATATGCGGCACCAAGATGCCCAGGAACCCTCCACGCCCTGCCAGTTCCCCAGCCTTCAGCGTCCCCGCACCCACTCTCATCCTGTCCACAGGAGACATAACATCTGGTCAACCTTTCTGTCTGAAACTCTGATTCTCAAAGACACTTCATAACATTGAAAGTAGCCGTCCTGGCAATGAGCATTTCCACTGCTATGCTTACACAGCACCCTTAAATATAACCTAAAAATCTATTGTAAATCCAATGGACCGAGTTGAAAGTTTGCCATCAGTAGAACTCAGTGAACCATCAAATGTAATTGGAGTTTTGTGTTTTGTTTTATTCCCTTGTTATTTGGTATTCTGAAACAGTAAAAGCAGTTGTTAAAAGTACCTGCAGTACTAAAGACCGTAACTTAAACCATTAGTTCTTATTTAATTTGCATTACCTTCAATTTGAAAAGACCCTGGTGCTGGGAAAGATTGAAGGCAGGAGGAAAAGGGGAGGACAGAGGATGAAATGGTTGGATGGCATCACCGACCTGATGGACATGAGTTTGAGTGAACTCCGGGAGTTGGTGATGGACAGGGAGGCCTGGAGTGCTGCAGTCCACGGGGTCACAAAGAGTCAGACATGACTAAGCAACTGAACTGAACTGACTGACCTTCAATTTGGGCTTCCCTTGTGGCTCAGCTGGTAAAGAATCCACCTGCAATGCGGGAGACCTGAGCTTGATCCCTGGGTTGGGGAGGTCCCCTGGAGAAGGGAAAGGCTACCCACTCCAGTATTCCGGCTTGGAGAATTCCATGAACTGTATAAGTCCATGGGGTTGCAAAGAGTCGGACACTACTGAGTGACTTTCACCTTCAATTTACATTTCCTTGAGTTTCTTACTGGAAAAATTCAGTTACTTAACAAAAAATATTTAAATGCTCTAGCACTGAGCTTTTTTTTTTTTTTCCTTAGCAAATGAGCCTGTCTGCTATTTTCATTGATTGTGTCTTATTACCAAAGGAAACTGCATGGAAAAGCACTCCTTAAATCCTGCCACGCTGATTTGTATCTTTAGATGTATCTGAGGTGTGTTCTCTGGATGTTCTCCGTGGCTGGAGAAGAGGGCTGCAGGGCAGCTCGGGCAAAGCACTATATGGTTGGGATGAGGGGAGTGATGGTAAAGTCCCACGAGGGTTGGAAGGAGCGGTGCTGCTTGTCAGTCTTTATCCCTCGGGGAAGCTCTGATGAAGGGAAATGATTGAAACGGCATGTTTGGGGTCCCTAGGCATGGAGAAAGGATAGACAAGGCCTAGGAATTCAATGACATCAACTCAGCGGAAGGCCTGCAAACAAAGGGAGCTGGGGGTTGGATAGAAGCCTAGCTTTCCTGCAGTTGGTGAAAGGTGCTAGGGAGAGAGGTTGATGGGAGAGATGATTACAAATGTCTCACAAAGCCCTGGAGCAGTGACAAGATGAAAAGGGTACCATGATTAGCAAGGACATCCAGGGAAGGAAAAAAGACCTGAAATGAAGCAAATCCTTACAGGAGGGGCATGTAGGATGAGAAAAAGGGAAATCAAAGGATGATTCCCTCCCTCCCCCCAACCTCTGTTACTTGGTAAAGGAAAAAGGGAGAGAGATTGAGGGACCAGGTTCTGTCCTTGGATATAGGAAGCACTCTTGTCTCCACATCGCTTGACCTATCAGAGCCCAAACGTTCTTAGAGCCCTTCTAGTAGGATTTCTAGATTTCTAGACAGACAACTTGACACTGGGCCAGCCAAAACAGACTTTCTGCTCCCTGCATCTAAAGATAGAGAAATTTAAAAACCACTGTTTATTGAACACAAAATGTAGACTTGGGACTGCGCTGCCCTTAAAATCCATCTCTCACCATCACTTAACCCAGCGTATTAAATGTTTTGGATCAGTTTTTAAATGTGGAAAATAAGCTTTAGAGAAGATAAATAACTTCCCATTTCACATAAATTAAAAAAAAAAAAAAAACCAGAAAAATACAAGTCACATAGTCACAAAGCTTCAGAGCAGATATCTGACATCTTATCTGTTTAATCGTGGTTTTCTAGTCACAACCATTTGTTTACATAAATAATGGATTGACCACTTCCAAAAACTGCCTGTGGCCCTTCCTACATTTTGGATAAACTCTTTAAAAGGTATTTTCCTAATTAAACAAAGGGAAAAGAAAGAAAACATTAAAAGCATACAATTTATGTGTTTACATATATGCAGTGTACAGCTTTGACTAAAAATATTCATTCACAAAGGTGCTGGTTGACCAGTTCACCAGATACTGTTTTTTCTTCTCATTTTGTCTTTTGAAAAGATTTTAAGTTCTGAGAGATGTAGTTCTCTCTGCTGAGACGATAATACTTTCTAGATTTTGTTTTTCTTCTTATCTCTCTGGGTGGCCATAGGTAATTCTTCTTAGCATACTACCTTGGTCTGGCAATTCTCTTTGATGTACAATCCTGGGATAAGCATCACATTTCTTATAATAGATCCCCAGATCAGGACAAACCAGCTTTCTTGGCTTCTTTTCTGCTTCTTAATGGAAGTGTTATCACTCTTGGAAATATTCCCACACAAACATAACTTTTACGATTGTTTGGCACATCATTGGATTTCAGAAAGTTATTTCCCCACTCCATTTGATCCAAAATGAAGTATTTTCACCCCTAACCTACGTTCCCTGGAAACCTTCCTCTGAGCTCAGTTTTTCACTCCACTTTGTGATTTATTTGTTGCTCTTATTGAGTCACTAAGTGGTGCCCAGGTCGTTTGCGACCCCCATGGACTAGCCTGCCAGTCTCCTCCTGTCCGTGAGATTTCCCAGGCAAGAATACTAGAGTGGGCTGCCATTTCCTTCTCCAGGGCATCTTCCCGACCCAGGGATCAAACCTGCATCTCCTGCATTGACAGGTGGGTTCTTTACCGTGAGCCACCAGGGAAGCCCTGATAATTTATTAGCAGAGCAATAATGAATAACATAACCAGTTTGCAGTGATAGGTCAGTCCCCTGCCTGTACCTAATCTCAAATACCCATTTTCATGGTGGTATTAATGAAGTAATCTAATCAAGTCTAAACATTGTAATTTGACAAATTTGTAAAGCCTTTCATTTAGCTAATATTGCAGGAATGAGTAAATACATTGCAGTTTAGATTTGGAGATTAAGCTGTGGTGATTGGTTTAGACCTGGTTCCTACTCTTACCAAGCATCTTCTTTAGGATAGGATGCCAAAGCATGAGTAGACCACCGCAGTGCAGTGGAGGAAGTGTCCTGCTGCTGCTGCTGCTAAGTCACTCCAGTCGTGTCTGACCCTGTGCGACCCCATAAACGGCAACCCACCAGGCTCCCCTGTCCCTGGGATTCTCCAGGCAAGAACAATGGAGTGGGTTGCCATTTGCTTCTCCATTGCATGAAAGTGAAAAGTGAATGTGAAGTCGCTCAGTCGTGTCTGACTGTTAGCGACCCCATGGACTGCAGCCTACCAGGCTCCTCCGTCCATTGGATTTTCCAGGCAAGAGTACCAGAGTGGGTTGTCATTGCCTTCTCCAAGGAAATGTCCAAGGGGATGCTTATTCTCGTTCTGTGAAAGCTCAGCAGAGGCACCTAAGCCAGGATGGGGATCAGTGAGGTGACTCCTAGGCTGAACTCTGAAGAAGCCAGGTCAAAGCCGTGAAGCAGTTGGGAGGAGGAAGGCCATCCACCTCAAGTTCAGCACACGGAGGTAGCAGAGGTGAAAGCCCCAGGTTTCCACGGGATCCAGAAAATTCAGCTTGGAGAGCCCAGAGGCAGCAGGGAGCCAGCCTGCAACCCCAAGGCCTTTGGAAATACCTCAAGGCTAATCTTCCACCCTAGAGACCTTCATCTTTATCAGGCTTACTGCTGTTCAAGGCAACTGTAAAAGTAACCTGGGATGGAAGGCCTGTGTTGGAGGTGGGAGGAGATGGGCCCTTGAGGGCAAAGGAGGGGCAGGGAGATTCCCAGGCCAGCCTTCCTCTCTGGAATCCCGAAATAGGTTGAAACAGGTCTTCTTCACCCCTTGCCTTGCATGTCTCTTCCCTCTGTGAATATCAAGTCAGTTTATGACTGAATGCATCCATTGATTTGTCAAAGAAAATTCCAACATGTATCATTCAATTCCATAGCACTATTACTATGGACAGTTTATAGATTGATCAATTAAATAGGTTTCTGGGAAAAGACTAGAAATGGTTTAGTGGAAAAGTGTGGTCTGATTTCTGAACAATCGCCCTGACAGAAAATTTAGAATGGAAATTGTTTGTAAGAGACTGCCTCAAACTTTATAATTGTCTTACATTTTATATACCTTATGTCTTCAAATTAGTTCCCTCTTCCTTTAAGACAAAATTCATGGTTTAAAAATAAGTCTTCACTCCAAGCATAACAATAGGAAGTTGTAGATGTTTAATAAATGTTGGTGACTTATGTTTGGATACTAACCCAATATAAATTATTTTATGTAAAGACTTAGATTTAATGAAATATTATAGAGTTAATTAATTGCTCTCAAGTATTAACTTAAGTGAAAAATGACTTAAGATCACTATTTTTAATTCACATTTCATAGCTTTACTAAATTTTTTAATATACTAGCTCAAAAGCCATGATTCTTTGAATTTTGAAAATAACATGAAACTTTAGAAGAAAATGTTAGTCTTTGTCATTTTCAACTCTATATATACAAGCTTTTTTTGGTAAGCTTGTGAAATTAATTTGTGAACTATAAAAACTGCAAACTAAAGTTTAAATGTTACCTACTTCTCCATTTAGACAACTAAATAGATGTTTGCCCTTAGCGCAGTTAGATGATCCTATCATTTTACTAATGTTCTCTATTTATATTTTATTTTAAAAAATATCAAGTTAATAAAAAAACAGCAAATAATGTATCTGGTTGAGCTGCATTTATGATGTTTTAGTTTACGACATGTGGAGTAACAGGGAAGTGAGTCTATTGGTTTTTTGTTTAATGCAAATTAAATATTTTTGTGTTTTTATGAATATATCTTATCTTTCATATCTCTTACAGAGTTTGCAGGTTGAGCACTGAGAATAAGCTTGGAGAAAACTTAATGTTCATAAACACTATATATTAAAAATCTGATGGAAAAAATGTCTTTGATATTTAAAAGGGAATGTAGCCTTACAGAAAAATTAACCCAATATTGTAATTGTTATCAATGCTATTGCAATGACATCACAAAAATGTTATTTAATGATTTAGCTTTTAAAACTGTTCTTTAGATTTATATTATCCTCTGAAATCATCTCCTGTTTTGGATTTTGCTATGATAAAATTTTTTTTAAAAAGATCCTTTAATAAAAGAAAGAAGACTAGGTTTTAGTGTGGCAAATTCACCTCTTCTTCTCCATGACAACAGATAAAGAAGCTGTAACCATGACAACAGTAATGGGCCAGGGAGATTAGGGGCAGACTGGAGATTAGGCCTCCAAGAGCAAAGAAGAGAAGTCCTGATTGGCTCTTTATTGAGACCTTATGTGAAGACAAGTTACTGTTGAGAGAAAGCATGGAGGATTAGCAAGAACAAAATGATTGCCCCTGTATAAAGTAAGAAGTCTTTCTTTTGTTAAAAATCTGTCCATTCCTTTTCATATAACAACTGTTGAAATTGAGGTAAAGAGTCCATGATTAATTTTAGTCTGATCTTGATTTGATAAATCGAGTCTAAACTAATTGTGTAAGAAGATACTTTTGGAAGCCTGGAGTGAAAAGCATCTGAGTGAACCCCTCCACAGATCCTCACTCCGCCCAGCAGTTTCCTTCTTGGGAGCCCCTGAAGGGTGGAGAAACCAGCTCATTTTTGATGTGGTACCCCCATAAGCAGAGTGCTCTTGGGGAAGAAGGATTTGAAAATTTATCTCCTGTTATTTTAAAGCTTATCTTTTTGACTTCTTAAAAATGCTCAAAAGATTTTTCCAAGTCATCATTGTTTACATTTTGTTTAAAAAATTTTTTTGGAAAAAAGTCTTAAAAGGATCCCGTATTCTTTAAACTGATGAGATGTATAGGTATTACCTTTGAGGAAATGTACTGTCTATGGTACATGGAGGCCTTGATAATGGGGGTATTCATCATTTTCGAAGTGATAAATTTATAGACATGAGAGTGTTTGGTCAAATGGTGTGAATATTTTTTCATTTTAAAGTCTTTTGCCAAATTGAATTCTAAAGAGATTCTATTCTTACAGACTTCAGCTGACAGCATAGAGCTTGCCATACCCTGACTAATACTACCTATGAACATTCTTTAAAGTCTTGCTACCTTGACAGATTTTTAAATAGACTTTATTCTGACTTTTAGATTTAATTTAAATGTTCATTTCATGTATTGTCAGGTTAAATCTTGTTTTTAATAAAATTATTCATTATTTGATTTTCAGACATTCATGTTTATGATAGATATTAACTGTATGTCTGTTAGCTATTCTACAAATACGATGAGTCAGTCTTTACAGAGGAAACACACCTAAAGTAAGTCAAGAAGAAAGGAGGATTTAAGTGAATGAAATGGACTTGTTTAAGTGGGAACTGCCTGTGCCGCGGCCCTGGGGCCCCGCAAGTGGCTCAGCCTGGAGAGAGCGTGATCAGCATCAGCATCAAAATGCAGTGTGCCTCCAGGCGAGCCCCAGGAGAAGAGTGGCCTCATCTCCTCCGCCCTAGGAGGGCTGCAGAGGATAGGTGCTTGCTGAATATTTGCCGAGGGAGTAGAGCTAATGTGAACCTGAGCAAGTCTCTGCCCAAAGCTGTTACTTTTCTGGCAACAGAACACGTGAGGCTATCGTGCGGGAAGGCGAATGCTCTGGAATTACACTCAGTTTACGGTGGAGGAAGTAGGTAGATAAGCCCCTCAGTGTGTGTCTCCAGAGGCCTGTGCGGCCTTGGCTCCCAGAGTCCCCAGGGAGGGTGCGCCTCAGCCACCCTCAGTGGCAATCCGCCCGGGGGCTCCCTCTTTCCAGCCTTCCCTCCCGGCCCTGTTTGCTTCCCGACTCCTCACGGGTCTTTCCTGGGATCACCGTCCAAATAAAGGCACTTAGGGCCTCTGTGCGCGGGAAGGCAAACCAGGAAAAACGACAGACGGGAGCAAGGCCGGCCGGCTGATTGAGAAGCTTGCGTTTCTCTGAGGTAACGAGTGAGCACAGAGGAGAAAGATGAGAGAGTGATGAGCCGGTGTGTCTTCATACAAGCTGATGCTGGTCGCTGTACAGAGAATGAATTCAAGGGAGATGAGTGGCAGGTAAACGGGGGAACTGGAAGACCGTTGTGGCGAGTCGGGTGAGAGAGAATGACAGTGTGGAGAGGAGCAGAGATGTGGAGATGAGACAGAACAGAGGTGGCAGGTGCCTCCATGAAGGGGAATCCTCGCAGGGGCGAGTGAGGGACAGTCAGGAAGAGGGGACACGTGTTTAGGGTTGCAGGCCGCAGATTTGAGAAGACGTGTAGACACAGCTAGGTCAAACGGCCCTGGAGGAGAAGCAGGCTGAGGGGACGGGGAGGGACAAGTTCACTTCAGCATGAGAGTTTGAGCTGTCCACGGTGTGCGGAAGCAAAGGTTTTTGTCAAGGAGCTTAACGCCTGTATTTTTAACAGAGATGCTCCTTACCTGGCATCAGTCCGTCCCCTCCCCTTATTACTCCGTCAGGAAAGTTGGCTGACTCACCACCAGTCTTCCATTCATTTCAAATACCGTGCTGATCAAGAAAGCAAGGGGGGAATTGTATCTGCAAAGAAGCTGGCTAAGAATCTGTGCAGCTAGAAATAACCAAAAGCTTTTTGCAGCTCTTGAAAACCTCTGTTTCTGACTGTATTGTAAACTGGTTAAGTTTCCAGGACCATTGGGAAATAAGAGAACCCCCCGCCTCCCAAATGGATTTTCCAGTGAACAGGAGTTTAGTTCACAGCAGGAATGCGCACTCAACTAGCCCCTGGAGAAAGTAAATGCAAGAATGGAGACTAACTTCAGGAAGAATTAGAGAAAATGGCCCACCAAAGCCAGTTTGAAGATTAAATGTAGACAAATGGGTACTTGTGCTTTGGGGCCAGAAATCACCTGTCAAAATGAAATATATGTTCCTTAGGCTTGGGGACTTGAACAAATAAGAAAATGGAAATATCCAGCAAATATTAATTATGAATTCACAAACACATATACACACACAAACATACTCTCATTGAACTGCAAACATCTGTTAAAGATTATAAATGCCCCTAAGATATTTGAAAAACCAGTTTTCCACCTGTGGATGATTCAGTTATTCCTATAAATAACAGTCATTGAGTTTGGATATAAATATGGTGATACTCAACAAGTATGGTACAATGGTAATTCTTGATGTCCAGTGGAATTTTCAGTCTTTCCTTCTATTATCATGGCTAGTAGAATTGCTTCTACTTGTTACATCTTTCAACATTTAGTTTGCTACTTTTAATTTCGTGTGCTCATTGGAAACAGTAAAACAAGGTCCTTCACATTGTATCTAGAATGATGTAAAGGGGCAGTTGGAGTGGAATAAGATTTTATAATAACTGCTTGGTTATCTAAAGCATGTATCAGTACTTGAAAGAAATTCCCTGGTAGGCCAGTGGTTAGGACTCAGTGCTGCTGGTGCCTGGGTTCAATCCCTGGTCGATGGACTAAAATCCCACAAGCCACAGGGTGCAGCCAAACCTGTAGTAAGTCTATATTCCCTGTTTTATGCTGAAACTGAACATTTTTGCCTATGGTCATGAATCCCTTTAGCAGTAGAAACTGGCCATATATGATAAAATCATGTTGTTAGTTTGCCAATATTTTATGAACTCCAAAAAATCCTAATACATTTTTTATTGAGATATAGTTGGTTTACAATATTGTGTTAGTTTCAATTGTACAACAAAGTGATTTGGATATATATATTTTTTCTGAAATATATGTGTGTGTGTTATATATATGTATTTATTTTTTTCTCATATACGTTACTAAAAACAAATTCAGTATAGTTCCCCATGCTACACAGTAGGTCCTTGTTGGTTATCTATGTTATATATGGGTCGGGGAGGGATAATTTAGGAGTTTGAAATGAACATAAACACTCTAATATACCTTCGATTCCACTGCTGCGTCTTTGGTTTCTCTTTCCTTTCTTCCTTTAGAATGGATGGGAATGCACCATTCTGCGTTTGCTGACGGGCCTTCCTTGCCTTCCTGCACGTTTCCTGCCCATGTCCCCTCACTTCTGACACCCTCCTCTCCTTCCTTTGTAGCCATCCTGAGCTCCAGCGTCCTCCCATCCGCTCCCAGAGACGTGGTCCCTGTCCTGGTCTCTAGTCGGTTTGTCCGTCTCAGCTGGCGCCCACCTGCAGAAGCAAAAGGGAGCATTCAAACTTTCACCGTCTTCTACTCCAGGGAAGGTGACAACAGGTAGGTGCAACCAAGAAATTCAGCTTAACCCACCACGTCTTTAAATGCAGACTGTGGGGTGATGGTGGCCAGAGGTCTTGAGCAGGATTTTGGAGACCATGAGAAATCTCTGCCCTCTGCCTTTCACTCATTATTCAGTGGAGATAATTGAGTTGCTTGTGTGGCTTTTTTAAAGCAGGATTGTGTACAGAAGCAAATTCAGGGGTTTTATTTTTTATTTTCAGTACATTGAGTCCACTCATAAAAACATTCTAAAAATGTACAACTTTTCCTTTTAAACAAAATATAGTAAAACGTTTTTTAAAAACCCAAATAGACTATTTGACACTTACAATTCAAAATCAAAGTAGCAGAATATTAAATATTTACAAAACTGTATCTTTAAAGATATGTATAAAGTTACATGCAATTGAGTTGGCATAAAAGAATGGCTCAAAAATGGGAGATTTTCCCTCATTCCTAAAAAGAAAATACGTCCAGTAGAAGCTGTGTACATGAGTTTTTTAGTTTCAGTACCAAAGCCTCTCTTTGTGCATCTAAGAACTTTAGATGTGTGAGGGGCTTCTTATAACAGCAGGGTGAGGTGTCTGGTGCAAATTCAATTATTTATAGAAAACTTCTTTGAAAAAAGACAAGCATGTAAATATATGCTATCAGGCTTTTTCTAAGTCTCCTTGAAAAGCATGTAAATATATGCTATCAGGCTTTGTTTAAGTCTCTTTGATTGCCAAAGTGGTAAACAGAATTCTTAATTCTTAATTAAGAATCAAGCTACGTATTGATAGAATCAAATGTGGGAGAACCAGTGTGGTGAGGTTGCAGTCTCAGCTCTGTCACGGACATGAGGCGATCTCCAAAAAACCACATAACTTCTCTGAGCCTCATTTCATTCTTGAATGAAGAGAAACTAGTAGTACTTACCTTAAAAGTTTTTGTTATGATTAAATTAGGTTACAATTGTAAAAGTCACTCAAGAGCAGGAGTCTTTAATGTCATTTTCTAGGCAAAGTTACAGAGAAGGCAGTGGCACCCCACTCCAGTACTCTTGCCTGGACAATCCCATGGACGGAGGAGCCTGGTGGGCTGCAGTCCATGGGGTCGCTGGGGGTCGGACACGACTGAGTGACGTCACTTTCACTGTTCATTTTCATGCATTGGAGGACATGGCAACCCACTCCGTTGCTCTTGCCTGGAGAATCCCAGGGGTGGGGGTGTCCCAGAGTCGGACACGACTGACGCGACTTAGCAGTAGCAGCAGGCAAAGTTCAGTTCAGTTCAGTCGCTCAGTCGTGTCCGACCCTTTGTGACCCCATGGACTGCAGCACAGCAGGCCTCCCTGTCCATCACCAACTCCAGAGCTTACTCAAACTCATGCCCATTGAGTCAGTGATCCCACCCAACCATCTCATCCTCTGTCGTCCCCTTCTCCTCCCGCCTTCAATCTTTCCCAGCATCCAGGTCTTTTCCAATGAGTCAGCTCTTCACATCAGGTGGCCAAAGTATTGGAGTTTCAGCTTCAGCATCAGTCCTTCCAAAGAATATTCTGGACTGATTTCCTTTAGGATGGACAAAAAGTTTTTGTTATGATTAAATTAGGTTGCAGTTATAAAAGTCACTCAAGGGTAAGAGTCTTTAATATTATTGTCTAGGCAAAATTGCACTGTATATATCTAGTTTCAAGATTACAAGCTACTGTTGTAATTACAAGCTTCTTTGTTGTTTTATTTTGTTTTCTGATTTTTTTTTCTTCCTTAAAGTGTTTCATGATTTTAAGGCTTTGAAGTTTAATTTGTAAGTCTGTAATAGATATTGGTTAAGTTCCAGTCTATAAGAATAAACTGTGTATAATATCTCATTTCTTTAAATTCATTACGCTTATTTTATAGTCTACATTTGACCATTCTAATATCTGCTGTCTTTGTGTGATTCAGCAATATGTTTCTTCTGACTCTTTTTCATGGGAGCTTATTTTTCTTCCCGTGTTTGGGTGATTCTTGATTGTGAACTCTAGTCCTTAGAAATTTGTCTGAGTGAATTTTTGAGGCCCAGATTTAAAGTACATTCTCCTGGGAAGATTTGCTTTCCCAAAATGAGTGCATGTTAAACCAAGTTTCTGTTAAGATGTATTTGGTCCATTCAGGCCTCATGTGCTCAGTCCCTCAGTCGTGTCCGACTCTGCAACCCCATGGACTGTAGCCCACCAGGCTCCTCTGTTCATGAGATTCTCCAGGCAAAAATACTGGAGTGGGTTGCCATGCTCTCCTCCAGGGAATCTTCCAGACCCAGGGACTGAGCCCAGCTCTCCCACACTGCAGGAGGCTTCTTTACAATGGAGCCACCAGGGAGGCAGGTCTCATACTGATATTTCATTAGTTATCAGAAAGTCCATTAAGTATTTGTTTTTCTACCATTTTTAACATATCAACTTAAGTGGGTAAATGCAGACTTGTGTTAAGCAATTTTAAGAGGGGTTTTTTTTTTTCCTATCCAACTAAGTTAAAACTGACACTGGGATATAATTTCATTTCATTTCCATTTTCCACTGAAGCTTGCTTTTTTTCAGGATAGTGGGTATATGCAGGGTTCTTTAATAAGACCTTATAACCTACTTTCGGAGAAGGCAATGGCAACCTACTCCAGTACTCTTTCCGGGAAGGTCCCATGGATGGAGGAGCCTAGTAGGCTGCAGTCCACGGGATCGCTAGGAGTTGGACACGACTTCGCTTTCACTTTTCACTTTCATGCATTGGAGAAGGAAATGGCAACCCACTCCAGTGTTCTTGCCTGGAGAATCCCAGGGACGGGGGAGCCTGGTGGGCTGCCATCTATGGGGTGGCACAGAGTCGGACACGACTGAAGCGACTTAGCAGCAACAGTAGCAATACCCTACTTAACTACAAACTTTGTTTCCTTAGTTTCTAAAATTTGTAGGTCTAGACTTCTATTGATGGGCAAGTACCCTGAGGTAAAGAGTCATCCTGCAAGTCTGCCTTCTCACTATAATTCTCTTATTTTGCTGCCAGCATATTCATGGGTAATTTTTTTTTCTTTGTAAAAGAGATTTTGAATAATTTACCCAGTATTTTAGGTGAGCTGTAACAAAAGCATTTTTTCACATACTATCCAGTTAGCCATGTTGCTTGAAATGGAGTCTTGTTATATTTATCAAATGCCCATATGATTGGTATCATTGTTATCTATCATTAATTATTGGCACTTGAACAGGTATATTTGCATTTAAGCATGTTCAGTGTTTGGAACTTTTATTTAATATTAAAGCATAAAGCCATTCTATAAATATCTCACTTAGAATGAGTCAGAAAGCAAGGGAGTTTTCTTAACGGAGCTTCCCATTCCATTTTTAAAGCATTTTGTAATTTTCTCTCCTCATTATATTTGTTTTTTTTTAATATTGCCAATTAAAGATGATTAAAAGATGAGCATATAAAAGCTGAATTTACATCAGAGAAACATTATGTTGCCAAATCCCAAGGTTCTGTAGACAAGAACACCTATTTTCAAATATACTCAGTGGACCTGCCTGTGCCTCTCACACAGAGAGGGAACAGCATCATTAAATTCTTTAATGGATGAGGATTTTGATAGGGTAACTAGGATCTTTACAAAATATCTGTTGACTTGGCTGAGTTCCAATTCCCAAATCTTTCCTTCCACATTAAACCTCCTCTTAAATAACTAGTCCAAAGTGGCCATGCAGCAAATATGACCTGTTTTATGCATCTCTGTATGTGCAATGTTTTAGAGGGGCATGAGGGAAGAAGAGAGCAAGAGGGAAAAAGAAAGGGAGCTAGAGAAGCAGAAAGACCAAGAATGGACACGTATCCTGTTGGGACCCAGGTGTCCGCAAGTCTGAGCTCACATTAATCCTAGTGATTTCTGTTCATTCTTCTGCGGGAGAAGAGACTAGATGGCTGTCACAACTATTACCTGTTCTTCTTGAAGGCATGTGGAGGGGAAGCCCGGATCGAAGTGTCAGGCTTTAGTCTCTTAAACTTGAGTGCTTTAGACACATGGTGATCTTTAGGAATCCTTCAGGGTCCGAAAGGGACAGTATACTTGGGCTGGCGGGAGTGGTCTTTAGTTCAAAGGCTACAGTGTGATAATCAGATGGCACGCTGAAACTTCTCTCCTGCTGCGTTTCAAAATGCTTTTCTTCTCAGTTCACAGCAGCCGTTAAAGTATACCCTTTTTAAGTTTCTGTTTTCTTTCACAATTTGACCTGCCTCTACCATGAAAGGAAAGAAATACACCAATGCCTATGGCCTATGTTCCCTGGGGTCATTCATTACTGTGAAGAAGCAGGCCTTCGTTTCAGTTTTATCTCCACAACTATATAACTCTGTGACCTTAGGAGAAGCCTCTTAAGTTCCTTGCCTGTAGCTGTGAAGACTGGAGGTAATAATTCTTGCCCACTTGTCTTCATGTGTTCACATGGGTTTCTTGGAGGCATCTTAAATTCAACCTGCCCAGAACCATACTCACTATCTCCTCCTTAAGTATATATTTTCTTCACTTTTCTTGGTTTATGTTTGTCCCTTTCATCCTGTTGACCAAGCGAAAAAAACCAAGTCATGTTTTACTCCTCCAACTCTTAGCACTGCCGTTAGTCACCAGGTCCTCTCATGCCTATCTTGGCCACAGCTAGGCCATGTCTCCTTTCTTTCTGTTCTCTCCACTATCACTTATAAGATCTCTGACAATAGTTTCTCACCTTGTAATCCATCCCCCTCACTGTCTCAAGCTATCTTTTTGAAATATAGTTTGGATCACTCATTTCACTGCTTAAACAATGTGAAAGTGTTTTAAATTTAAATATGATCAAATTTCTATATAAAGACATGCACATAACTACTACCAAATTCCCTTGAATGGAAATCTGTCTGCAATCTGTACATAGATAGAGTGTAGTTCCTCTAACCTGTGATGGTTAAAAATATACCACGCACGTCCAAATGGCTAGATTTGGAAATGGCACCACAATTTTATCAGATGTGAGTTTTGTGAATTTAATTATGTAAAAACCAGGAATGACATCTCTTTGCTGTGATGGGCGAAGGGAACATGAATTCTACTTATCAGAATTGCTGTGAGAACTAATTGAAAGAATTCAGTGAAAGCATCCAAGTTAGTCACTGCACAGTGGCAGGATGCAGGTTTCAAAATTGTTTGAGCTCTAAGACAGACAATATGGAAAAGGCTGAAAATAAAGCTCAAAGCTGATGGTTGTATCACTATAACAAAGGGTTGCCATCTTTTATATGAACCACTTATGTTCAAAGCTGCTCACTTTTTCCTGCTAATAAAAACATTTTATCCTTTATTCATCTATTGATTTCTTCCTTACCTTTCAAACCCATGGATCAATCCTCCATACCCTCCTGGGCAGTTATTCCTCTGGCCATGCCATGATTCTTGTCAACAGCACTCTGCAAATTCTCCATGCTCTCACTTTCAGACATCATGCTGCTGCTGCTAAGTCACTTCAGTCGTGTCTGACTCTGTGCGACCCCAGAGTCGGCAGCCCACCAGGCTCCCCCGTCCCTGGGAATCTCCAGGCAAGAACACTGGAGTGGGTTGCCATTGCCTTCTCCAATGCATGAAAGTGAAAAGTGAAAGTGAAGTCGCTCAGTCGTATCTGACTCTTAGTGACCCCATGGACTGCAGCCCACCAGGCTCCTCCTTCCATGGGATTTTCCAGGCAAGAGTACTGGAGTGGGGTGCCATTGCCTTCTCATACCTTCTCTGATTTTCCTGTTTCTCTCTTCTCAAATCTCCAGTACCTTCCCTCTTTCCCCCTCTTTAACGGACCTTTCTCCTAGTTTCCTGGAAAATAGTAGTACTCGGAATAGAAGTTGTATAAACTTCCATTTAAGACTCTGATTACAACCAACCTTGATTCCATGGGGACCCTGCAGTTCATTGATTCTATGGTCTTTCATGGTCCCTCCTCCTTCATGTTCTCCTTCACTTGTTAAAAGCTGAAATCCCACATTCGATGCTTAGAAATACTGACATACACCAATGCTTTGCTTGTGATTCTCATTTAATATTAGTTTCTTGGAAAAAAAAAACAAACAACTCAAGTAAACTAATTTTCTGTCTACTCTTTCTTGTGCTCTTGGAGCTGAATATACCTGGAAGAAAATATGCGGCTGTGCCGATAGTCTTGAAATTCTTAACTACTCATCTGGGAGTTACATTGCACAGAGCAGTCAGCCTCTCTCACACATGACCCTAAATATTTTAAATCTCCAATACTTTCCCTCTTTTCCCTGCTCTTAATTAACCTTCCTTCTAGTTTCCTGGAAAATAGTAGCACTTGGAATAGAAGTTGTGTAAGCTGCATATCTGACTTACCTATCTCAGTGGATCTTTAAGTATGTAACCTGTCTTTCCTCAAATTGCTGTGAAAGAATTGGCCATGTTCTGAACAGGGCCAAACGTTCACTTATGGACTAGATCCCACCCTGTCTTGCAAAAAAAGAACAAAGCTTCAGCTCAGGCTTTCTCCTCCTCATCAGTGTTTCACATCTTGGGCTATCATGCCCATCAGCATACAAGCATGCATTTGTATCTTCCATCTCAACAAACTGTTCCTCTCAGTCTTATTTCTCCCTTCTCTATCACTTCATTCTCTTCCCTTTTACAGCAGCAGACCTTGAGTTGTCTAAGTGAGGTGAAAATCACTCAGCCATATCCGACTCTTTGCAACCCCCTGGATTATACAGTCCATGGGATTCTCCAGGCCAGAATACTGGAGTGGGTAGCCTTTCCCTTCTCCAGGAGATCTTCCCAACCCAGAGATCAAACCCAGGTCTCCCGCATTGCAAGCAGATTTTTTTACCAGCTGAGCCACAAGGGAAGCCTTGTCTAACTTTACTCTAATACCTTACCTCATATTCCAGTTATGATTCTATCCCTAGTATTTTACTGAAACCGATCTTATCAGGGTTTACCAGGTGGCATCCGTGATGCTAAACCCAGTGGTCAATTCCTGGTCCTCTCATTACTTGGATAGTTAGCAAATGTTGTCACTATTGATCACTTCCCCTATCATTAAACATATTCTTCCCTTGGATTCTATAATACACATTCTCCTGATTCTATTCCAGTCCTGTGGCCACTCATTTTCAGGCTTTTTTTTTTGCATGTTACTTTTAGTCTCCCTGACCTGTGAATATTAAGTTGCCCTAGAACTCAGACTTTGGAGATAGCGCTTCATCTAGTTTGTGACTTTATATCAGTATTTTGTCAATATATTGATGCCTTCTAAAGTGTACACCTGGACCTGATGTTTTACCTGCAGTTCTGAATCATATAGCCCATTTCCTCTCTTATTTCTCAACTTTGATTTGTCATGAGCATCTAAAACTTATAAACAAAATATCTATTTTCCTTCAACCTTAGTCCCCTTCCAAAACTTTGTGCTGCCAGAGGTTCCTCCATCTCAGTAAAATCTGCATATTTCTCATTACTCAAGCTAAAGTCTTTGGAGTAATTGTTAAGACCTCTTTTTTTCCTCAAACGCTACATCAAATCCATCATCAAGTCTTAGCAGCACTGCCAAAATATATCATGAATCCTTGATAAAATAGGATACCTGATTTTTGCTACAAAATAATACTAAAAGACTGGCTTTTGTGATTTATTTTAAGCTGACTGATGGGAATAATGTGGGTCATCATATCATTCTGTCTAATTTAGTATTGCTCAAAATTTTCTATGATTAAAAAGGTTGACTATATAAATGAAGATAAAACATATACTGAATCCTGCCACTTCTTACTTCTTACAACCATTGAGTCTCATCCATACTATTGCTGCTGCTGCTGCTGCTGCTGCTAAGTTGCTTCAGTCATGTTCGACTCTGTGCGACCCCATAGATGGCAGCCCACCAGGCTCCCCTGTCCCTGGGATTCTCCAGGCAAGAACACTGGAGTGGGTTGCCATTGCCTTCTCCAATGCATGAAAGTGAAAAGGGAAAGTGAAGTCGCTCAGTCGTGTCCGACTCTTAGCGACCCCATGGACTGCAGCCCACCAGGCTCCTCCGTCCATGGGATTCCCCAGGCAAGAGTACTGGAGTGCTACAACCTCTCCAGTCTATTCTTACCTTAGCAGCTGGAGTTAACCTAGAGTTCACACAAGTGACTACCTATCTCATTCAGAGAATTATCAGAAATCCTCCTTGATCTGGCCCTGCGTCACCTTCCCTACGTCATCATTCGTATTCACTGTTTTCTTACTTGCTCACTCCTTCCCAGTCTTCCTGATGGCTCTGCATTTCCACTATGTACCAGGAATCCTTCTCCCTCGAGACCAGTGTCCTAATCCTGCAGTCTCCCTAGAATGCTCCTCCCCTCAACATTGGACATGGATCGTTCCGTCACTAAGTCTTTGCAGAGATGGTACCCTCTCTTGGAAGTTTTACCCTACTGCTAACCTTCCCCGTGTTCTTATTCATTCTTATTTTTCACCACTGAGCTATTACCTTTTAATTATTGTTTCCTGAATCCCTTTTCTCACCACCAGAATATAAGCATTATGTGGGCAAGAATGTTGTTATCACTGTTATTCATTGAGCTATTCTCAGCACCCAGAGCAATGCCTAACTTACAGTAAAACCTCACACAATAGTTGTTGAGTTGAAGTTCCAATTGAAATGTCACCATGTGAAACTCTCCAGGGTCCTATAGGTCATAAGTCATCAATTTCTCCTTTATCTGCCCCTTTCACTTTGATTATGTGACTATGATAAGTATTTGGCACCTTGTATCTGGTTTTGTGTTTGTTTGACTATATGTGTATTTCTCTCCCCAGCAATTGAGACAGGATCTTATTTATAATTCTGTATCCAAGTGTCTGTTTCCCTGACTTCTGCAGATGTTTACTGATCGGAACTGATAAGATAAAAGTGGCAGAGAGGCAGATGTGATATTCTTAATAGATTTTCCCTCAACCAATAAAGCAAACTGTGTTACTGAGAAGATGAAAACGCTGACTGCAATTCAACGGAAACTTTTTAAATTGAGAAACAAAAAGTTGATTTTGAAACTTGATTCCACTAACTTGGTTCATTTTCTGTCTTCTGGCTCTCAGCTAGAACTAACATGAGCCATGTGTCTCTGAGCGATTAGCTGGGATGCTCATTTGCCCGTATAGGTCTATTTAGCCCCTTAACACAGCAGCTTTTTAAAAGGTAGTGGATTTAGCATTCACCTCAGATTTGCGATGGCTTTGTCAGGCAAATTACTCTAGCTCAGATTATCATTAATCTGTCTGACTGGTTAATCGTGTCAGTAATACAAGTGCCATGGTTAACATTTTTTATTCAGCCCCTCGGGAGCTTTCATTGCATAAGTCAGAGGCCAACATAAATTCTAGAACCTGAAAGCCAGAATTCACAGACATCCGGCTGTCTCTCCCTGCTACCTAAAAATCTTTAGAATGGAGAATGATCTTAGGGATCAGAGTCCAACTTTCTGCTACTTAAACCTCTAGCAGCTGATGCCCAAGGGAGGGGTCAGTTGCCTCCCTAAGACCACAGAGTAATCATCCACACTGAGACACTGAAAACAAGCATTTATTGACTACTCACTGGTACCAGGAACCAGGCATCTTACATAAATTACCTTATTTCATCCTCACAGCAAAACATCCAGATGAGGCTTAAAGAGGCCTGTGCCTCTGCTGTACAGCTGGCACGTGGTGGCACCAAGAGTGAGTGCAGGCCTGCCGCCGGAGCAGGTGTTCTCATCTCTGCACCTGCTTCTTCTCAGCAGTTAGTGGGTTAAGCTGGAAGAGAAGCCAGCTTTCTTGATATTTTCAGAATTAGGATATGGATTTCTTCTACAGGCTTCTTTCTGATAATTCTCTGACTTAATGGTGAGGCTGATTTGCATCTTTTATTTACTATGTAAAGCACAGTAGCAAATTTTTATGTGTACATAGAACGTTATACCTTCCATTCAGCAATCTAAAATTAAATATGGAGTGCGACTCAGTGTATTCACAAGGTTAAGGCTTTGAGGCTGTGAAATTGAACTTCCTGGGCTTCACTTCTGGCTCAGAATTGAACTAGCCAGGTGGTCTTGGGCCAGTTACTGGTGCCTTCATTTCCTCATGTGGAATAATAATAGTGCCTGACATGTAAGGTAGTGATGAGTATTAAACAGGGTTGAGAAAGTGCCTATAACACTTGGTCATTGCCTGGGACAGATGGTCCATGGGATGGATTCATGTGAGTTGGAAGTGAAAATCATTGAAATAAAGGCATTTCCCAATTCATGTTTAGAGAGAAGTTTGTTGCTTTCACAAATGTTAGCACATTTGATTCTCAGATAAGGCTGGTATGATAATCTCTGTTTTACAAATGATTTTTCCTGGCTCAATTCAGAAAGTCTACAAAGCATCAAGAATACACAGAAGAACTATACAAAAAAAATGTTCACAACCCAGATAACTACCATAGTGTGATCACTCACCTACAGCCAGACATCCTGGAATGTGAAGTCAAGTGGGCCTTAGAAAGCATCACTACGAACAAAACTAGTGGAGGTGATGGAATTCCAGTTGAGTTATTTCATATCCTAAAAGATGATGCTGTGAAAGTGCTGCACTCAATATGCCATCACATTTGGAAAACTCAGCAGTGGCCACAGGACTGGAAAAGCTCAGTTTTCATTCCAATCCCAAAGAATGGCAATGCCAAAGAATGCTCAAACTACTGCATAATTGCCCTCATCTCATACTCTAGTAAAGTAATGCTCAAAATTCTCCAAGCCAGGCTTCAACAGTACTTGAACTAAAAACTTCCAGATGTTCAAGCTGAATTTAGGAGAGGAACCTAAGATCAGAGGAATCAGAGATCAAACTGTCAACATCCATTGGATCATCGAAAAAGCAAGAGAGTTCCAGAAAAACATCTACTTCTGATTGATGACTGTGCCAAAGCCTTTGACTGTGTGGATCACCACAAACTGTGGAAAATTCTTCAAGAGATGGGAATACCAGATCACCTGACCTGCCTCCTGAGAAATCTGTATGGAGGTCAAGAAGCCACAGTTAGAACTGGATATGGAAAAACAGACTGGTTCCAAATCAGGAAAGGAGTATGTCAAGGCTGTATATTGTCACCCTGCTTATTTAACTTTTATGCAGAGTACATCATGTGAAATGTCAGGCTGGATGAAGCACAAGCTAGAATCAAGATTGCCAGGAGAGATATCAATAACCTCAAATATGCAGATGACACCACCCTTATGGCAGAAAGTGAACTAAAGAGCCTCTTGATGAAAGTGAAAGAGGAGAGTGAAAAAGCTGACTTAAAACTCAGCATTCAAAAAGCTAATCATGTCATCCTGTCCCATCACTTTCATGGCAAATATACGGGAAACAGTGGGAACAGTGAGAGGGTTTATTTTCTTGGGCTCCAAAATCACTGCAGATAGTGACTGCAGCCATGAAATTAAAAGACACTTGCTCCTTGGAAGAAAAGCTACGACCAACCTAGACAACATATTAAGAAGCAGAGACATTACTTTGCCAACAAAGGTCCATCTACTCAAAGCTGTGGTTTTTCCAGTAGTCATGAATGGATCTGAGAATTGGACTATAAAGAAAGCTGAATGCCAAAGAATTGATGCTTTTGAACTGTGGTGTTGGAGAAAGCTCTTGAGAGTCCCTTGGACTGCAAGGAGATCCAACCAGTCCATCCTAAAGGAAATCAGTCCTGGCTGTTCATTGGAAGGACTGATGCTAAAGCTGAAGCTCCAATACTCTGGCCACCTTATGGGAAGATCTGACTCATTGGAAGAGACCCTGATGCTGGGAAAGATTAAAGGTGGGAGGAGAAGGGGGTGACAGAGTATAAGATGGTTGGATGGCATCCCCAACTCAATGGATATGAGTTTGAGCAAGCTCTGGGAGTTGGTGATGGACAGGAAAGCCTGGCGTGCTGCAGTCCGTGGGGTTGCAAAGAATCGGACACAACTGAGTGACTGAACTGAGCTGACAAAGCAGCACCTAAGAAGCTATACAGTTAGGAAATAGTGTAAGCAAGGATTTTAATGCAAGTTTCTAGTCCAGTGATCTCTTTACTATGTCACACAGAGGAAAAGATACTTCCTAAAAGGACTGTGGGAGTTCAGATGGGAGAAATAAAACACTTTCATAAGGATCATTCGGTTTAATCCTCACAGAAACCCTGTGAGTTTGGCAGATAAGGGGCTGGTATCTTCTTTTTGCAAATGAAGTAGAAAAGGTTCCGAGACAGCCCCTGACTTGCCCAAGGTCACATGCCTGTTTTGTGGTAGAATAGACAGTGCTTCCAACTTGCAGCTGTTTGCTTTCCATGACTCTATGCCACTTCAGGAAACCTCTGCTCACTGCTTGGGATTAGAGACCAGCTTTTCATGACTGGCATGGAGAATTCATTTTAGAATGCATGGTGCGTTATGTTTCCAACACAGTGTTTACATATTCTTTCCCTGCCCCTCAGAGTTGAGGATCATGTAGCTGATGAAGCTTGTTATGAAGGAGTGTGTTGTGATGCAAAGACAGCATGTGATACGAAGACTCAGAATCCAAAGCTCCACTTTCAAGCTGAGTCAGGCCTCCTGTCACTCTGCTTCTTTGCAAAGTGTAAAACCCTGTCCATCCTAAAGTGTTCTAGATCACTAAATAAGAGAAGAGTAATTTAATTTTTCCTGTGTCTTGATGCATAGTGAAATGTAAAACATGTCATTGACAGATTTCCAGTTTAAATGAATGACCCGTTATTCACCTGTGAGTTGACCATGTGTCCAGAACTGTATTGGAAGTAACAGAGGAGGGAATAGTCTCTTAGAAACAGTTTAGTCGTGTTTAGTAGGTAGGCAGGACTAAGTTGTATCCGTGAAGATGGAGCAGTGGGGAAAGATTCCAGAAGTATTCAGGAAGCAGAATGGACAGGACAGGGTGAAAGATTGGACAGTAATTGTGAGACAGAGGGAGTTTTCAAAGGTGATTCCTAGGATTCAGCTTATGGCGAGACAAGTTGCTGAAATTGGATGGTGGAACAATCCAAGTTTGAGAATGAAGATCAGAAAGTCACACTCAGACATGCTATGTTTGGTATACTTTTCAATATTCAAGTTGAAATGTCAAGCAGGATCCTTCTCGAAATAGAAAGCTGGAGCTCAGAAGAGAGGTTTAGGTTGGAGATATCTATCAGGAATTTGTCAGCATGGAGATGACAGTAGCAGCTAAAGAAGGGTAAGACTGGCCGTCCCGAAATCACAGGATGAGGACGGGACCCAGAGCTGAGTCATAGTTATTCTGAGGGCATTGGCTGGAACTAGTAAACTAAATAAATCTTATGAATCCAAAACTTTTCCATGTAAAAACAGTTGTGTTTGTTGTTGCAGTCGTTATTGGTTATGTAACTAGTGTTTTGGATATGTGTTAGACGCTGAAACAAATTATGTTAAGACAATTTTTTAAGCCTGTTCCTCAGAATATGTGTGTGCGTGTCTGTTTGTGTTTAAACAATTCAAGTAAAAACAGAAATTTGAACCAAAATTTAGTGAAAATACCTCTGACCAAGAAGATGACTTCCATTCCCCCATTATGCTTTGTCTAGGGGTGGGTCACCTCTGAAGCTACTTTCCCTTCAAGATAACACTGATTCCAGAGTCTCTGGTTCTGGGGTGAGAAAGGGTGGCCCTTGGGTGGTGGTTGCTGCTGTCACTTTGAGCCCTATTTCAGTAAATAGCTTATTTCCAATTAAAATCTTCCCATCATTGCACCCTTGGTGCTTTTATTAAAGAAATAAAAATTAAAGTAGAATGGATCAAAAGATGTTAAAAATCTCTCCATTAAAAATAGCATAGGTCCTCCCTGAAGAAGGAGTATTAATAGAACTCTTCCTTTTTAAAGCAATTAATCAGGCATTTGATACATCAAGACAGGATTTGTTGCTCAGCTCACAGCTGTGACTGCATGTTAACACCCTGCTATACTTAAGCAAGAGGATATATGTTTGTGTAAGATGTAGGCTACAGACTGATTCAAATGATCCTTTAAGAAATGATACCACCTTAATCTTTAAACTGTGTTTACTTCTGAAACGTAAATACAGCAGTGCTGAATTCACCTGATAAACACACACACAGAGGTAATTTTCTATTTCCAATAAAGGATGATAGATTTTTAAAAAACCTTCTTTGAGGAGATCTCACTCTTTTCAAATCATGAGAAAGAAACCTAGGAAAGTGAAGTGGCATCTGAAAGTCACCCAAAGTTAGAAGGAAACATTTCTGAGATCACACTCTGTGAAGATGTTATACAATTATTCTATTAAATTTTTTTTTATTTATGCTTTCATTTAAAAATGAGCACCAGCAGCATAGGCATTATTATCATTATTTTTAATTTTTAGTTAGAGGATAATTGCTTTGCAGTGTGGTGTTAATTTCTGCCATACAACAATGTGGATCAGCCAGAGGTATACCTATGCCCCCTCCTTCTTGAGCTCCCAGCCCTCTAGGCTGTCACAGAGCTCCAGGTTGAGCTCCCTGTATTACACAGCAACTTCCTCCTAGCTGTCTGTTTTGCATATGGTACTATGTATCTTTCAAGGCTACTCTCTCAATCCCACCCCCCATTTCCGTGCTGTGTCCACAAGTCTGTTCTCTATGTCTGTGTCTCTATTCCTGCTCTGCAAATGTTCATCAGTACTATTTTTGTAGACTCCATATACATGTGTTAATAGATGATATTTTTTTCTCTTTCTGACTGACTTCACTCTGTGTAACAGGCTCTATGTTCATCCACCTCACTAGAACTGACTCAAATCTGTTTATGGCCGAGCAATATTCCATTGCATATAGGTACCACAATCCCTGTATCCATTCATCTGTCAATGGACATCTAGGTGGCTCCCTTGTGGCATAGGCATTCTTTATCGGTAGTGAGTATATGCAGGCTGAGTGTCAATAGGATATGAATGGAATATGACTTCTCTTCTGAAATAATTCACAGTTAATTCAGAGAGACTAACATGTCTGTCAATACAATGTGATACAGGCTGCAGTAGACATGTAAACCAAAAGCAACAGAAGCACAAAGAGATAGCATTTTATGCTGCTTGAATCAGAGGACATAATGGTAGGAAAGCTCTAGCCAGGAGAATTTATTTGAGTTAGAGTTGAAGAATGAATGAGCTTCTGCCAAACCGAGAAGGGACTGAGTCAGGAGAAGGTAACTCCAAGATAATCAAAATTAAAAGAATTAATGAAAGTCAGAATGACAAAGGTAGGGATGGACAGGGTGTTGTGGGGCAGAGTGACCCATTTACAGATGATTGTGTTAAGGGTTGGGTCATGTCTTAAAGGTCTTTGAATCTTGTCCCAAGACTTGGATATTGTTATTAACCATAGCATGGCAGCTAGCATGATGTTTTGGGCCTGGAGTTGACAGACCATGTATATGAGAAGAGTGTTTCTGTCAACAGAAGGCAGAACTGGGAAGACAAACGACAGAGAACTAGGAAAGCTATTTTAATGCAACGCATGTTAAGTAGGAACCGAATCAGGAGCCAGTTCCAGGCACAGGACAGTATAGTCTAACTAGAGTTAGGGCTCAATGCATACTGCTCAAGGGTGCATTCCATGCCATCATGTGTGACTCCCTGAATTAATGTGTATCAGCATTTAAGTGTTACTGACAAGGGTTCTTGGCCTTCTTAATCAATAGAAATTGATCAGAGTCTGGACAAGAAATTTAGGCAAGGCTTTACTGGGGACCCTGCTGCAGCAACAGGGAGAGAAAACCAACCACAGGTTCCCTTGCTTGCTAACTCCCTGAGGGGAGCAGAAACTTGTTCCTTGTAAGGGCTGAGGATAGGGGTGTGTCTAGGGATCAGGCCAGAGGAGTGGCTTAGGTGGTTTGCCCATCCCTTCTTAGGTGGCGTTGTGTGCAGGGGGCATGCCCAGTACCCTGTTTTTGCTCCAGGCTCTTCAGAAGTGGCACTTGGTCTCTGTATCTTTTTTGGTCTCTTTTATCTTTTATCCAGAATTTGCCCTAAGTGCCCATGCATGCAGTTATTTCTAGTCCCATGCAGTTTCTTCGAATTTTGTTGCTCCAAGACAGGGTTATCCAGGTGCAAGCAAGGCTGCACTGCAGCAAAAGGTCCCAGGTCCCAGCCTATCTCATAAGGAGGTTTTAGATGAAAAGCCTGATCTCCACACACCAGCAGAATTATTATTCTTGGATCAGAGTATATGCTTTTAGAACATAGTAGTTATTTTCCAAGAAACCTTAACCAGGTAAACCAAGGCTCAGAGAACCAGAATTTACAAGAAAGAGGTGCTTCTTATTAATGAACTCCTGTTAGTCTCCACATGAAGGTCAGAAGAAGGCAAGCTGCCTATACCTTTTCCAGCCAGCAGAAGGAGACAGACTATACAATTTATACTCTGTGTGGATGTTCAGTGAAGTAATAGGCCGTGAGTGGATTCTGGTCTCTCTGCTTCAGTCAACTTAATCTTCACTTGCCCACACTGACTCAGAGGCAAGTGGAAAATAAGTGGAATAATGATGTTCTGGACAGTGCATCTGCCCCCACAGACCATGACTCTCTCTATGGGTTTGACGGGTAATTATGTCTTCAAAGTCATCAGTGAAAACTTCTTGGAGATGCAGCCAGGGTCCCCCACTGCTTTCTCAGGAGTGGTTGGTGCGGTGACAGGCAGTACCCCCTGGACACAGTAATTGGACAAACTCCTAACCTCTCTGTTCTTTAGAAGCTAGTGCATTTATCTGCCCATTTACAGAGGAACATAGGCCAGAATGAGCAAAATAAAGTCCTAATTGATAACTGCCTAAAGACAGAGGTTATGGAGTGTTTGCTTTAGGTGCCTGCCATTGCCGGCAACGTGCAATCAGAGAAACGAGTCACAAACTGTCCTTCCAAATTCAGATTTTATTTCCTTGTTGGGAGACGACTTGCAAACGTTTGCTTTCAGCTGTTAAAGAACAAATGGGGTCATCAAAAGCCACCTGCCAGTCTTTGTAACTGAACACATCTGTGAAGGGTGACATGGCCGTAAATGTTGTTTTTTTGGAATTCATTGGTGTCACATTTGATGTCACCCAGTAGGACCCTAGGAAGCAGCAAAGCAACCTGACACCAAAGCCCAGATGCCACGGGACTGGGGGAATTTGCTGGGAAACTCAGGGAACACCATTCCTTCTCCATTGCTGCCAGCAAAGCCTCTTCCCTTTCAAAGAGGATTGCCATTTTTGTTATCAAAACTTGTCTGATGCCTCTGGTTCTGACGACTTTAAAAAAATTGAAGTATAGTTGATTGAGAACGTTGAGTTCATTTCGGCTGTACAGCAAAGTGATTCATATATATGCACATATGAATATGTATTCATATTCAGATATATGTATATGTGTGTATGCATAGACATGTACTCTTTTCTTTTCTTTTCCAGTATGGTTTATCACAGAATATTGAATGTAGCTCCCTCTGCTCTACAGTGGACCTTGCTGTTTATCCATCCTCTGTGTAACAGTTGATGTCTGCTGACTCCAAGCCCCCAATCCGTTCCTCCCCGACTCCCCCTCCTCCTGTCAACCACAGGTCTAGTCTCGATGTCTGTGGGACTACTTTTTTTGATTTGACTTCTCTCTGTAAACAAAATTAACCTGACAGAAAATGTCAAACTTATATGTTTTTCTTCGTGATTGTACCTCTTATTACTTTCTCTCTTCAGATTGTGGAAAGTCCTCTTCTTGAACTCGAGAACACTTCCTTCCTATGAGGTTGTCTGTTGAGGTCCTTTAATGGACAGAAACCTGGTGGTCTGGAGTCTACCGATAAGAAAGTAGAGGAGAGAGAAAGAGGCTGATATTCCTTGGTTTATGCAAAAAGCCAATAAAGCCCTTGCACGGGGCTTGCTCTGTTCACGGAGGCCTCAGGTGCCCTCTTGATGGGGTGAAGGTGCAGAGCACCTTCTTGAGAAGGTCTTAGAAGCGTGGGCAGGAAAGTGAACTCAGAGAGCCCCTGTGCTCCAGGGCATCAGCCTGAAAGAGAGAGAGAGAGAGAGAGAGAGAGAAAGACATGGGGACCAGAGCTCTGATGGGTCAAAGGTGTTTTAGCCAACATGGTGTGGGCATATATACTGTCTTACAAGGTAGTTATTCTCAGCAAAGATAAAGATTAAAATTCCAGACTTAACAAAACACAGGCAATCCATATTAAAGAGAGAGAGAGTTGTAAACAGTCACTTTTACCGTATGGTTCACAAGAAGGAAGAGGGTACTTACCACCATATAGAACACTAATGAAGGAAATGCCTGGATCCTCAGCCCCCAGGGAGGCTTGCCTCTCCTCTTAATTCCTGAGTGTTCAGGAATTAATAAGGAACAGAATTCCTGACAGATCCAAAACAGCACACAGGAAGCCTCCTGTTAAATGCTTCCTGACAGTTGTCTTTTTTTTTTTTTGGTATAATAATAGAAATAGCAGCAGCAGTAAGTGCCACGTATGGAAGATTCCATGAATACCAGGTCTTTTGCCTCCTGCTTTATACGGTTTACATACAGCATCTCACTGAAATCTCTAGAAACTTTGTGAGGTAAATGTTTCTTAGCACCAGTTGCCCTTGAGGACTTTGAGATTCAGATAAATTAAAGAGGAAGCTGAGAAAACAGCCCTTGGCTTTAAAATCCTCTATGCGTGCGTGTGCACACAGTCATGTCTGCCTCTTTGCGACCCCATGGACTGTAGCCCATCAGGCTCTTGTCCATGGGGTTTTCCAGGCAAGAACACTCTAGTGGGTTGCCATTTTCTCCTCCAGGGTATCTTCCCAACCCAGGGATCAAACCATGTCTCCTGCATTGGCAGGAAGATTGTTTACAACTGTACCATCTGGGAAGCCCTAAAAATCCTGAATCTTCTCTGTCATCTACCTAGCAGTTTGATGTAACCTCACTCTGATAGGATAAGTAGATTTCTGAAAATTAGCACATAGCATGGAAATGCTTAGATTAAATCTGTATTTAAAGCCATTAAGAGCCCTCGTTCAAGAAACTAGTGGTAAAGAGTCTTTGTTCACATTATGTATACACTGAAGAAATATCAGTTTTCTATATCAATGAACATAATTTTTTCATGACTCTTACTAATTTGGGATATTTTTGAAAGCTGCCGGAGATTATAGGAACCTAAAACTCCTTTCCTTGTGATGAAATCCATCATCCCCTTTTTATGTGAGTGATGTTTCTATCATATGATCTTTGACATTCTTACCTGGACACACCCAGGTGTTCTTGTCTTTTTTCCTTTGAAGAATGCCTTTTCAATGGATTATGCCAGCACATCCTAGAACACAGCTATTTCACATAAATTATTTAGTAATTACCTAAATAAAGTCAATCATGAAAGCTGTCCTTCCTTATAGATACCCAAGGAGTTTGGCATGCAAATTGGACCTACATGACTTTGGGTGAACTCTGGGAGTTGGTTGTGGACAAGGAGGCCTGGCATGCTGCAGTTCGTTGGGTCACAAAGAGTCAGACACAACTGAGCGAGTGAACTGAACTGAACTGCTGTTTCTCAAAGGTCTAGAAAATATATCATGAAATGACTCACAACAGGTGATAGTTACCCTCATCCTCACAGTGGTTTCTGAACACCCAGTGTCCCTTCTTCCTTGTAGAATTCGATGTCTTCGACCGAAAGTACCCATGATCCAAATAGGCCCCTTGTTTTCCCTTGTTGTTGGATAATATGATTCTGGACCTAAGAATGAAGCCCCAGATCTCACTCTTAACTGGGATTCGCTGACTATGAGTCCTTTTCAAAGAAAAAAAATGTTGTTTCTCTAAATCTTACTTTTCCATTTGTAAAATAATGCTAATAAAACCATTATATTTATATAAAAAGAGAAACACATATAACAGCTCGTCTACTGAAAGAAAATAAGATGCAGGAATCTGTACGTTCATAAGACGTGCAATCTGATTATGAGGGTTTTCTTTTAAAAAGTAACAGCCTAAATAATTTTAGTTTGGTAGAGTCAATGAGTGTGATGTGTGGTACATGGGGATATTATCTGATGTTTCTTAGTCTTACTATAGGTCACTATTGAATCCCACCAAACCCCTCCCCAACTATGTCATAATTCAGCCTTGTGGCAACTTAACACAGTACTCATACAGGAATGCCTAAACCTGGGCTATATCCAAATTCATATGGGATGCTTGGGTTTCATTTGTTTATTGTGATAAAATATATGTAACATAGCACTTAAAATTCTAACCATTTTGAAGTGCAGAGTTCTATGGCATTAAATGCTTTTACCTGTGGAACAACTTTCCCCACCCTCTATCTCCAGAATTCCCAACTGAAACTCTGTACTCATTAAATACTAACACCACATCCCTCCCTCCTCCTTGCCTAGGTTAACACCTAGGCTTCATATTTTAATTATGAGCAGGACTAGATAAACTCATGGCAACTGCTATAATGACTAAACCCTCAACCATATAATAGCTTGAGTTTCTCTGACTCTATAAAGTAGAAAAACGATGTTCCTGATTGACAGGCAGTTCTTCTCACAGGTCCATTCCAGAATTCTTGCACAATTTAGATTCCTCCATCATGATGTGGGGCTTCCCAAGGGGCTCAGTGGTAAAGAGTCTGCCTTCCAATGCAGGAAGATGTAAAAGACACAGGTTTGATCCCTGGGTTGAGACTATACCCTGCAGTAGGAAATGACAACCCACTCCCGTATTCTTGCCTGGGAAATAGCATGGACAGAGGAGCCTGGCAGGCTACAGTCCATGGGGTCACAGAGTTGGACACGACTGAACGGCTGAGCACACACATCATCGTCTGGCTCCAAAGTCTGCCTGCTCCTCTGTGGTTCCTCTTGCCAGGCCTGGAATCAGCATGGACGTGTGCACTCACACTCATTGGTTAAACCCAGTCACGTGGCTTCATCTAGGCTTCACGGGGGCCAGCACATAGGATCCAGTGCACGGAGAAGGAGAAATGAGTTTGAGGAGGAGCCAGCCAGTCTCAGTCATATCAGTGAAATTAAGAGTGTATATGTACCCAAGAATCACCATTCATGTCCTTAGAACTTTGCTTTCACTTTTCTCTTTGGAAACTTAATTTGCCCTGTCAGAAAAACATATTTCATTTGAAATATCTCCCCCAAACAAAATAAAACTTGTAAAATTGAAATGAACATATAATTCCACTGAGATGCAAGAGGAATCATCTAGAAATAGAAACCTTAAGAAACAGTTGAGTGGCTTAGAAGGAACTCTTTCTTCACATTCAATTACATGAGACCTGTGAGGATATAAATATCTAAACCATGTGTGTCCTTAAACAGTACTTTAGAGGTTCTTGTTTCTAATGTGTTAGGATCTATATCCATAGGATTTGTCTTCTCTTAATATGTACTATAAATCCCACCATGATCAGCATATTAATTCATTTGTTTGGAACCACTAAGGAAGATCCCCTGGAGGAGGCCATGGCAAACCACTCCAGTTTTCTTGCCTGGAAAATCCCATGGACTGAGAAGCCTGGCAGGCTACAGTCCATAGAGTCACAAAGTGTCAGACACAACTGAAGCAACTTAGCATATGCCCACACACTAAGGAAGGTTTTAATTGGAAAATGAATGGGAATCATGTAGAAGTGGCTTGAAGAAAAGGCAAGAAGATGTGTATTGTACTTTCTCCTCACACAGGAGGGAGTCTACTTCCTTTTGCTAACTTCACTTAACATAACCACAGGACTTCAATCTCTATACACATTGGCATTTAGCATCTGCCTTTCCCTTTCCTATAATGGAAGAAAATAAATGCATTGGTTGGCATTACTGACAAAGACTGACTTGTGGAATAATCGAAACCCTAATTTCTGTCATTAGCTCAGTGCTTGCAAAATGCATCTTCCTGCCTGCACTCCAGATGTTCATTCTTATTTTACTAGCTCTTTGTTATGAGTTTTGACGCTAAATGGTAAAGTGTCAAGGGGAAAGACTTTAGTATGCAAGGTTCATGGGAATGGCATAAACTTGAACTCCCCAGAAACCCTGCAACATTTATTTGTAGGCCCTTCCAGTCCGTTTGCCTCCCAGAGTGAGCCTCTGAGACCTTGCCTTACATGCAGAGTCGACAGGAAATGAGTAAGGAACCTTTGGATTCACCTTACTGCTCTCGCTTGTTAAGTAAAGGTTGTGACTGAAAGTGTTCACGTGGGAATCATCTTTTCCTGTGACTTTCATTTCCTAGGGAACGAGCAGTGAACACGTCGCAGCCCGGGTCCCTCCAGTTCACCGTGGGGAACCTGAAGCCAGAAGCCATGTACACCTTCCGGGTTGTGGCCTACAACCAGTGGGGACCTGGGGAGAGCTCTCAGCCCATCAAGGTGGCCACTCAGCCTGAGCGTGAGTATGCGATGGGAAGGGCCAAGTTAGGAAGTGCTCATTTTCGTAGGCGATATCTTTGAATCCCTTCATAGTAGTTTACTGAAGTGACAAAATAGAAGATTTCTGGAGCAACACATTTACCCTGAAGGTTTTTAAAGATAAGATAACTTTTTAACAAAATGGCCTCCTCACTTTGGTGGGTCTGCAGAGCAACAAATTAACAACTAGGAAGGCCTGATCCATCCATCCGGTCTACATATCCACTCCCGAGTGAGTGAGTGACTCCAGCTGCCAGAACTTCATGTCAGCATTGGGGTTCAGCCTCCTGCACTGATTTTTTTTTTTTTTCCAGATTTTTCCAAGTTTGTGTATGAAAAGTATTACATCAGAGAAAAAGAACAATGATGTAGGACTTCTCAGTACAGGGGCTTATTCAGGAGCTTGCTCATGCACTGAATGCCGTACAGAAGCTTCCAAAAGCAAACCCAGATTCAAGAAATGTAAATCGATAATTTCTACTGGGCAATCTCACTATCCTGTTATATAAATCACTATATTAAGCTCCACAAACAAAATAATGCTGCTAAATGTTCTCTGACCAAATTATAATTTAGTGATTTTTCCTTTTATCAAGGAACAAACAGCCCCTAAACTGCACTTTTAAAAGAGATTTCTGTATTTCTTACAACATTTTGAATTTTCTACGAAACTTCTGATGTTATTTGGAAAGATCGACTGCCAGTGAGTCGTTTGCCAACTTTATTTTGTTAAGAGTTTTAAAAAATTGTAATCTAACCGTTAAATGAACTAAATGACTACTTGTAACAAAGTACATTCGTTATTTAGACATTTAGACACCTAGTTTCATCTACTCCTGTTTGTATTTTTTTCAAATGATGCTGTTTTATTTGTATTCCCAATCATTTTATTTAAAACTCTATCTATCTTCAAAACCACCTCATATGCTTTCGGAAGAACATGAAATAGAAATCAGAAATATTTTAATTGGTAAATAAGAGAAAATAATCTTTGGATTAGGTTACTTGTTAGGGATTTGAAATCAGCAAGTTAAAGAAGATTCTGAGAGGTAGTCTAGGTACTGGCACCATGCTCTACTCTGGGCAGAATCTCTGTTCCTTTTTTCATGTAGCTAAGACTTCAAAAGACCAGATGAGACCAGATAGGAATAAAGGATTTGTTGGTGGTGAGGAGAAGACTAAACTGTACAAGTCTGAGAGATACTTGCATCACAGAAATAAAACCTCACACAGCATCTTTAAAGCCATAGAAATGTGCAGATTTCAGGTCATATATAGAAAATGCAGGCACCCAAGCAAGACCAGCTAAATAGTTTGCAGGATCCAGAAGGTACAGCAGCACATCAATCCATGCTATACGTGGGACCCTCCTTAGCATGGGGCCTTGTACAGCTTCCCTTAGTCATGTACCAGCAAAGGTGGTCCTGTTTCCAGGTTTCTCTTCTAAAGAATGTTTTGTTGCTCTTTGGATTTAAATCACTAGATAATGGTAATTTCCACTTCATAGTGTTAATGGTCACATATAATTTGAGTCATCAATTTTCTCATTGACTCTCTCTTTATAGATCATACATATATATAGATAATCAATGACTTTTATAAATATTTGGTATTTTTAATCAATAAACCTGAATAAAAACAAATTAGGTCTCTCTCTATATATATATATTTAAATGGTATATGCCATGTTGTATATACAGACTGATAGTTGAAAAACCCATAAAAATTCTCTGAAAAGATCTTGTTCAGTTTTCTCATGGTAGAACTTAAACTTTAAAAGCATGTTCATCTTCAGAAGATCCAATTTCTATGGATTGTCTGAATCCTTTGCTTCCTAATCCAACAATTATCCCTGGAATTATTCTTGCGTACTTTTCTGGGCTGACTGGCTATGATTACATTACATCGCTGATAAAAATTCTACAGTCAGCCTCATTTCTAAGACTGAGCAATGTTATTTTTCTTCTATCAATACTATTTTTCCTAAGTATCCAGCTTGAAAATCAATTTCCAGAAAAATTTTTTTAAAGGCCAACCTTTCCAAGTCAAGAGATAAAGTCTTCCACTTGGAAACTGACTAATAGTAATACCTCATTTCATTAAAAAGAGAAGTACTCATGATACAACTTTTTTGGTATAATAATAATAAAAACATCAGTCTGTGATTATTTGTATTACACATATGGCATTAGCTTTTATAAAGCGTGAGCAATGGCATAATTCAACTAACAAATATATTTAATGAATATCCACTGTGTTTCTAATGCTGTTCCACAGTGACTGAGACACATTAAGAAAGCCTACCTATGTAATGAAGTAATAGTAATAAAGCTCTAAGAAGCTTCTTGAGGAAGCAAATGTTTTAAATATGTAACAATGATAAAATAGGTAAGAAAACTTGTAAGAATTTGTTCAATGAAATGTTAGAACTCTGAATCGTAGATTTGCTTATGAGCCCCTTACCTGTGATGGCCTCTGGCGTATGCTCAGCCTCTGTGTGTGGTGCCAAATTGAATCTTGGAGATAGAGTTTTGGGTGAATTAGAAAAGAATAGCTTTATTGCTTTGCCAGTCAAAGGGGGACACAGTCGGCTCCTGCCCTCAAAAACTATGTGTCCCCACCCAGGGGAGTTTGCTGAGGAGTTTTATGTTCAAGAGTTCAGTTGCTTGCATTCCTTTTTATCTCTTGATATAATCTTGATGAGCTGGTTCCTTTAGTCTGGCCTCAAGTGGTCTTTGGGCTTCCCAGGTGGCACTGCTGGTAAAGAACTCGCCTGCCAATGCAGGAGATGCCGGTTCTATCTCTGGGTCAGGAAGATTCCCCTGCAGGAGGGCATGGCAGTCCACTCCAGTGTTCTTGCCTGGAGAATCCCATGGACAGAGGAGCCTGGTGGGCTACAGTCCATGGGATGGCAAAGAGTCGGACATGACTGAAGCGACCTAGCACACACACATGCATGAGCGGTTTCTCCAGTTGAAGAATGCGGACATCTTCCATTTGCTGGGTTTTCATTCCATAAAGGACTTAAAGGCATTGTTGCGTGTAGCCCTTGAGGCAGACCCAGGCCCCTGCCCCAAAGCTGCAATGTTGTTTCTTAGCCCTTCCTTCCTTGTCTTTGCATCCCTTTCCTTCCTGGATTAGCAACTGTTCAAATCTGCTTTTTGGAACTCCAGGAAGGTCATGGAGGCTGGGATCTGTTCCCTAGAGGGAACAGGGTTGGGGGTGGAATGGAAAGAAAGGGAAGGTTCTGTGTCCACCCTGTCCAGGAGCCCCATAGAATCCTGCTTGCTTTCATGTACTATCTAGGCAGTTTTTATGCCTAAATCATCTTGTGCCTGCCTCCTCAAATAAGTGTTTTATTACAAAGACAGCCACCTTGATCCTTTATATATCATCCATTCTTCCTCCTTCAGAAAGTAGTCTGAGAATTTTTATAGAAAACCACACTGGGCACTGGTCTCAGTAAGCATTTACTTAAAATTTAGCATAAATGATAATAAGGCATAAAATAAAATTAAGAACCCAAATGAATAAAATCTGTTGCTTGTTGGTATTATCATCGCATGCAAGTTGCGTTTTCTCTAGAAAACTAAAGTGGAAAAGTATCCTGTTTTTGACACATGAAGGTGTCTTAATGTTTACACTAACCATATTTTGGCCTTTAATGACAACAATTGTTTTATTAAATCACCTCTCTTCTTACACTATATGGAGTAAGAATTATTTCCTTTGCAGGCCATTGTTTATTGGAGGGTGACCTGACTGTGTTTCATTGAGAACTTTTCTTGGATAATTAATCTCTTACTGAGTAGCTAGGTAGACAGAAGTAGTTCAGGCTAGAGACACAGTACTTTTAGAACAGCTTTTTACATGTGCAAAACAGCCTTCAGTTCATTTAAAATAAGAGTCTTGTGGTGCTCACTCACTGCCTTTATTACAGATATTAGGGTGAATAATGTTATCATAACTAATAGGTAGGACATGTGTATTTTATCTTCTGTGTTAACACAAAAATGCCACTTTGGCAATTTAAAACTATTTCTAGGGTAAGGAGCACTTCATCTTCCCCAAGCCTGTTCAATAAAACACCAATTTCTGAGTAAGATCCAGCGTCTTAGAGATCCCATGCTTCGTTGCCCCTTCCTTCCCCTCCTGAACTGACTCTTTGCCCCCTCCCCTTCCTCCCTTGTCTTTCTCCTCCTCTTTCTCTTTCTTCTCTCTCAGCTTCTTATAAGCTCATCTTTCTATGTTTTTAGAGAAAGTTCAAAGGCTGAGTTTATTACTTGGTTAGAATTTCAGAATCTAGAGGCAGAGGCAGGGGGGATGTTTTCATTTTTCTCTCCCTGACAAAATGATCTTATCTTTTGAAAATGGGTCCCGTCTGGGTATGCAATTGCTTGCTCATTTTATCACGGTTTTTCCAAATGTGATGTAGTAATTGTACACTAAAATGACATAGATAGCTTTTATACAAATTGAATTTCAAGTTTTTCATATTATTTGAAAATATAAACTCTATTATGAAAACCATATTCTCAAGGAATCAACCCTGATGGAAAATACGTCTGAAATATGAATCAGCCAGCAACTGTTTCTAAAAGTGCATACATACTGCAGTAATCATTTAAAGAGATCACCAGCCCAATATCCAGTTTATGAAATAATCACCCAGAATACAGAGGCTTGATTTATAGGAAGGTTTGTGTCTTCTGATTATATCTTCCTTTGGCTAACTCCTTGCTCCTTCCCTCTGCCTTTATGGTGTATAATTTCTCCACTGTATTATCAGCCGGATTTAAGTCCCTGCCTGCTTAAGACTTGTCTAATCTTTTCATGCCACATGTGGAGGATTTTTGAATTATTATTTGGGGTCCTTTAAGATGCTGTTAAGGCAGTTTAATCTTGAAGGATGTTAAAATGGACCACATACTGTCTGGAGGCTCGAGTTAGAGTGGGGAGTCTATTTGCTAGACCACAACCCAATTATCCACAAAACCCTTTTATAGTTAAGTGTTGTAAGTAATATTCTTAGTCCATTATATTCTTTACACTGAAAAGGCAAGTGAAAGTATCCACCATATTGAGTGACTTTAGGATATATTATCTAGAGGAATAGATATATTTGCCTTTTTCATCCATCCCTGGGTCTTTTTTCTTTCTTTCCTTCTTTCTTTTTATTCTAAAAAGACTTTTCTTGTATAGTTGTTATGGAACTTGAAACATCTCTGAATATTATGTCTCCAAATATTACTGCCTATTTCTTAGGAGAATTGTCTTAATCTTTCTTTCTTAAGATTTTTTTTTTGTCATGTGGATCATTTTTAAAGTCTTATGGAATTTGTTACAATTCGTTGGTTCTATTTCATGTTATGATTTTTTTGGTCATGAAGCTTGTGGGATCTTAGCCTGAACTTCAGATTGAACCCGCACTCCCTGCATTGGAAGGTAAAATCTTAACCACTGGACCACCAGGAGCATCCCAAGTTTCTTAATCCTTGAAACCTCATTGTCCTCGATTATAAGTTGGAGATATTATTTACTTCTCTTCTTTATTCTGAAAGCTCAGCCTCTTTGTACACGGGTGCCAAATCAAACCTTGGAGATAAGAGTTTTTGGTGAAGTAGGAAAGAATAGCTTTATTGCTTTGCCAGGCAAAGAAGGACACAGTGGTCTCCTGCCTCTCTGAAAAACTGTGTGTCCCAACCCAAGAGGACTTGACAAGGAGTTTCACAGCAACAGTTCAAGGGTGGGGAAACCGTTTCCCTCAGCTTGGGACTGGAACCCACGTGGCTGGGACTCGAACCCAGCCAAACCCATGGTACCTGCTTTCAGGGTCTAGTAAAGCTCAGGTTCTTAATGCCTCATCACAGAAAAAATTCAGAGAGAGACAACGTGGTAAGTAAGAAGCGGATTTATTCAGATTCAGAGAGAAGCACACGCCACAGACGGAGTGTGAGCCATCGCAGAGGGCGAGTGTGGCTGCAAAATGTGGCCAGGTTAGTTTTTATAGGCTGGATAATTTCATATGCTAATGAGTGGGAGGGCTATTCCAACTATTTTTCGGAAGGGGTGGAAATTTCCGGGGTTTGGTCCACCGCCCACTCCTTGGTCTTTGGACAGTGCCTTGGAACTGTCATGGCCCCGCTGGGTGTGTCATTTCACTTGCTGCTTGAGGATCAAGATCTGGTCTTGTCTGCCTGCCATCTTGGTCCCATTTGATTCGAATTGGTTTATGTTGTGACCTGGGGCTCTCATTCTTTCAAAAGCTGTGTGCTCCCCCTTTCCCTCCTGTTAGTGGGATTGCTGACAGCACTAGGGCGTGCGCAGGGTCTCAGGTGGTCAGTCCTCTCATCTTGAGGAGCTTTTGTGGTCCTCTGCGTCTTGTGTCAGCTGATTTCTTGGCTGTTCCTCCCTTGATTACCAACTATTCCAATCTGTCATTTGAAACTCAGCAAAGGCCATGGAGGCTGGAGTCTTGCCTATAAGAAATGGGACAAAAAGGTTTCCATGCCCACGAGCCCCACAGAATCCTTCTCAGTTTCATTACCAGATTGTAAAGATGAAATGTGATAATCTATGGGAAGCCCCCAAGTCTTACCTGGCGTCTAGTATGCAATCAATACAAAGAGGTTTCCTGCCCCTAATGGGATCAAATGGAAACATAATTCCAACTGCCTTGCACTTGCAACTAAAGTGGGACACTCAGTAGTGTAATCATAAGGTAATAAAGCTAATATAATACCTTATTGATAGTTTGTATTTGGCTTGATTACTATGTAATCAACCATTTATGGATTTTATTACTTTCCCTGCAATCATCCTCTCCCTGTTTAGCAGGCTGTTGAAGACTTGTTCATTGTCTAATTTGCTTCTTGGACATCTTTGCATCCCTAACTAAATTTTGAAGCTTTATGAGCAGAAAACACTCTATTATCCCATAAAATGTGACACAGCATTGCCATTTTGTGAATAGCTAGTTGGTTAACATTTGCTGGTAGAATCTGATTTGTACTTAATGTGTGGGAAAGGATAATATGTATCAGAAATATTCATTCATCATGATTCTGTAAATTAAGCAAACCAAGTAAATTATAGTTGTGTCTTGCTCTTTCTTTTTTCAGTTTTTTTTTTTTTTTTTTAAGTCACCTAACCCGGTTTCCAATTATTAACTGCACTGTGTGGTGATGGAGTGGATATCTGGGACAATGATGGAGGCAAAGTTGACTGTGAACCCATTAGCTGGTCCAGTTTTGTGTCATATACGTGGCAATAGAGTAGCAGTAGAAAGAAAGAAATTGAAGCACTGGCATTCTATCTTTGTAGGTAACATACAAATGCTGGTATAGTTTCAAAATTCTTTCACTGCAGAAATATTTTCAGCTATTACAGGATGAAAGACACTAAAGGCTAATGCCGTGGCATTCCCAGCAACAGAAGCTAAAAGGAACCCATTCAGGTTCGGTGGTCAGTTAGCGAGGTATTATGTCTTCTACTTGGAGAAGGCACTGGCACCCCACTCCAGCACTCTTGCCTGGACTCTTGCCTGGAAAATGCCATGGATGGAGGAGCCTGGTGGGCCACAGTCCATGGGGTCGCTGAGAGTCGGACATGACTGAGCGACTTCACTTTCATGCATTGGAGAAGGAAATGGCAACCCACTCCAGTGTGCGTGCCTGGAGAATCCCAGGGACAGGGCAGCCTCATGGGCTGCCGTCTATGGGGTCGCACAGAGTTGGATACGACCGAAGCGACTTAGCAGCAGCAGCAGCATGTCTTCTACAATGATGTATGTTAGTGGAAGAATCAGAGGTAGGCTTGTGAAGATGGGTTGTTTAAGCATGTTAGAAAAGTTTGCAGCAAGGGTGAGTCATTCTGTACTTATTCCTCATTTATTCATTCAGTCAGTCCTTCAAAATTATTCTTTTATGCTAAGTCCTAGATGTCCATGGTCCAGTACAGTTACCATGAGCTACATGTATCGATTTGCATTTCAGCATATTGATGTAAAATAAAATTAAAAATTCAGGCACACTAACCACAACTGTCAAATAGCACTTAAAATTTAAACAGAATTGAAAACTAAAAATCCAGGGCCTCATCAGTCACATTTCAGAAGTTCATATGTGACTACTGGCTACTGCATGGGACAGCAGAGAGAGCATTGCTATCATCACAGAAAATTCTGTTGAGCACCCTGATTGAGACTCTCCTAGTACAGAGGATACAAAAGCAAGTCAGATAATGCCCTGATTCCCAAGGAACTAGTAGTCTAACAGTTTTAAGCAGAACTCACTAAAAGCACATTTAATAGATTACTCCTGTTTGAATGTTGAAAAAGTTCTTTGCACTGAGTTAATATAAAATATTTCAGAGAATCTGGATCTTAACATGTTTTCTGATTAGTTATGCAAATTTCTCTCAGTATTTTCTCAGTTTAAAGTATAAATATATATGTATGTATCTTCTTTGGTGGCTCAGTGGTACAGAATCTGCCTGCCAACACAGGAGATGTGAGTTTGATCCCTGGGTTGGGAAGATCCCCTGGAGAAGGAAATGGCAACCCACTCCAGGATTCTTGTTTAGAAAATCCCCTGGACGGGGAGCCTGGCAGGCTACAGTCCATGGGGTTGCAAAAGAGTTGGACACAACTTAGAGACTAAAACAGCAACTATATATATATCTTTCAGTGCACAGTTAAAGATGAAGAACAAAAATGACTGGTTGCTTGGGTTAAACAGTGATGTAGCATAAATTAAGTTTCCTCTTAAAAATATCTCTGCTGGCTCACTATCATTCTCTCTTTGAGCACAAAGCATAATTCCGTTTCCTTCCACTGGTATACCCAAACGTCTAGAGAAGTTATCTGCTTGGTGCAGAATTATAGGGAAAAAATGCTACTGATTTCTCACTCATATTAGGGAGTATGAAGACAGAAGGCATGAAAGTATCGTAATAATGAGATGTTTCTGGAAAGTACAGATATCTAACATGGGATAAAAAGGTTCCAAACAGGTAGATTTCTTTTGGGTTTAATTGCCTCATTTGGTGATGTAGCCTACTGAAAATGAAGGTAGGTATCTTAGAAAACTGAGAGCAAAATAGAGCTTGAGCACCAACAGGAAAATTGTCATCATGCTGCTGCAGCCAAATAAAACTATATGCCAAAGATAAAACAGCTGAACTGAGCTCTGTTATGGGATTCCTTCAGTCAGATCAGACACTATGGAGAACTGGGGTTCATGACTAGTGAAGAATGAAGACACACTGAGAATATAGCATTTTTTTAAACTTATGTGTATTTATGTATTATCTCATTTTGACAACCACTTTAATCTATGTGGTCTGTAAGCAATTATCAAGCACCTACTGTGTGTCAAGACTTTTTAAAGGTGCTATAAATAGAAAGGAAATTAAGATGGGCAAAATAGTGTCCAAATATATCAGGGATGAAATTTTTGAAGACAGTGTATGTGAAGGATTAATTGTTCTAAATCATACTGTAGGTTCAAATTTATTTCCACTCTTTAGCCTAAAGTTAGTATTAGAAGGTGAAAGTGGAGGTAATTAAAGTGTTAGTCACTCAGTTATCTCTGTCTCTGTGACCCCATGGACTGTAGACCACGAGGCCCCTCTGTCCATGGAATTCTCATGGACAAGAGAATACTGGAGTGGGAAGCCATTCCTTTCTCCAGGGGATCTTCCTGACCCAAGGATTGAACCTGGAACTCCTGCACTGCAGGCAGATTCTTTTACCATCTCAGCCACCAAAGAAGCCCCAATGATTATAAGGTATTAATGTATAAATATTATATAATTTAATGCATAAACATGCATGCACTTATATACACATATGCATTTTGTTCTGTTCTTTTCCTCTATTTCTTTGCATTGATCGCTGAGGAAGGCTTTCTTATCTCTTCTTGCTATTCTTTGGAATTCTGCATTCAGATGCGTATATCTTTCCTTTTCTCCTTTGCTTTTCACTTCTGTTCTTTTCACAGCTATTTGTAATGCCTCCCCAGACAGCCATTTTGCTTTTTTGCATTTCTCTTCCATGGGGATGGTCTTGATCCCTGTCTCCTGTACAATGTCACGAATCTCATTCCATGGTTCATCAGGCACTCTATCTATCAGATCTAGGCCCTTAAATCTATTTCTCACTTCCACTGTATAATCATAAGGGATTTGATTTAGGTCATACCTGAATGGTCTAATGGTTTTCCCTACTTTCTTCAATTTCAGTCTGAATTTGGTAATAAGGAGTTCATGATCTGAGCCACAGTTAGCTCCTGGTCTTATTTTTGTTGACTGTATAGAGCTTCTCCATCTTTGGCTGCAAAGAATATACTCAATCTGATTTCAGTGTTGACCATCTGGTAATGTCCATGTGTAGAGTCTTCTCTTGAGTTGTTGGAAGAGGGTGTTTGCTAAAGCTGGAATCAAGATTTCTGGGAGAAATATCAATAACCTCAGATATGCAGATGACACCACCCTTATGGCAGAAAGTGAAGAAGAACTCAAAAGCCTCTTGATGAAAGTGAAAGAGCAGAGTGAAAAAGTTGGCTTAAAGCTCAACATTCAGAAAACAAAGATCATGGCATCTGGTCCCATCACTTCATGGGAAATAGATGGGGAAACAGTGGAAACAGTGTCAGACTTTATCTTTTTGGGCTCCCAATTCACTGCAGATGGTGACTGCAGCCATGAAATTAAAAGACGCTTACTCCTTGGAAGAAAAGTTATGACCAACCTAGATAGCATATTCAAAAGCAGAGACATTACTTTGCCGACTAAGGCCCATATAGTCAAGGTTGTGGTTTTTCCAGTAGTCATGTATGGATGTGAGAGTTGGACTGTGAAGAAGGCTGAGTACCGAAGAATTAATGCGTTTGAACTGTGGTGTTGGAGAAGACTCTTGAGAGTCCCTTGGACTGCAAGGAGATCCAACCAGTCCGTTCTGAAGGAGATCAGCCCTGGAATTTCTTTGGAAGGAATGATGCTAAAGCTGAAACTCCAGTACTCTGGCCACCTCATGCGAAGAGCTGACTCATTGGAAAAGACTCTGATGCTGGGAGGGATTGGGGGCAGGAGGAGAAGGGGACAACCAAGGATGAGATGGCTGGATGGCATCACTGACTCGATGGACATGAGTCTGAGTGAACTCCGGGAGTTGGTGATGGACAGGGAGGCCTGGCGTGCTGCGATTCATGGGGTCGCAAAGAGTCGGACACGATTGAGCGACTGAACTGAACTGATGTATTTTGTGTTTTAGTTTGAAATATGGTGTTTTTTAGAAAGTATCACGTGAAGGAATTTAGTTGACTATCCTCTCGTGATTGTTGTTGTTGTTTAGTCACTCAGTTGTGTCTGCCTCTTTGCAGCTCCACAGCCTGTAGCCCTCCAGGCTGCTCTATCCTTGGGAATTTTCCAGGCAAGAATACTGGAGTGGGTTGCCATTTCCTTCTCCAGGGTATCTTCCTGACCCAGGGATTGAACCCACAGCTCCTGAATTGACGGAATGGTTCTTTACCACTGCACCACCAGGGAAGCCTCATTCTCATGAGATACCCAAAATAAGTGAAACCCATTTTTAAAATCACTGTACTATTTGAGAGATTCTTGTAAGTGCTGATTGTATTCTGCCTGGTGTAGTGTAACTTATGTGCTACACAAAAGGGTCATAATTTGACTTTAACTCGTATTCTCTAACTCCAGTCTTCCTACATTATTATGTTGTTTTGATAAAGATAATATTTCTAGTTTATAGGAACATTGCTAGGGAGAAATGTACCTTCAACTGTTCCCAATTCTATGAAAACTCTTTGGATGTCAGCCCAATCTTCCCACCTTGGGAAGCCCCATGGCACATCTAATAGAGAATTTGAACTGGGCCAGAGTTTCTGGTCACAGGACATTTGACAAGTCCAGGGTATTACCATGTGTTGAAATTGAAAGATTTTAAGGTGAGGCCACGCAATTCCTTCATGGTCCAATGGCTAAGGCTCTGTGCTTCCAATGCAGGGGGCTCAGTTTCAATCCCTGGTCAGGGAAATAGATCTTAAATTTCCTGATGACCACCTGATATGAAGAGCCTACTCACTGGAAAAGACCCTGATGCTGGGAAAGATTGAGGGCAGGAGGAAAAGGCAGGGACAGAGGATGAGATGGTTGAATGGTATCACTGACTCAACGGACATGAATTTGAGCAAGCTCCAAGAGAGTGGAGGACAGAGGAGCTTGGTGTGCTGCCGTCCATGGGGTTGCAAAGAGCTGGACATGGCTTAGCGACTGAACAACAAGCACAACACACATCTCATGGTAGATGTTTAAAGTAAAGTTGGTGCCACCAGTGCCCAAGAGTAAATGATCATAGGGTTTTTATTAAAGAAAGTGAAAGTTGCTCACTCATGTCCAACTCTTTGTGATACCATGGACTATCCATGGAATTCTCCAGACAAGAATACTGGAGTGGGTAGCCTTTCCCTTCTCCAGGGAATCTTCCCAACCCAGGGATCGAACCCAGGTCTCCTCCATTGCAGGCGGATTCTTTACCAGCTGAGCCACAAGGGAAGCCCAAGAATACTGGAGTGGGTAGCCTATCCCTTCTCCAGGGGATCTTCCCGACCCAGGAATCAAACCAGGGTCTCCTGCACTACAGGCAGATTCTTTACAAGCTGAGCTATCACCTGGAAGTCAAATAGTGAAACACTGAACCCATGATCAATGTAAGTAAACTGTTCATTACCAACTTATTTTAATCTGTAATGACTGTTCTAGGTCTTATGTATGAAAGGGGGGTGAAAGGTGATTAAGAACAAGGATTCAGAATTCAGATTGAATTAGAATTCTGGCTCTTTCACTTACTAGCTAACTGGGGTAAACTGGTATGCTAAACCACAGCTTCCTCCTGTATGAAATAGGGAGATCTTATAGGGATGTTGTAAAACTTAAAAGACAGTCTATAATAGGACACAACAGTACAGCCCCAAATGATTATTCTGCAAATTAAATGAGCTATTTAGTATAAAATACTTAAGCCTGCTCTCTGGCACTCTGTCAGCCCTCAGTAAATGTAGCTGTTACAATCCTGCATTCCTCCTTTGCTGCGTTCTAATTATTCTCCTGTTGTCATATTCCTTAACACTGAATGTAATTTGTCCATGTCTATCTCTGTGCTGCTCACATGTGTTTGAAATGTTCTCTTTCTTCTTTAGGCTGTTTCATAAGTCTCTTCTATTTCTACTTTAGGATTTTAAAAGCAGAAAGCCCATTCTGGCTAATTCACCCCATGGATCCATCTGTTAGTCTTTAGAAGCTCATTTTTCCTGCTCCAGATTTGTTCATATCATTCATTCGGTCTTTCATTCATTTCTTTCAACAGATAGTTATTGTGTGCCACTGGTGGGCTGCCCTATATTTCTCAACACTGGGAGTTCAGCAGCAAAAAAACAGAAAAAGACAGACAAGTGTTTATGAGGTTTATATTCTAGTCACAGAAATGGACAGTAAACAAATAAAAATAAAGTATGCAGAAGAATAAGCCAGCTTAAAAAGATAGAGAATGAAAAGGATAGAGGCAATCTAGAAAGGGAAGTTTCAGGAGAACCTTTCTGAAGAAGACAAGGGACCTATGAATGAATTTGGAGGGATACCAGCATAGGCCTTGGGTCTTGGGCAAGGACATTTCAGGTAGAGCTGATCAGTTCAGTTCAGTTTAGTCACTCAGTCCTGTTTGACTCTTTGCGACCCCATGGACTGCAGCAAAACAGACCTCCCTGTCCATCACCAACTCCTGGAGTTTACTCAGATTCATGTCCATTGAGTCAGTGATGCCATCCAACCATCTCATCCTCTGTCATCCCCTTCTCCTCCTGCCTTAAATCTTCCCAGCATCAGGGTCTTTTCAAATGAGTCACCTCTTTGCATCAGGTGGCCAAAGTATTGGAGTTTCAGCCTCACCATCAGTCCTTCCAGTGAACACCTAGGACTGATCTCCTTTAGGATGGACTGGTTGGATCTCCTTGCCATCCAAGGGACTCTCAAGAGTCTTCTCCAACACCACAGTTCAAAAGTACTGCTAATAGGAAGGGAAGAGACCTGAGAGGAGGAAGAGGACCACTGTGTGGCAGCAGAGTGAAGAAGAGGGGAAATGGAAGAGAGGCGTCCCTGGGTGGCAGGGCCCCAGATATGAGTCACCGTGAAGCCCCAGTAAAGAAGGTGGAGTCATTTTCAACGCAGAGGCATCCATGCAGGAGTGGGTGACATAATCTAATTTTAATTGTAAAAGTAGAGGCTAAAGAGGAGGCTAGTGCGTGGTACAGTCAGGAGACATTGGTAGGTCCTATGGGGGGAACTGTGGAAAGGTTAAAAGCTGGTAGGACTCAGGATGGGGGCTTCACAAGTAGCTTAGTTGGTAAAGAATCTGCCTGAAATGCAGGAGATCTGTTTCAGTTCTTAGGTCGAGAAGTTCCCCTGGAGCAGAGATAGGCTATCCGCTCTAGTATTCATGGTGACTCAGTTGCAATGTGGGAGACCTGGGTTTGATCCCAGGGTTGGGAAGATCCCCTGGAGGTGGGCATACAACCCACTCCAGTATTCTTGTCTGGAGAATCCCAAGGGCAAGGAGGCTGGCAGGCTACAGCCTGGGGTCGCAAAGAGTCAGACACAACTGAACAGCTAAGTACAGGATTCAGGATGCCTTTGGAAGTGATGAGGCTTGCTGCTGGTGTGGAATGGAATTAAAAACAGGAGTCAAATGTACTCTTTGCTTAGGCCTCAGAAACTAGGTGAATTGTGGGACCATTTTGAGGGTCAAACTGGATAAGGAGCCTTCTAGTGTATGTGGCAACCCACTCGAGTACTCTTGCCGGGAAGATCCCATGGATGGAGGAGCCTGGTAGGCTGCAGTCCACGGGATCACTAGGAGTCCGACACGACTTCACTTTCACTTTTCACTTTCATGCATTGGAGAAGGAAGTGGCAACCTACTCCAGTATTCTTGCCTGGAGAATCCCAGGGACGGGAGAGCCGGGTGGGCTGCCGTCTATGGGGTCGCACAGAGTCGGACACGACTGAAGCGACTTAGCGGCAGCAGCAACAGCAGTGTATGTGGAAGGGAAGGGACATGGGGAGCAAATCAAGATTTTCTTTCCAGTTTCTTAAACTTTTATTATAGACTGTGCTGGGTCTTCACTGCTGCCTGCGGCTTTCTCTAGGCGAGGCAAGCGGGGGCTGCTCTCTGGTGGCGACATACAGGCTTCTCGCTGTAGTGACTCGTCTTGTTTTGGGGCCTGAACTTCAGGCATGCGGGCTTCAGTAGTTGGGGCACATGGTCTCAGTTGCCCCATGCTATGTGGAATCTTCCCAGGCCGAAGTTCAAACCCATGTCCTCTGAAAAGAAAAATAAAAGAAAATTCCATAAACTGCTAGCCAATGGCCAAGGCCATGCAGTATTTAGCTTCTTATAGTGGCAAAACTGAACAAGGGTTGAAAAAACAGGAGCGATTTCTCCATTGTTGTCAACTACAAGACATCTGTGCCCTACACATCCCTAATGACTATGCTATAAGGATGGGCACAGTGCCATGCGCAGAAGACACTCAAAAATGTGTCCGTCACAGAGAAGCATCCTTCTTAGAAAGCCTCCTGGTGGGCCACTGAAGTGTAATTTGATTGGCTGATACCAGAAAAGAGAATTGACTGGACTTCCCTGGAGCTCCAGTGGTTAAAACTTCCCTCTTCCACTGCAGAGGGTATGGATTCAGTCCCTCAGTTCAGTTCAGTTCAGTTGCTCAGTCATGTCAACTCTTTGTGACCCCATGGACTGCAGCACGCCAGGCCTCTCTGTCCATCACCAATTCCCAGAGTTTACCCAAACTCATGCCCATTGAGTCGACGATGCCATCCAGCCATCTCATCCTGTCGCATCCCCTTCTCCCGCCTTCAGTTTTTCCCAGCATCAGGGTCTTTTCAAATGAGTGAGCTCTTCCCATCAGATGGCCAAAGTATTTTCAGCTTCAGCATCAGTCCTTCCAATGAATACCCAGGACTGATCTCCCCTAGGATGGACTGGTTGGATCTGCTTGCAGTCCAAGGGACTCTCAAGAGTCTTCTCCAGCACCACAGTTCAAAAGCATCAATTCTTCCGCACTCTGCTTTCTTTATAGTCCAACTCTCACATCCATACGTGACCACTGGAAAAACCATAGCCTTGACTAAATAGACCTTTGTTGGCAAAGTAATGTCTCTGCTTTTTACCATGCTGTCTAGGTTTCTTCCAAGGAGTAAGCGTCTTTTAATTTCATGGCTGCAACCACCATCTGCAGTGATTTTGGAGCCCCTCAAAAATAAAGTCTGCCACTGTTTCCCCATCTATTTGCCATGAAGTGATGGGACCAGATGCCGTGATCTTAGTTTTCTGAATGTTGAGCTTTAAGCCAACTTTTTCACTCTCTTTTACTTTCATCAAGAGGCTCTTTAGTTCTTCTTCGGTTTCTGCCGTAAGGGTGGTGTCATCTGCGTATCTGAGGTGATTGATACTTCTCCCAGCAATCTTGATTCCAGCTTCTGCTTCATCCATCCCAGAGTTTCTCATGATGTACTCTGCATATAAATTAAATAAGCACGGTGACAATATAGAGCCCTGACGTCCTCCTTTTCCTATTTGGAACCAGTGTCTTGTTCCATGTCCAGTTCTAACTATTGCTTCCTGACCTGCATACAGATTTCTCAGCCCCTAGTCAGGGAATTAAGATCCCACATGCCTCATGGCACAGCCAAAAATAAATAAAATGAAACGAAAACAAACAAAAAAAATTCAAATGTAAAGAAAGAAAAAGGAAAATTGACAAATTTTTCAGATCCACAGCCCAGTCTTCCTGCTGCCAAGATTTTCCAAGGACCCAATCCAAAAGGGGCCAGTTAGCGCCAAAATAAATGTTAGCCCAGAACCAGCTTGTTTTCTGATATGTACTTTGCTTGTATTTAATATTAAACAGGAGATTGAATTCTAATGGGATGTCTGTTCAGGATCACGTTATTGCTCTGAGACTGTATCAGTATTTTATCAGTGGAAACTTGGTGTTTAGGCCCAAGCGGAGACCATAGAATTCAAAAGCAATTTGCCTTTTGATTGTTAACATGCCTTTGCTTTACTCTTTTTTCTTATCTTGAGGAATCTCATTTGCCCCACCTACTCAGGGCATATAAGAATCCAAAATATTTACCTGATGATCTGAAACACATTGTTAAGTTCATGAAGTCCATTTTAAATAGCTGATTTCAGTCTTTGAGTTTTACAAAGAATAAATTTTGGGAACAGGGTACTTAAGGCCAGCCATTAGATGGATCAGTACCCTGGTCCCCAGGTTTGCACCTAGAGTGCTTGTCCAAAGTTGTTTATGTAAGATGGCTCTGCTTGCCAAAATCTGTTTCCTCTTCTTGAAAAGGGATAGGATCCTACACCATTTCTCAAAAGACTTGCATTCTAGACTGAGATAGTATCTGTATGTTGCTATATATGTTTAAGTAGGCCACTTGCCTCTTCTGTTTTTCAACTTTCTCTCCTAAAATAGTGATTATCCTGCCTGTGTTAATTTCCTGGGGCTGCTGTGACAAAGTACCACATGTTACCTGCTTTAAAACAAAAATTTATTCTCTGACAGTTCCGGAGACTAGAAATCTGAATTTAAGGTGTTAGCAGAGCCATGCTCCCACTGAAAGGCTTTACAGCAAAATCTTTCCTTATTGCTTCTTGGCTTCTGGGGGTTGCTGGCAATTCTTTGGCATTTCTCGGCTGGTAGGTGCCCCACCTGACATCTGCCTCCAGCTTTACATGTCCTTCTCCCCGCTGGGGTCACGTCCCTTCATGTATTCTTTCTTATAAGGACACTGGTCATACTGGATTTAGAGTATGCCCTAATCCAGTACGACTTCACTTTAATCAATTATGTCTGCAATGGACTTTTCTGAGTACACATGGATTGGGTGGGAAGGGATTCAACCAAGTACATAAACGTCCCTAAAAATCACACAGATCGTTAGGAAGATTCCAAGTAATCTGGGTGAGGACAGAGAAAACTGTGAAATATATGTGTGTGTGTGTGTGTGTGTGTGTATTTTATTGGAGTATAGTTGATTTACAACATTGTGTTACTTACAGGTGTCCAGGAAAGTGAATTAGTTATACATATATCCACTCTTTTTTTTAGATTTTTTTCCCTAAATAGGCCATTGAATATATATCCCTGTGCTAGTAGGTCCTTATTAGCTATCTATTTTATATGTAGTTTTGTATATATCTCAATCTGAATCTCCCAATTTATCTTCTCCACCACCCTTAATCCCTGGTAACCATAAGTGGCTCTACTTCTGTTTTGTAAATGAGCTCATTTGTTTCCTCTTTTTTTAAGAGAGAGTTAACACCTATCCTTCTCAAAATATTCCAAAAAATTGCAGAGGAAGGAACACATTCAAACTCATTCTATGAGGCCAGCATCACCCTGATACCAAAACCAAGCACAGATATCACACACACACACAAAAGAAATTACAGACCAATATTACTGATGAATATAGATACAAAAATCCTCAAAAATGTATACATATATTTTAAATAAAATATTTAATTAAATTTTTCATTTTGTGTATAATAGCCAGGACATGGAAGCAACCTAGATGTCCATCAACAGATGAATGGATAAGAAAGCTGTGTTACATATACACAATGGAAGAAAGCTGTGTTACATATACACAATGGAGTATTACTCAGCCATTAAAAAGAATACATTTGAATGAGTTCTAATAAGGTGGATGAGACTGGAGCCCATTATACAGAGTGAAGTAAGCCAGAAAGAAAAACACCAATACAGTATACTAACGCATATATATGGAATTTAGAAAGATGGTAACGATAACCCTGTATGCGAGCAAAAGAGACACAGATATATAGAACAGTCTTTTGGACTCTGTGGGAGAGGACAGGGTGGGATGATTTGAGAGAATGGCACTGAAACATGTGTAATATCATATGTGAAATAAATCACCAGTCCAGGTTCGATGCATGATACAGGAAGCTTGGGGCTGGTGCACTGGGATGACCCAGAGGGATGGTGTGGGGAGGGAGGTGGGAGGGAGATTCAGGATGGGGAATACGTGTATACCTGTGGCGGATTCATGTTGATGTATGGTAAAACCAATACAATATTGCAAAGTAATTAGCCTCCAATTAAAATAAACAAATTTATATTTAAAAATTTTTTAAATAGTTATCTCTCAAGGAGAGAAATATTAAAAATACCCTTTGTGTCCTTAAAATCATATTTGATATCCTCCTATTAGAGATACCAAGGGAACATTTCATGAAAAGATGGGCTCAATAAAGGACAGAAATGGTATGGACCTACCAGAAGCAGAAGATATTAAGAAGAGGTGGCAAGAATACACAGAAGAACTGTACCAAAAAAGATCTTCATGACCCAGATAATCATGATGGTGTGATCAGTCACCTAGAGCCAAACATCCTGGAATGAATGTGAAGTCAAATGGGCCTTAGGAAACATCACTGCAAACAAAGCTAGTGGAGGTGATGGAATTCCAACTCAGCTATTTGAAATTTTTAAAGATGTAAAAGTGCTGCACCCAATATGCCAGCAAATTTGGACAACTCAGCAGTGGCCACAGAACTGGAAAAGGTCAGTTTTCATTCCAATCCCTAAGAAAGGCAGTGCCAAAAAATGCTCAAATTACCGCACAATTGCACTCATCTCACACGCTTGTAAAGTAATGCTCAAAATTCTCCAACCAAGGCTTCAACAATACATGAACTTCCAGATGTTCAGTCTGGTTTTAGAAAAGGCAGAGGAACCAGAGATCAAATTGCCAACATCCGCTGGATCATCAAAAAAGCAAGAGAGTTCCAGAAAAACATCTACTTCTGCTTGATGACTATGCCAAAGCCTTTGACTGTGTGGATCACAATAAACTCTGGGAAATTCTGAAAGAGATGGTAATACCAGACCACCTGACCTGCCTCTTGAGAAATCTGTATGCAGGTCAGGAAGCAACAGTTAGAACGGGACATGGAACAACAGACTGGTTCCAAATAGGAAAAGGAGTACGTCAAGGCTGTATTTTGTCACCCTGCTTATTTAACTTATATGCAGAATACATCATGAGAAATGCTGGGCTGGAGGAAGCACAAAATGGAATCAAGATTGCTGGGAGAAATATCAATAACCTCAGATATGCAGGTAACACCACCCTTATGGCAGAAAGTGAAGAGATAAAGAGCCTCTTGATGAAAGTGAAATAGAATGAAAAAGTTAGCTTAAAGCTCAACATTCAGAAAACTAAGATCATGGCATCTGGTCCTGTCACTTCATGGCAAATAGATGGGAAACAGTGGAAACAATGGCAGACTTTATTTTGGGGGGGGGACTCCAAAATCACTGCAAATGGTGAATGCAGTCTTGAAATTAAAAGACGCTTACTCCTTGGAAACAAAGTTATGACTAACCTAGATAGCATATTTAAAAGCAGAAATATTACTTTGTCAGCAAAGGTCCATCTAGTCAAGGCTATGGTTTTTCCAGTAGTCATGATGGATGTGAGAGTTGGACTATAAAGAAAGCTGAGTGCTGAAGAATTGATGCTTTTGAACTGTGGTGTTGGAGAAGACCCTTGAGTCCCTTGGACTGCAAGGAGATCCAACCAGTCCATCCTCAGGGAGATCAGTCCTGGGTGTTCATTGGAAGGAAACTGAAATTCCAATATTTTGGCCACCTAATTTTCAAAGAGCTGACTCATTTGAAAAGACCCTAATGCTGGGAAAGATTGAAGGCAGGAGGAGAAGGGGACAACAGAGGATGAAATGGCTGGATGGCATCACCGACTCAATGGACATGAGTTTGGGTAAACTCTGGGAGTTGGTGATTGACAGGGAGGCTTGGCATGCTGCTGTCCATGGGGCCGCAAAGTGTCAGACACAACTGAGTGACTGAACTGAACTGAACTACCTTCTTCTCTCTAGAATTCTAACCTTGCTTTGTGTCCTTTAGGACACAGTTTTTTAGTTTGGAAGTAGTGTCAGACTCTTTGCAACCCAATGGACTGAAGCCTGCCAGGCTCTTCTTTCCATGGGATTTCCCAGGCAAGAACACTGGAGCGGTTTACCATTGCCTTCTCTACGGGATCTTCCTGACCCAGGGATCAAACCCTAGTCTCCTGCTTTGGCAGGTCAATTCTTTACCAGTGAGCTACCAGGGAAGTCTATAGGGTAGAGTACTTTCTGAATATTAAAGACTGTAAACAGCTTAGGTAGCCCAAAGGGAACTGACAAGTGAAAGAAATCAGCCGGGTTTGCAGGAGCTGCCAGCAAGAGCTGTGACAGACACCGACCACACGCTCAGACTTCCGCTTTTTGACCTTCAGTTGATGAAAACCCTGTCGGTTTTTTTTTTCTCCTGAACATGGATGGCAGCATCTTGACTCCGGTATTAACAGCTGCGATGATCTGAAGCAGTAATTGTGTGTCATCACCTGGAAATCTTTCAACTTCAGCTCATAACCATCCCCTGTATCTGTGAAATACCCTGTGAAAAAGAATTTTGGCCCAACTCAACTCCCCCATTACCTGTGACAAAATTAAATGCAGCAAAACTAATAGTGTTAGAGCTGCGATTAGAACGTGGCATAACATTCCTACTACAATGTTAGTGCACGTCTGTGTGTGTACGTGTGCACACATACACAGAGATAGGCATGATTTCAGGGCAATGGAGAAACAATTACCTGAAGGCTAAGTGCATGTTAACAATTTTTTAATGAGTTAAAAATTTTATTACTTAAAACGACATAGCCATAGCGGTATAATATTTTTAAAACCCCAATATTATTGAGCTTATGCCAGTCTGAGTTATGCTAACCTCTATGCCAAGGAAATCATTTCTCCTCCCTATTATAAATCACTTACTTGAAGTTAAGCTTCAGTTTGTTGAAGACTTGATTCAAAGCCTTCTACTAGCTTGCAATGAAATAAAGTTTATTATTATCACTGCCAGTCTTCAGAGGGGCTAAGTGACTTGTGCCTGTGTGCTTGCTAATTCGCTTTGGTTGTGTTCGACTCTTTGTGACCCTGTGGACTATAGCCCACCAGGCTCCTCTGTAAATCAATTCTCCAGGCAAGAATGCGTGAGTGGATTGCCATGCCTTGCTCCAGGGGATCTTCCCGACTCAGGGATCGAAGCTGTGTCTCTTACATCTCCTGCATTGGAGGGCAGGTTTCTTACTAACAGCATCATCTGGGAAGCCAGTTTAGTCTAACCAAATGCATAGGACCCCCCAGAAATGACGTGATGCCACTTCTGGTATTATGTATCATCATTTACTGTAATTTTAAACTACAAACAACAATGTAATAATAGCTTGAACATGTCACTCACATTTTAGATTATGCCAACAGTTTGATTAATTTTATTGCTTGGAGTATGATATGATCTCTATCCTTTTGATAATTTGATGTTTTTACATTAATTTTGCCACTCTATTTGGAAATATTAAATTTTGCAGAGTTCTTGAATTATTCTAGTGACATTGCTTATCTCTGCAATGTTTGGTATGATAACCACTAGCCATAAGTGACTGTTGAGCTCTTGAAACATAGCGTGCCTGAACTGAGGTGTGCCGTAAAATTCACACTGGATATTAAAGACTTGGTATAAGCAGTGTAAACTGTCACATTAGCACATTTCCTACTGATAAAATGATTTGAATTATATATTTTTAGGTTACTTGAATAATGTATTTTAGGCTAAATATACATACCATTAAAATTAATTTCACTTATTTCATTTTTACCATTTGAATTTGACTACTGGAAACTTTAAATTACATATGAGCCTTCCTGGCTCACATTATATTTATACTGGACAGTGATGACTAATACATTCCCTAAGTCATGTATCCAATCACAAGGAAGTCAAGAAGATTGCCAACCTGATATTAAAATGAATTTTGGAGCTATTGAAATACAGTGGTTAAATCACCCTCCTTAAATATTTCTGAATGTTATCTAAATAACTTTCATATTTAACATCATTTTCCTTATTTTGCTCCATGTTTACTGAATATCATAATCAATGAGTCAAGGACCTTTCTTTCACATTGGCCTAAGACTTTATGGCACTGATGAAAATAAAAGTCCAGGGAGTGGAGTTGGGGAAAGAAAAGGAGTGTTCAGGTCCACAACAGTGTATCTGTGTCCCTGTGTTCAGTTTCAGAGTCCTTGTCCAACTTCTGTGAGATGATTTACTGCTGAAGACTATTTGTCTTCCTACTGCTATCTCTGAACAAGCCCAAATCTTCCATGTGGTTAATAAACTTCTTATCTTTTGAATACTGAAAGTAAACTTAATCCTCAGGGTGGCTCAGTCAGCAGACAGGGAGCCTTTGAGATGCTTCTTAGAGATACAGGACAACCAGGTTTCCTGCCCTGTGCTATGATCAATCTTCCCCTCTCACGCATGTATGTGTAAGGGCGTTAAAGGTGCTTCTCAGTGATAAATGTCAGTGCAGTCGCAAAGTGAGTATTAATTTCAGTATTGTCAAGGTCATATGTGTACCGAGGTTCATTGTTACTGGAATTTTCATTGTTGTGGCTATTTGGAAAGATATTTTATCTGGAGCTCTTTTCATCAAGTACCAGGAGCAGAATTCCTCAACACCCATGTAAATTGCTCAGAAAAGAAGTGCTTCAGTACTGTCTAGTCTGTTAATTGGGGTAATTATTTTGAGTGCCTCAAAAAAGAGCAAAGTGTGGGTTTAGAGGAGCTAAGTTAGGTAGGAACAGAACAAACAGATGATCACAAAATCTGGAGACTAGCTAATGTTCCTGAAAAGCGACTGACTATATATAGGAAAAGAAAGAAAAAAATGCAGGGGAAATAAATGAAAAAGAAAAAAAATGACTGTGGTGAGTCTACTCGTAAGAACTAGTGTGTGAAATTATCTAGCTGAGAGACCAGGAAGTTAAGAGGGAAGTAGAGATGAAGAAAAATAATAGATTATGGCTGTCCATCCGGTGTTACCTACCCAGCATGCCCTGTGTATAGTAAAGAACTTGAACCCCAGGGTAGGTGCTGATGCTGTGATATTCACCAGCCCACTCACCACACTCACACACCTGCCCAGTCTTGCTTCAGTCCAGTGTTCTCTATCTCAGTTAGCAAGATGAAAAACATCCAGCAGTGCAAGTCAGAAATACAGGAGTTGTTCTTTCATGTTTGTTTTGTTTTTTAAAGTTTTATTGAGGTATAGTTAGTTACAATTTTGTGTTAGTTTCTGCTGTGCAGCAAAGTTTCTCAGTTACACCTATACGTCTATCCACTGTTCTTTAGATTCTGTTTACATATAGGTCATTACAGAGTATTGAATAGCATTCCCTGCACCATACAATAGGTCCTTATTAGGGATCTGTTTTAACCATAGTAGAGTTTGTATGTCAGTCCCCATCTAGGAGTCATTCTTAATGTCATTCTCTCACTATGCTTCCCCCAGTACATCAAATGCTGTTAATGTTTACCTTCCATACAGCCCTTGAATCCTTCCTTTTCTCTTCCTGTTCATCACTATTGTTCTAAATCAAGCTATTAACCTCTTCTATGCATAGAATATTCTCCCAACTGGTCTTCTGGCACCTACATTTGCCCCCTTCAATTCACAATTTGCATCATGGACAGAGTACAGAATGATTAAATCCATCAGTACCTTTATGATTCTTAAAAATCAAAATCCTCCCAAAGCATGTAAGGCCCAGTGTTGTCTCATCCCTGATCATCTCTCCCACCTCATCTGGACCCCTCTCCTAGCCTCTTATGGTCCTATCTGCTAAGTCACTTCAGTCGTGTCCGACTCTGTGCGACCCCAGAGACAGCAGCCCACCAGGCTCCCCCGTCCCTGGGATTCTCCAGGCAAGAACACTGGAGTGGGTTGCCATTTCCTTCTCCAATGGATAAAAGTGAAAGTGAAGTTGCTCAGTCGTGTCTGACTCTTCGCGACCCCATGGACTGCAGCCTACCAGGCTCCTCCGCCCATGGGATTTTCCAGGCAAGAGTACTGGAGTGGGTTGCCATTGCCTTCTCCTATCACCTTAGACTAAAATTTAAGGACATTTTCATTGTTTTCCCTTTTGATTCTCTGACACTCTGTAAAAATTGATAACATTTACTGAATACTTCCTTGGTACTAGATACTGTTCATGATTTATTATCAGTCTCTACAGTAAAGCCATGACGTAGGTGTTGGTATTAATCCCATTTTAACATAAGAAAATTTAAGCTCAAGAATATTAAATAGTTTGACCCTGGCCACATAAGCCTGAGCAGGGGTACTTAATCTGAACCCAAAGTCTCTGACTTTGGAGGCCACATTGATTACTATTAGTCTCTCATGGCAAAGTTTTATTAGATGGCTGCAGCCCAGACTGGTGACTTCTGGGAAACCTATGTGTTCAAAGAAGAGAGTTCTAAATTCCTTCTTTAACTTATGGTTCTTCCAAAAAGAGTTTACGCAAGGCAGTGCCTCATCTTTTAAAACCTGGGAATAGATAAACAATACATTGCTTCCCTAAAAAGATGGTATCTTTTAAGGGAGGGTTTTTTTGGAGTTATGTAGAAAAACCTACTTGGGCTCTCCTGGTGGTTTATTGGTAAAGAATCCTCCTGCCAATGCAGGAGACACAGTTTTGATCCCTGGGTCAGGAAGATCCTCTGGAGAAGGAAATGGCAACTCACTCCAGTATTCTTGCCTGGGAAATCCCATGGATAGAGGAGCCTGGTGGGCTACAGTCCATGGGATCACAAAAGTGTCAAACATGACTTAGCAACTAAACACCAACAAGAATAGGAAAACCTACTCACTTGGTTGCCAGGAAAAAGACTGTTGCTTCTATTCTCCTCTAATAAATGGCAGCAGGACTCTTTTATAAAAGCATCCATACATGTCATTTATTGGCTCTGTTAAAACTACAGACATCAAATATTGATTGATTTTTTTCCATCCTGACCATAATACAAACCAACTCTGAGAAAGGTTTCTGGGATTGAGTTATGCTGTCACTATGGAGAACACTCTGGGTGGCACATGAGCCAAAGAGGCTTGATTCTCTCATGCATATCTGTTTATAGAGAACTGCCATTTTTATATGCAGAAATATATCCTGAAGTATATATGAACCTCAAATAAGTATGAAACATCTGCTTCCTAGGGATTTCTACTTGGGACTCTTCTACAAAAATTAAACATAAATGTATGATCTGTATAATAACAATAATAGTAACTGTGTGGAGTATGAGGAGGTGGGGACACTTTGTGAAAGAGGAGAGTGAAAAAGTTGGCTTAAAGCTCAACATTCAGAAAACAAAGATCATGGCATCTGGTCCCATCACTTCGTGGGAAATAAATGGGGAAACAGTGGAAACAGTGTCAGACTTTATTTGGGGGGGCTCCAAAATCACTGCAGATGGTGACTGCAGCCATGAAATTAAAAGACGCTTACTCCTTGGAAAGAAAGTTATGACCAACGTGGATAGCATATTGAAAAACTGAGATGTTACTTTGCCAGCAAAGGTCCATCTAGTCAAGGCTATGGTTTTTCCAGTGGTCATGTATGGATGTGAGAGTTGGACTGTGAAGAAAGCTGAGTGCTGAAGAATTGATGCTTTTGAACTGTGGTGTTGGAGAAGACTCTTGAGAGTCCCTTGGACTGCAAGGAGATCCAACCAGTCCATTCTAAAGGAGATCAGTCCTGGGTGTTCTTTGGAAGGACTGATGCTAAAGCTGAAACTCCAATATTTTGGCCACCTCATGCGAAGAGTTGAATCATTGGAAAAGACTCTGATGCTGGGAGGGATTGGGGGCAGGAGGAGAAGGGGACGACAGAGGATGAGATGGCTGGATGGCATCACCAACTTGAAGGATGTGAGTCTGAGTGAACTCCAGGAGTTGGTGATGGACAGAGGCCTGGCGTGCTGCAATTCATGGGGTCGCAAAGAGTCTGACATGACTGATCAACTGAACTGAACTGGACCATTTTAAAAAAAACTTGTCCCCAAACTGAAGTTCTAGAGACCAATATCTTGCAAAAAGTGCATGTTATTTTTTCTACTTTCTTCAAATTATCTTGAGACATATCACATTTTCCTAAAATCAGTAGAATATTATCTGATCTGTTGGTAATGCTAATAAAGTAGAAAGGCAATTTAATCATTGATAATTTCATGCTGGTAGGATGTTTCCTGCTTAATTGTGCCATCATTAATTAGTTCACTTTGCAATTATTCTCATTATTTTTACTTAAAGGATTCTTTATCTAACGCCATCCCCAAACTATATTGTGTTTTTCTCTCCTTTGACTGACTTGTATATTCTGTTCCAGAAAGATAAATATCAAGGCCATGACTCATTAAACTCATTCACACCCATGCCCCCTGACTTACTCGATTCCTCCTTCACATCTGAACTTCCTGTCCTTCCTTTCCCCATCAGTGCAATTTTCAATTGTTGATCAAGAAATAGTCTTATCCAAATTTCCCATAACTGTCCTCAATGACTATACTTCGTTGATAGACCTATTTCTAGTATTCTTATATACTTTATCATCTGTGAAGAAGTATGTGTTTATTTTATTGTCTCTGTTTATGCATATTTTCTTTGTCCTAATAAGTTTCCTAAAACTTTCTGCATAATATTTCACAGTACTAGGGAAAGCATTGTATGATAAACACACAGAGTGTATGATTAGACTTCAAAATGAACTGTTACTTTTATCTAGAGATTTCATTCACAATGGAAAGGGACCAAACCCAAGCTATTCTAGGGCAAAAAATATTAAGTCACTATAATTAAGTTTACATGACATTAAGCATTTAATAATACGAAAGTTAAGCGATTTGCCTGAAACCTTAGGTTTTTAACTTCAGTGTTTATTTTCAGCAGTTTTTCTGTATGATAAACCATTTGCCTTTGACTTTACTTAAAAATCTCCAGTTGCAATGATTTGAAACCTCAGTCATGCAGTCAGGAATCTACATTACCCACTACATTTTACATTTCTAGGCATTGCTAGTAAGTAAATAAGTGAAAGTCACTCAGTCATGTCCAACTCTTTGCAACCCCTTGGACTATACAGTTCATGGAATTCTCCTGGCCATAATACTGACATGGATAGTGTTTCCTTTCTCCAGGGGATCTTCCCAGCCCAGGGATCAAACCCAGGTCTCCTGCATTGCAGGTGGATTCTTTACCAGCTGAGCCTCAAGGGCAACTAATGTGTTCCAAAATGAAATTCATCATAAGTTATGTGCTTCACCAAGGTTAGTACCCTTTGGTTGTGTTAGTGAAAAATCTGTTACTCTACTGAAAAGATCTGACATTGAGTTCAGTCCCTGTAATCACTTTTATTATAACACTACTCCTAGTTCTAGTAGTTTTACCACAAAAAGACTACTTTTAAGATATTTTCTTCAAAAAGAATCATTAAAGTGTTTTCTACTACATTGTCAAAAATATCAATTAGTTAATATAACAGTGGGACTTCCCTGGTGGCTCAGCAGTAAAGAGTCTGCCTGCCAGTGCAGGAGATGCAAGTTCGATTCCTGGGTCAGGAATATCCCCTGGAGAAGGAAGTGGCAACCCACTCCAATATTCTTGCCTCGGAAATCCCATGGCCAGCAGAACCTAGCAGGCTGTAGTCCATGGAGTTGCAAAAGAGTTGGACACAACTTAGTGACTAAACAACAACAATAAATCAGCATGTTTGTGTATCAGCTGTTGTTGTTCAGTGGCCCAGTTGTGCCCAACTCTTTGTGACCCCATGGGCTGTAGCTTGCCAGGTCTTCCATATGCACACACAACATTTGTATACTAGGTAATGTGCAAGTCATATAAATCACACATATTTTATGTGTTTGTATATACCTACATCAACATATGTCTACAGACACACACGCGTACATGTGCACACACACACACATAAGGACATAGTTGAATATATTGTGAGTTAGCTAATAGCACCTATTCAAACCAAAAATAAAATGATCAGGTAATAACTGCTTCCTCCAACCAACTCTTGTCAGATGCCTGTGATTTTGGTAATAGAGACCTACCCCCATAGTCTGCGCTTCTTCCTTGCCAGACTACTGTCATATCTCCTAACTGCGTTTTTCAGTCAAGAAGGGATTTTATTATGTTAATAATTACATTGCCTGCAGGCTTTTTGATGTTGCATTCCCCATACAGAATAGAAACAGATTTCATAGAAATATCATTAAAGCTGTTAACTACAGGAGAACAAAAAATCAAAGAGGCAATCAAAGCATGCACTTTATTATCAATAAATGCAAATAGTTTCAGAAATGGTTTGCATTTGAAACACATTCAGTGAGGATATCATTGGCAGTGGAAGCTGCTGCTTAAATAAGAGAGCTTTGTGGCCTAAGTCCATTTGGATCACTACAGATAATTATTTAGATTTCTTGCTATCCATTTTTAAAACAGAGTCAAGAATCATTTTTATATTAGTACATGCATAAGAAGGTAGAGTCACCCTCAGAATTCTGGCCTGAGTTGAGGGTATGGGAATTATAGATCATTATTTGAAAGATAACACATGTGATTTTTTTTGAATGCACTATTACTTTGGTTCTTAAAAAAAAAAGAATTTAGTGGCTGCTAAATTAATGATTTAGGAACATTGTATTACACAGTCATTTTGAAGAGACTTTAAATATTCAAATGTTCAACTACATATTCTCTGACACTAACATTTGTCTTCATTTGGGACTACCAGCTGGGAAACATCAGTATAATGGTGAAAAGATATCAGCCTCATTCAGTATTATGATGATAGAGACATGCCTTGATCCTTCTAAAGCTTCTTCTGTGAAAACCTTATATTCCATTCTTATTTGGAAGAGGTTATTTAAACTCCCATTTTTAGAAGCATATATCTGATAAATCATAATTTGGACTTCAGTATGCTTAATACAAACATCAAATTACAGTACAGAGGAGTCAGGAAGGTAGACAAATAGACATTAGAATAGATACAGAGCAAGAGAAAGAAAAGAAAATAGGGTATTCATTTTTATTTGCTATTTGACTCGATCATCAGAAGCTCTGACATTTGGAAAATCTAAAATACCTGGTAAATTAAAGCAAATGAATTCATATGCCTTTGACTTACCCATGATTTGCAAAATGAAGTAGAAACATCTATTTCATAAATGTTTGTTTTTGAAATGATAGCATTTTATTAAAAATTGAGGATATCTAAAGTGAAATTATTGCCATATTTCCCATCATAAAGTAATTAACAATTAAGACAAATGATTTGATGGTAAAGAATGACTGACTGATTTTCAGAACCAAAAGAAACCAGAGGTGTTATCTAATCCTTAGGAGCTACCATGTAAGGAATCATAGACCTAAATAATGGAATCTTTGCACCCTACACTTCAAAAAATGTATGTATTACATTATTGCAAATTTGCAAACAGTTTCAGGCAGTCCGTGGGCACCTTGATTCTTGATGCCAATGACTGATCTCTATCATAAGTAGAATAGCTACAAGAAGTCATACCTTCTGACTCTCATCTCAATTAATTAGTTGTAGCTCATTAAACTCTAATATTCCCCCCAAGTCCACTCACCTAATCATATATAGAATATAGACACACATCCTGTCAATGATATATGTGATAAATCATGCTTTATTAAAAATTCAGCCAACTTTTATATGCCATTTTTGGGTTAATACACAATAAGTTCTCATTATAAAGTACCCTGTTACACTATAAATTTATATATATAGACAGAAATTATTGTTCTCTGCAAATAGTGACATGTAATATATCTCATTTTTTCTAATGTCAGTATTTAATTTGTTCTTAGGTACAGGTATTCTAATGAATTTCTACTGTAATGTAATATTGAAGTTTAAAAAGGTAGTTGGTTAGGTTGACATTGATTGATAGTTACTTGCATAGATCATGCGTCTGTTCAGAAATCTTTACATTCTTTGAAGAAAGAGGTAACTGGAATAGAGATGGAGAGAAATTAGATGCAGTTTGAAACAAAATTATTGTCCAACTGAGGGGATCGGTGGGGATTATGAAAGACATCTTGGAAGTGATGAGTGGTTATACACATTAAGGTTCTTGACTGACATACCAAAATGTAATGAAATGGAAAGCTGAAGCTGATAACTGTATTGACTCCACATCTAATTTCTACTATTGAATATCTTTAAGTCTCCCTTTTTCTCTGTCTGTCTCTTTTTAATATGCATATAATGAGTCACATGTAAAAGTGTATAAGTTATATTCAAGTATAGTTTATAGACATAAATCTGAATAAAGACATAAATATATGAAAATATACTTATGTGCTTATGTGTGTGTGTGAGCACACACACACACAACAAACACACAGTCCTCTCTTAAAGTTATAATTCAAAAGGAAAGTAATAGGGAGTTCAGGAATTTTAATTTATAGCACTGCTGTGAAATTCCAGTACTTTGGCAACCTGATGAGAAGAACTGACTCATTGGAAAAGACCCTGATGCTGGGACAGATTGAACACCAACTCCCAGAGCTTGCTCAAACTCATGTCCATTGAGTTGGTGATGCCATCCAACCATCTCATCCTCTGTTGTCCCCTTCTCCTGCCTTCAATCTTTCCCAGCATCAGGATCTTTTCCAGTGAGTCAGTTCTTCTCATCAGGTTGCCAAAGTACTGGAATTTCAGTTTCAGCATCAGTCCTTCCATTGAGTATTCAAGACTGATTTCCTTTAGGATGGACTGGTTGGATCTCCTTGCAGTCCAAGGGACTCTCAAGAGTTTTCTCCAACACCACAGTTCAAAAGCATCAATTCGTTGGCCTCAGCTTTCTCTATGGTCCAACTCTCACATTCATGCATGACTGCTGGAAAAACTACAGCCTTGACTAGATGAACCTTTGTCAGCAAAGTAATGTCTCTGCTTTTTAATATGCTGTCTCGATTGGTCATAACTTTTCTTCCAAGAAGCAAGCATCTTTTAATTTCATGGCTGCAGTTACCATCTGCAGTGATTTTGGAGCCCCCCCAAAATAAAGTCTGCCACTGTTTCTACTGTTTCCCCATCAATTTGCCATGAAGTAATGGGACCAGATGCCATGATCTTTGTTTTCTGAATGTTGAGCTTTAAGCCAACTTTTTTCACTCTCCTCTTTCACTTTCATCAAGAGGCTCATTATTTCTTCTTTAATTCTGCCATAAAGGTGTATCATCTGAGGTTATTGATATTTCTCCCAGCAGTGTTGATTCTAGCTTCTGTTTCATCCAGTCCAGCATTTCTCATGATGTAGTCTGCATATAAGTTAAATAATCAGGGTGACAATATACAGTCTTGATGTACACCTTTCCCGATTTGGAACCAGTCTGTTGTTCCATGTCCAGTTCTAACTGTTGCTTCTTGACCTGCATATAGGTTTCTCAAGAAGTAGGTCAGGTGGTCTGATCTCCTTCAGAATTTTCCACAGTTTATTGTGATCCACACAGTCAAAGGCTTTGGCATAGTCAATAAAGCAGAAGTACATGTTTTTCTGGAATTCTTTTGCTTTTTTCTGTGATCCAACAGATGCCACAAACTAATAGCACCCATATAAAGAAGCTGAGCATAACTGACACATGTTGTTTGTTCTGGTGGCTCCACTCATAGGTCATTCCCTATCTCCTACTCTTTTTGGGCCTCCTTATTCCTTTAGATACAACAATATTGAAATTAGGCCATTTAATAACCTTAGGATGGCCTCTAAATGTTCAAGTAAAAGGAAAACCCAATTGATCTGGCAAACTGCATTATTCCCTTATTTTAAGAAAGTGCCACAGCCCCCCCAGCCTTCAGTAACCACCACCCTGATGAGGCACAAAGATCACAGCAGGACCCTATACCTGCAAAAAAATGATAATCCACTGAAGCCTCAGATTAGCCTTTTTTTTTTTTAAGCAATGATGTGTTTTATAGTAAGATTTGTACATTTTTAGACAAAATGCATGCTATGTAATAGAATATATATTTATATATTTATAATAGAAAATATACTCTCTAATAGAATATAGTATAAACATAACCTTTTATGTACACTGGGAAACCAAAACTTTGGGGTGGCTTCCTTTATTATGATTGCTTTATCGGGGTGGTCTGGAACCTAACACACAGTATCTCCAAGGAATGCCTCTAGGTCTGTACAGTTGTTTCTCAGTATCTGCGAGGCATTGGTTTCAAGGCTTCTCATGGATACCAAAATCTGCAGATGCTTGTATGCTTAGTTGCTCAGTCATGTGCAACTCTTTGCAACTGTAGCCCACCAGGCTCCTCTGTCCATGCAATTCTCCAGGCAAGAATACTGGAGTGGGTAGCCATTCCTTTCTCCATGGGATCTTCCCTACCCAGGGATCAAATCCATGTCTCCTGGATACAACCAACCTCAGATCAAAAATACTGAAAAAATATTTTTAGTGACTAAACAACATATTAGATTAGACTACATTAATTGCATGTATATTGTTATATATGATAAACATATATTTGATAATTCTTTGATGTGATGTTTATATTTACTTAGGACAACATAGGATTATGGTATTTATCTTAATATATGAGAATGTTACAGAAAATCTACCAATTCAATCAAATCACAAAATAAAATATATTTTAAAACAAAAAGTTAAGGTATGAAGTTAGTTTGTTCTAAAATGTGACACTTTTTCAGAGAAAGACAATTGAAAACTTTATACCGTCTAGTCGAATGTTAGCTGTGAAACAAATAGTGTTGTGTGTGAATGCTTAATCTAAATGTTCTGAATGCTCATTTTTTCTTCTGGTGGCTGTTATCTCTGCCTCAGATTCTTCTGGCTTCCAAAGCACACCTTTTTCCTCGATGGTCTCTAATGATCATTAGGAAAGGAGAATAATCCAGTTGGTGACAGATCATTGGTATGGACACTACCAGTGTGTCCTGAATCCAAATTATGACACTTACTTACTGCCTGATGACCCCTGTTGGTAACTAAGAGAAGTCGCTCAGTCGTATCCGACTCTTTGCGACCCCGTGGACTGTAGCCTACCAGGCTTCTCTGTCCATGGGATTCTCCAGGCAAGAATACTGGAGTGGGTTACCATTTCCTTCTGCAGGGGATCTTCCCGACCCAGGGATCGAACCTGGGTCTCCCGCATTGGAGGCAGACGCTTTAACCTCTGAGCTACCAGGGAAGCCCAAGCCATAGATACATACAGACAAATTAAGCCATCGGCAGAGAGCACACAGACTCCTATGCATACAACAAACATGGACAAACATACCAGCTTAAGTTCTCACTGGGTGTGTAGGAAAATGCAATTTTCTCATCACTCATAGTAATAATTCTGAATCAACGAAATCGAATGCGTTAGACTCTGTACTGTATTTTTAGGCTCGTGACTTACCATAGCATTTATATAAAGTCATTCATTCAACTCACATTTGTTGAATACTTTCTGTGTACCCAGCCTTGTGCTTATCCCCATGAAGAAAACAGCTGCTCTTATTATTTGGGAAATTAAGCGTGGGTTTGGACCATTCTCTCGACAGCCAGGACACTCAGCAGCCTTGGCTGGAACCATCAGGGGAGAAGGATGACTAATGTTTGTTCTCGTGGGGGTGCTGTCTTGCCTCTGCCTTGAGTCCCTGTAGACGCCTCTGCCACAGCGCCTGATGGAAGTGCTGATTCCCCGGCTCAGAGTCACAACACATCCTCCCATCCCACCCCACGTGCCCCATGTAGCCCCCTCAGCTAGTCCTTCTGGATTCTCAGGGGGCTTGCTCTGGCTGCAGGGGTCATTTCTCGATTCTCTCCCAAGCCACACTAGGAGCCTCAGGAAACTCTGAGAGTGACACAGGCGCTCCTTACACCCCTAATCTCTTGGCAAGGTTGCCACTGACTACACGTGGTGGTGCAGCTGAAGTGCAATTCATCTTCTGCCTCTTTCCTCAAATATTGAAGACAGTTTGAATTGTTGCCCATCACCCCACTGTGCTCCAGTGAAACAGACAGGCAGAAAGTCCCCAAACACTGCCTCCGCTTCCTTCCTTCTAGACACCTCCTGAAAACCTTCCTTGAATGTATTATATCTCTCAGCAGGAGTGATGGCTTTGGAGTTTGGCTGTTTTAAAATCTGAATCTTTGCTCTCAGAATAAGCTTGTGGCTCAGCTAGTAAAGAATCTGCCTGCAGTGCAGGAGACCTGGGTTCGATCCCTGGGTTGAGAAGATCCCCTAGAGAAGGGGAAGGCTACCCACTCCAGTATTCTGGCCTGGAGAATTCTATGGACTGTATAGTTGATGGGGTCACAAAGAGTCGGACATGAATGAGTGACTTTCACTTCCACTTCAGTAGGCAATGCCCTTTCCACTTTAGCTGTGAGAAAGCAACAAAGAATACATTAAGTCCCATTCAGTTAATACTTTACACATCAGTGGGCTGCAGGAATATGCTCTGTGGGAACTTTCACGATCCTGGTTACCTTACTTTCAACATGTATCTTCAGCAGGTCATTCAGTCTCATTGCTTCCGTGCCTTTCTCTGTCTCTGCCTTCCTTAGAAAGATAGTAGATGCCAAATCAGAAGTACCCCTTCTTGAAGTGTTTGCATTGTCTTTGTGAATGTAACAGTAATCAAAGAAACATGCAAGTTATTAATGTTTTTACTACTTAACTGTTGTTTAAAATATGGTACTTTGAAAATTCAGCTGAAGTGTGTGTCTGCGTGTGCTCATTCTGTCAGTCGTGTCCAACTCTTTGAGACCCTCTGGACTGTAGCCTGCCAGGTTTGTCTGTGGGATTATTCAGGCAGGAATGCTGGAGTGGGTTGCCATTTCCTCCTCCAGAGGATCTTCCCGACCCACGGATGGAACCCGTGACCCCTGCATCTCTTGCATTGACAGGCAGATTCTTTACCTCTGAGCCACGTGGGAAGCCCCTCCAGTTGAAGAGTATCAGCAGGCACATTTGAGTCTGCTTTCTCCCCCCATGGAACAGAATGTCTGCTTTATTATAATACAGTTCTAACTGCATCACTATAAACTTTGACACTGACAAGACTCACCACTGTTTAACATTCGTCTACTAAAGTTCCGTTTGTGAAATAAACAATTTCCATAGGAAAATTACTCCTTTATGGAAGAATACTGATGTGAGGACACTTTCATGAAATGTCTGTCAAAATACAACTGTTTGGGAGGCACAGTTCTCCCTTCAGAAGAAAGAAAGAACACACAGAAGAAGAATGGGGAAGGCAAGAATAACCCCTACAGAGATGGATTAGAATGGGCGGCATCTCTATAGAGTCATGAAAGATAGCAGATGCATCTGGACATGTGACTATACATATGTTCCTGAGAGTTTTTGTATGTATCTGTGTATACACATTCATGTGTTGGTTCTTCAGCCTAAGAACCTAGAAACTTTGTTAAAGAGCACAGTTCCAGTGTAGCATCTCCACACAGATTGTTTATGAGTTGCAAGCAGTGAAGCAGGGGACCAGAGTACAGGAGGACCACTTAACCCTATAGTGGAGAAATCGGACAGCACCTTGACCTAGTTCACAAGGTTAACATAAGTGAGGGTTAAAAGATCTCAGGCCTCTGGATACGATGCCCTGAGAAGGACAACATATTTCAGCCTGGGATATATAACCTAAATTCAGTAGGAAGAAACAAAGACAAACCTAAAATGGAGAACATTCTATTAGTTAAAATAGGACTATAATCTTCAAAAAATAAATGGCCTAAATGGTAAAGAAAGGCTTTGGAACAATTTCAATATAAAACAGACTAAAGAGATATAGTAGTGAAGTTCAAACTTGACCATAAGCTGGATCCTCAGCTAGAGATGAAAATGCTGCATAAATGACAGCATAAATGCTGCATAAATGACATAAATAAACTACCAAGTCAGTTGACACTGTTTGAATACAAATGATGATGAGATAAAATATTGTTGGAAGTGGTCAAACAGGAGATGGCAAGGGTGAACGTTGACATTCTAGGAATCAGCGAACTGAAATGGACTGGAATGGGTGAATTTAACTCAGATGACCATTACATCTACTACTGCGGGCAAGAATCCCTCAGAAAAATGGAGTAACCATCATGGTCAACAAAAGAGTCCGAAATGCAGTACTTGGATGCAATCTCAAAAACGACAGAATGATCTCTGTTCATCTCCAAGGCAAACCATTCAATATCACAGTTATCCAAGTCTATGCCCCAACCAGTAACGCTGAAGAAACTGAAGTTGAACGGTTTTATGAAGACCTACACGACCTTTTAGAACTAACACCCAAAAAAGATGTCCTTCTCATTATAGGGGACTGGAATGCAAAAGTAGGAAGTCAAGAAACAGCTGGAGTAACAGGCAAATTTGGCCTTGGAATGTGGAATGAAGCAGGGCAAAGACTAATAGAGTTTTGCCAAGAAAATGCACTGGTCATAGCAAATACCCTCTTCTAACAACACAAGAGAAGACTCTACACATGGACATCACCAGATGGTCAACACCGAAATCAGATTGATGATATTCTTTGCAGTCAAAGACAGAGAAGCTCTATACAGTCAACAAAAACAAGACTGGGAGCTGACTGTGGCTTAGATCATGAACTCCTTATTACCAAATTCAGACTGAAATTGAAGAAAGTAGGGAAAACCATTAGACCATTCAGGTATGACCTAAATCAAATCCCTTATGATTATACAGTGGAAGTGAGAAATAGATTTAAGGGTCTAGATCTGATAGATAGAGTGCCTAATGAACTATGGAATGAGGTTCATGACATTGTACAGGAGACCAAGGGATCAAGATCATCCCCAATGGAAAAGAAATACAAAAAAGCAAAATGGCTGTCTGGGGAGGCCTTACATATAGCTGTGAAAAGAAGAGAAGTGAAAAGCAAAGGAGAAAAGGAAAGATATAAGCATCTGAATGCAGAGTTCCAAAGAATAGCAAGGAGAGATAAGAAAGCCTTCTTCAGCGATCAATGAAAAGAAATAGAGGCAAACAACAGAATGGGAAAGACTAGAGATCTCTTCAAGAAAATTAGAGATACCAAGGGAACATTTCATGCAAAGATGGGCTTGATAAAGGACAGAAATGGTATGGACCTAAGAGAAGCAGAAGATATGAAGAAGAGGTGGCAAGAATACACGGAAGAACTGTACAAAAAAGATCTTCACGACCCAGATAATCATGATGATGTGATCACTAATCTAGAACCAGACATTTTGGAATGTGAAGTCAAGTGGGCCTTAACAAAGCTAGTGGAGGTGATGGAATTCCAGTTGAGCTATTTCAAATCCTGAAAGATGATGCTGTGAAAGTGCTGCACTCAATATGCCAACAAATTTGGAAAACTCAGCAGTGGCCACAGGACTGGAAAAGGTCAGTTTTCATTCCAATTCCAAAGAAAGGCAATGCCAAAGAATGCTCAAACTACCGCACAATTGCACTCATCTCACATGCTAGTAAAGTAATGCTCAAAATTCTCCAAGCCAGATTTCAGCAATACGTGAACTGTGAACTTCCTGATGTTCAAGCTGGTTTTAGAAAAGGCAGAGGAACCAGAGATCAAATTACCAACATCCGCTGGATCATGGAAAAAGCAAGATAGTTCCAGAAAAACATCTATTTCTGCTTTATTGACTATGCCAAAGCCTTTGACTGTGTGGATCACAATAAACCGTGGAAAATTCTGAAAGAGATGGGCATACCAGACCACCTAACCTGCCTCTTGAGAAATCTGTATGCAGGTCAGGAAGCAACAGTTAGAACTGGACATGGAACAACAGACTGGTTCCAAATAGGAAAAGGAGTACGTCAGGGCTGTATATTGTCACCCTGCTTGTTTAACTCATATGCAGAGTACATCATGAGAACGCTGGACTGGAAGAAACACAAGCTGGAATCAAGATTGCCAGGAGAAATATCAATAACCTCAGATATGCAGATGACACTACCCTTATGGCAGAAAGTGAAGAGGAGCTAAAAAGCCTCTTGATGAAAGTGAAAGAGGAGAGTGAAAAAGTTGGCTTAAAGCTCAACATTCAGAAAACAAAGATCGTGGCATCTGGTCCCATCACTTCATGGGAAATAGGTGGGGAAACAGTAGAAACAGTGTCAGACTTTATTTTTGGGCTCCAAAATCACTGCAGATGGTGACTGCAGCCATGAAATTAAAAGACGCTTACTCCTTGGAAGAAAAGTTATGACCAACCTAGATAGTATATTCAAAAGCAGAGACATTACTTTGCCGACTAAGGTCCGTCTAGTCAAGGCTATGGTTTTTCCTGTGGTCATGTATGGATGTGAGAGTTGGACTGTGAAGAAGGCTGAGCGCCAAAGAATTGATGCCTTTGAAGTGTGGTGTTGGAGAAGACTCTTGAGAGTCCCTTGGACTGCAAGGAGATCCAACCAGTCCATTCTGAAGGAGATCAGCCCTGGGATTTCTTTAGAAGGAATGAATGATGCTAAAGCTGAAGCTCCAGTACTTCGGACACCTCATGCGAAGAGTTGACTCATTGGAAAAGACTCTGATGCTGGAAGGGATTGAGGGCAGGAGGAGAAGGGGACGACCCAGGATGAGATGGCTGGATGGCATCACGGACTCGATGGACGTGAGTCTGAGTGACCTCCGGGAGATGGTGATGGACAGGGAGGCCGGGCGTGCTGTGATTCATGGGGTCGCAAAGAGTCGGACACGACTGAGCGACTGAACTGAACTGAATACAAAATGCTGAAGTTGACAGCTATATTATTTGTGTACACATTAGTTCTTAAGAAATATGCACTAAAGAGTTTAGGGGTAATGAGCCCTGATAAGTGTGGCCTAATCTGGACAGATAGATAGATAACTGAGAGAGAAAATGATATTTTATAGAACAAAGTGTTAACAATAGGTAGATCTGGATAAAGGGAACAAGGGTATTGTGTGTACTATTCTCATTCTTAATGTTTTCTGTAGGCTAAAATTATTTCCATATAAAATTTTTAAGAGATTATTAATAATCACTTGTTAACATGAAAAGGATGCATTTGTCAGTAATAAGGATTCTCAGGATTTGAAGACTGATGGGGTAATGTATGAAGGTGATATCAATGCCAACCAGAATTCTTGCCTTTCCCAATCAACAGAAATTGATAAGAGGCCAGTCATCCTTTGTTTCTTGAGGACACTTTTATCCAGGTGCAAGCATTGCAGCAAAGGGACTCAGGTCCCAGCCTGTCTCTGGAGAAAATACTTGTTTTTGACTATTCCTATGCCACCCCAAAAGTGTGAGCAGTAATGCCTTAAGGAGCTGGGTTCCATGGAACAAATTCTGAAAATGATCCAGAGACCCAGGTTCCATGCCAATCTAAGAAGTCTATCATTGGATGTCATGCCAGCTGGGGTTTCTCAAACTCAGAAGAGATTGATTAGCAGCCTAGAATGTATATCTGTCCAAAGCTAGGTGGTATCTAAGGCTGGCGGGGAATACACAGCATGTTTAAGTTAAAGTCGTTGCTATGCTTGCAATGATGGGCTATTTATTTATTTTGGATTATGGTAACTAGCATGGTTATTGCATTTACCATTTGCAAACCATATATTTATATTCAAGGCTAATGAGCAAATAAAAAATTGTGAAGAAATTCAAAATTTGCATATCTAAAATGAAGGATTTTCTTAACTCATTTCATAGCCTCATCTCACCTGATCTTATGTTAGGCTTTGTATAGTCTTTAATAAACAAGCTTTTTATCCTTGATAAAGTAAAGTAATAGTTGCAAGAGAAAGTGGAATGCCAGAAAGTAAAATTGAAATTAAAGCTTGAAATTAATTTAAAGGACCCAGATTTGGGCAAGATTGTAAAATGATGAATTCAATAAAGACAGTGTGGTAAATTATCCATAACCATACTGCCTACTTGAATTATAAGTAGGACCATGATGTACAAGTATTCTAATTGTTTTTCCTCTTTTCCTTCTGCAGTTAGCAACACACAGGCAAAGGCATACTGGCAAAGGAGAAAATTCTCCATACTAAGACTTTAGAAAGAATCCCACTCTTATTCAGCCATTACACTAGTCATTTAGACTCCTTGACCAGTTTCCTCAACTGTTAAATGAAATAAGTAATTTAGATTAATAATGTAAGCCCTGTTCTGAATTTCCAAATGAATGATTCTAAAATTTCAGTACTTTCTATTTGTGTTCCATGTGTTTACATTCTTATACTATATGATTCTAAAAATAGTACATGGTGCTATATTTCCTTAAACTGTAACAGCTATAATTCTGTTTGTTTCGAGAAAGAGAACCTACTTGTACTAATCAATTTCTCTTGTAAACAGTGCAAGTTCCAGGGCCAGTAGAAAACCTGCAAGCTGTGTCGACCTCACCTACCTCAATTCTTATTACCTGGGAACCCCCTGCCTATGCAAACGGCCCAGTGCAAGGTTACAGATTGTTCTGTACTGAAGTGTCCACGGGAAAGGAACAGGTAGGCGAGAGAACGGGCCCCACTCCTACACCTTTGGGAGAAACTGCAGGAGAACTGCAGGCTCTTGATATAAGCCAGTATCCAGCACATTAATTGGATAGCTGGTCAGTTTTAAAGTAACTGGTATTGAAAATGTAAAGTAATTGAATTCTGGTGGGCAAATGGGCAATGAGGTGAAATCAATAAAAAAGGATGCCGATGTTTTGTTTGAATATATAGCAGTCTGGGCCAGGATACCTTTGAATAAGTCGATCTGATCCCAGAAAAATATTTGCATTTCAGTCCTTATCCTAAGAGATGATCAGTCATATTCGGTGACCCCAGTGAAATTGCTTTTTCATTCACGTATTTAATGTTAATTCTGGCTTCTTGTTGTTTTCTGTATACTTTACTCCTGAAGACTATGTTCCTCCTTTCATTTTGCTTCTAATCTGTGGTTAGCACAGATCCTGGAAAATAAGCAAATTAGATTTTCAAATAAAAGTAAATGAACCTTTATGGAGACACATGAATCTGGAGGATTCTGTTTTGTTAACATGTGTATGACTATCGAGATGTTTACTTCCAGAGTCTCAGCTTCATGTAACAAAAGATACATAGATAGTGGGTAGTTAAATATGAAGGGCCCAGAAGTAATCTTGAGATACTGGAGTTCTTAACATGTGTTGTGAAGTCTGCCCAGCATAGTGTGGTCCTCATGCTTTCACATACTCTGCAGGATAGATATTTTTCATTAAAAAAAATATTTGCGTTTGTTCTATCCACAGCAGTTCCTAGTTATATCATGAGAGTGATTAAGAGACCCTCCTTTGCAATCAGTCATTCCATGTTTGTTTACTGTTCCCAAGCTATTTCGCTCTTCCTTTTAGCTTTCTGTTCTACCCTTTTTCCAACACAGTTTAGTTCTTCAATAACGCATTTTACCAATCTATTTAAATAATATTACCCAAGATAAAAATGTGAGTGTGAGAATCATTGGGAAGAGTGACATAATGGGTCTTCTGGAGCAAACTGGCTCTCATTTCTCAGTGAACTTCACCTCCAGCACCTCATTTCTCCAGCTGTGAAGTGCTGAAAGGAATTCCAACTTAACCTCCCAGCATTTTGAGAGAATTAATGTAGCAAAGTATCTGTCAGTTTCAAGAGCCATGAGTATATTTCAGCAGGAGAAGGAAGAATTCTATTGCTTCTTGGGAAATTAGTCCATTTCGGGTACAGGAGCAACTCTGTTCCTGTGGCTTCACTAGCTGCCTTCTGCCTGTCAGAGTTTTGGTGTGGGTGTTAATACAACATACTAGTCAATGTATTGGCTGGCATTAAACCAGTTGGAACTTAATGACTGTGAAGACAGCATGGTGTTAATTTAACTAGGAGTCTGCAGAGGGGTTCGCTCTTTAGTGGAGGAGTGTGTGTCCCCATTTCGGTTTTATAACAACTCGTAATAAGGCTAGAGTGTTGCTTTGTGAATGAGAGTCTACTATCAATTCACTGATTGCTCAGAATGGCTGCCATTTCTGCTTTAACGTGCCTCCTGAATAACAGTTTTGGTGTTTTATGTCTCCAGAATATAGAGGTTGATGGGCTATCTTATAAACTGGAAGGCCTGAAGAAATTCACAGAATATAGTCTTCGATTCCTAGCTTATAATCGCTATGGGCCAGGAGTGTCTACTGACGATGTGACCGTGGTTACGCTTTCTGATGGTAAGTTATAGACAGTGGAATTTGACTCACTTACTTGTTATAATAATGAAATAATATTGAATGCATGTGATAGATTCCGTGCTCAAGGGGTCCTAACTAAAGCTTCATGAAATAGACTAAAGTACGTTAGAAATTTGGCTTATTCATCAAACCACTTATTACAGTCAAATTTAAACTTTGAAAAGGTACACACTCTGAATCAGAATGTCCTAATTAGTCATTTTCAAGGTGTGACTACTGCCTAAGAGCTCAAAATAATTTTTTGTGTGTGGTTTCCTTTATTCCTATAAATACAAACACATTTGTGCATGTGTGTGGGCTAATTTATATCAGCATCTTTTGTTTCTCCTTCTAAACAGTGGTAGGTGATTAAACGTGTTTAAATGATGGACAATCCTCCTACATATACCTCTAATTAAAAAAAAAATCATGAAGATTTAGGCCAAATAACCCAATATTGAAAGTATTAAAACTGAACCTGAAAATTTATATTTTACTTTTACCTTGCCTAGCAAATGAAAGATCAGACATATTTTTTAATGCCATAAAAAAGAAGAAGAAATCTTAATGAAATAGATGAATTTGACAAAGCAGTAGCAGAGGTAACTAGAGATCTAAGAAACGGATGATAATGAAATGTTAGAAGTTTAATGAAAAGTGAACATAAAGCATAGCAGAGTTTATGATATGAGGCCAGTGACAGTTCAGGCAGGTGCAGAAATGCAGAGCTGTGACCTCTATGAATAGTAAAAAGGTGGCAAACTATTTCTTTTCAACAACAGTTTCCATGTTGGTGTGTGTAATTCTGTAAATTATTGATCTTTTGAATTTCAAAAAATGACTTCAGTTTGCGATTCGTTTGCCAATCCACCATGCTTTAATCTCAGAAAGTATCTGGGTAAATACTTCACACAACATCAGTGAAATGAGGAAGCACATGCATGTCTGAAGGGCAGTGCAAAGGAGACACAGGAGTGATGTTCATTTGCAATTTCAATATAAAAAATATATATCTGACACCACTTCGGTATCATTTTTAATGTGATTCCTAAGCTCATTCATCTGATTCTGTTATTGAAGACAGAACAGAATATTTACTGGCAGAATAAATTACTTCACAACTTATAATTATAAAAATAAAAGGAAAACAAATGAAAATGAATATTTTACATAATTTATGTAGATTTCTTTCACACTCTGAATGTAATACTGTGGCCTTATTCTCTACTTTGGTTTTAAATGTCATAAGTGAGAAAGATAGATTATTACTCATTAATCCAAGACTTGTTATCTAGAAGTGTTGCAACATTTAGGATTTAGAAAATGCCTGTCATTTAAATAAAAGGATTTCATGAACCTCATTCAACAAGCATCACTGTGCCAGAGGCCCCCAACTCCCCTCTGTCAGATGCATTTGATACAGAAAGCATGCACTCCAGTGGCCCCTAGGACTGGGCATTCTGACCTCACCTGCATTCATCTTTACAATCACTTCAGTCTGATGGCCTTTCCTCTCTACTGAAGCTCTCCATGCTGAGGTCACATGTAGATGAATTTAATTATAGTCACCCACTTCCTAGTTGTACTTAATAAAGCCATATCCTCCTTGACTTTCTAGATGTTATAAAAGGCAGATATTGTAAAAATTAAGTGGTGAATCCATGTAAGCACCTGAAACATGAGCATGGCATATATTTAGATGTTTAATATATGTTATTATGTCAGTGTCTGTCTTTCTCATTATTCTAAATGTTCCTTAAATGTGAGGTGATGTTATATTCATCTCTATATCCCTCCTTACTCAGTAAATATTTGTTGAATTACTCAGGCAGTTCTGCCAAACCTGTACAAATGTTTGTAAGTATAGACTCATCTTTAGGACTTCCTATTTGTGAGACTAATCTAATGTATAATTATGTCTACATATGTGTGTTACAGAGACCTTCATATTTCTTATAAAGCCCTAGAAATTCTTCCCCCCAAAATTATTTTGGGCCCATAGAAAAATTGAATTTAAAAAAAAATGAAATGCCAACTGTTTTTCTGAATTAATTATCCCAAAAGTATTCTTGTTATACTAAGATGCTTATAAAAAAATTTTTACTCTAATGAATTGTCATTTCTAATTTAGCTCCACTTTGTTTCTCTGGGAAGAAACATTGTTATTGTTCAAATTCCTCCATCCAGTGTATCATTGGTTTTTGATGTTCTACTTTTTCAGACCCTTGGGATTGTAGATGTTGACTAAAAAAGATGTACAAGTTGAGAGTTGTGAGTTAGTTTATTTGGGGTCAAAATGAGGACTGCAGCCCAGGAGACAGCACCTCAGATAGCTCTGAGAGACTGCTCCAAAGCGACAGTGGGGGAAGGTAGATATATAAAGTTTTGGCGAAGGGGAAGTTGAATATCATTAAGCACTTGTTTTACAAAAACTTCTTTTGCTAGTCATGAGGATCTGATGTCACCATGAAGGGATTTAGTGCTTCTCTAGATATGAGGAGATGCAAGGATTGAGATCATAAAATCAGTTCCTAAAAATATCCAACTGTAAAGACCTATCCCACCAGATTCCCTGGAGCACAGAGGGCCTCACTCCACCCTGAACTCCCTCAGAGGCTACTGAAGGTTAATAGCTGCAGGAGCATAGGGTTCAGTCTCCTCGAGGCAGATGGCGAATGCCCTTGTTGTTCAGTCTGTTGGTAATGCTCTTGGCAAGGGCCAATTTGTAGTTGGCATAAAGCATCAGTCTAGACAGTCTAATATTTACTACAGACTGTGAGTAGATAGCCAGTTGGTTCCAATATACTATCTCTTGAACTAGTTGACATAAATAGGTTATTTATACGTTTTATGAATTAATGAGCATGTATTTGCATCTATGCCAACTTGCCCTATGTCCAAAGGCGTAGAGACCAGATTTCCTGGGCAAACTCAACTATAGGAATGTGCTTCTTACTTTTATCAGTAATATTTCTTGACTATTTTAGTGCAAGACCTGGCTCCACATACTTCACAGCACTGTATTTTTTTCCTACTTTATAGACGACAAAACTAAGATAGGAGTCACAAATGCTAGTAAGCAGCAGAGCCAGGTCATGGAAGCTAGTTAGTAAAGAAGGAAGATTCAGTGTGGAAAAATGTTGAGTTTCTCTTATTCTACAATAAATGTCTCATATTAGTTCCCTCAAGAAAAATGCTTAGTTTTATATATATATATAGTCTTTCAATCCACAAATTATGTGTACAGGACAGCTCAGGCTTGCTAAGGAGAGGAATTCAGATGACTATATGACTCATTTACAAATGTGGAAACTTAATCTACTCCACAGAATGCTTCATCACCATGTGCCTAAACCAGCATGTTCCACTGTGTTAAGAGGAATTTCCAGATCAAATGACTCTGATTGGCTTTAGTGAACTTATTGTAAATGATAAAGTACTTGATATTTTGAAGAGAAAAGTAATGAGCTATGTCCTTCCCCTCTGCTTCATGAAACAAGGAAGCATTATCAAATAAGACAAATAAAGTCCCAATAGATAAATGTTGAATTCCACTCACTTTCACTAATCCTATTATTATCTATTTATTTGTAAATACTATGAAAATTGATAGTGAAAAGGAGGAAATAATAACTAAAAATACTATAGAAAACATTGTTCACTCTCTTTCCTGACTGTGTAAAGCAAGAATAGCCAGTGTGCTATCATGGAAAAGTAAGAGAAATTTGTATTGTAAAAAATAGACAAAATTCATCAACACCATTGTGATAAGTACACCTTTGGGACTTGATGGCTTTAAATTCCTAATACAGAAAATTATCAGATTGTGGTAGTTTACTCTTTTTCTTATATATTCTTGGCCTTCTGAGATGAGCTAAATATCATTTGTAAGCTTTTATTAAAAGGACATTTAAGGGTTACATATCGATTAGCATAGCACCTAGAACACAATGTATGATAAATTTAAGATATCTTCCCTTTCCTCCAAAAATCTATGTTACAATTATAATTGTATAATATATAATACTGTATAATATAATGTATAATATAATACATAATACAATGTAAATATTATAGTATCAGATGAAACATAAATGAGGTATTTTTCATGTTTGTGATTTGTTATAGTTTAATATTAAGACTTTATTTCCAATCTTCACTTTTAAAGAATTGCATTTCTGGTAATCTGTGCAATTATATGATTCAGAACATAGTATTTTTTTTTAGTCTGTACCTATTTTAATTTTTATTGTGCTATAGAGTAATTTGAGTGTGGGTCATATTAAATTATTCCTCATTGTGAGAATATAATTTTTTTTTTTAGTTCTGATCACTCAAATTGTTATTTCCAGCCTATCTTTAATCTTGTTGGTAGTCACTTTAGAAAGCTTTGTATCTATTAAAACAGTGTATGTTCAGCCCTCATAAGGAGTTCCGCTTCTACCAGTATTTCCACTCCTAGTAATATAATGAAGGAAATGAGTGTAATTGTCCAGCAAAAGCACAGACTAAAATTTTCAGAGCAGTTTTATTTGCATAACTCCAAACTAGAAATTGATCCAAATGTCATTCATCAGTAGAATAAACAAATATAAATTAGGGTAATTATATAATACTATATACCAGGGAAAGAAAAAACTATTGCTACTTGCAACAATATGAATGAATCTCAAGAAATAACAATTATCCAAAGAAGCCAGCCTAGGGGGGAAAAAAGACAACAACTATGGCTTTGTTTTTAGTGAGCTCAAAATAAACTAATTTCTGGAGTTAGAGGTCATAAAAGTGGTGGCTACTATCAGAAAGATACTGACAGAAAAGGGACACAAGTGAGCTTTCCAGAAAAAGATACAGAAAATGATATGGATAATGTTCTATATCTTGATCTAGGTGGCATTTAAATGGAAACACACACACACTATTTTATCCAGTCATAGATTCTGAAAGATTTGTGCATTTTCTTATATGTTATAGCTTAATTTAAAAAATAAATTCACAAAAATAATAAACATTTTTGTTGTTGAGCAAATTTATTCATCAGAACCTTAAATGTGAAAACTATTTTACTGTAATCTTATAATCTTTCTATTAATTGATTCATTCAACAAATATTTGCTAACTGTGCCCCATGTGCTTGACACACATCAGTGTTGGGCATGCAGCATCAAAAGGACAAAATTTCTGGTTCCTCTGAGGGTTATATTCTCTATTTGATAAGAAAATAATAATATAATCAAATGAAATTTTAAAATAAAGTCTATCTTGTAAATAATGGAATATCTTTTGAAAGAATACTTTTTGACCTAATTCATGAACAAGCCTCTGGTAAACATTTTATCACAAGTTATATATTGATATTAACTTTTATCAAGTACTAAGACAGGAAGTTCAAAGTCAAAACAAAATAAGTGATTATAATTCCCATCATGTACAGAAAGGTCCAAGAGCTAATCTTTGAGTAAGTATTCATTTTTTCATTTAATTATAGTCAGTAAATATTAATTGAATGTCAGTTTGGAGGATATAAAGATTAATCAGACATATATCATGTCTTCATAGTGATTCTTTTTCAGAAGGCAAAACCACAGTAGGACATAAATAAATTCAGGGTAAATACAAGTAAACCAGGAAAACATAGATATTGTCCAAGTTCAAATTAAGGAAGAGAAACGTAACAAAAATAGCACTTAAAGTTTTGAGGATGCTGAAAGCATTTTTTCCCTATTAAATTTATCAATTTGTCATGAAAAGAATACTCAGATTCATATATAGTAAACATTTACTGAATTGAAGCATTTACTGAATTGAAGCATTTACTAAAGCTACTTATGTTCCTGTTGTGGGGCAGAAATCTTTAATTTTTTTATGATTCACCCATTACATCCAGAATAGTACTTGACATATATGAATTGTTCAGTGAATGGCTGTCTTAGAATTACCAACATGATAGAATATTCACTTTTTGATATAGTAAATATCCATTTAGAAGTATTATACAGAAGGCTGTCCATCTTCTTCCACCTTCCGTGAAGCAGCAGAACAATTGAAATGCAAGTAGGAGAAACAGAACACCTAGAAAACTCACAAAGAAAAAGAAATTGCTCCCTTGTTAATAGAATTCACTCACCAAATGCTCTCCGGCAACCTGCTTGCATCTGTGACACACGGGTTTAATTACAAAGTGTGAAAAGAAAGGGGATGTGTTTCTTCTTTTCACTTTTTAGGGGATAATAAAGTTTGCATTAAAGGGATTAAGCAACAAGGGTGACCATTAGAATGACATATTTCATCATAAAACCATGCAGGTCCTGAAAAGCACAATATCTTAAGCCTTTAAAACCACTCCAGGAAATCTCCTGTGTGATTTTATTGGTTCCTCTGGGAAGGTTATCACCAGGAAGCTGTAATTAAATGGCAGTATTTAGTATCACTGCAGGTGCTTTCTTGCCTAAGTGTTTTGGAGGCTCCCTAGATGAATAACTGGCCCACCAAGTGAGAAAAATATAAACAAATGCAGTTATTTTCCATCTCTCCAGGAAAATATTAAAGTGCCACCTAGAATCACCTACCTAATTATTCTTACAAAGTGAAAAATATGTGCTTTCTCTTTTCAAAGAGGGTTGGGGTTTCTCTTTTATGACTTTGTCAATAACTGATCTCACCTTGTTTGATTTATTCTAGTGCCGAGTGCCCCGCCTCAGAACGTCTCCCTGGAAGTAGTTAATTCGAGGGTGAGTTGTGGAAATGTTTACTACTTCCTTACCTACCTATACATGTGTAACTTGCAGTCACCCAGCTATACTGCCTGGGGTGGATGGCGGCTCCCATGTGAGCAAATGTTCCAAAACAACCCAGTGAGTGGCATTAATCCCATGTCCTCTGCCACACTTGAATTAAACAAAAGGGTTGTTTTCTTCTAGTATACATCATTCTGTAAATGTTTTAACGATTAAAGGTTATTCCATTAAGTAACAGAGTTATCTACTCACCTATATTTATCAGTAGAGGACATTATGTGCTGGCTGGAAAACTTGAATGTGGGAATGAAAAAAAGCAACTTCAAGAGGTGGGATAAAGAGAGACCTTGTTTCCTGGTAAATTTAGTTAGAATTGACTACTTCATCATCATCCCTCTTCTCTTATAGACATGGAGGGCTGTTCTTGGGGTCTGATAAGGTTATATTTATGAAGCAGTGTTTCTCAGTGATGAATGTTTTCCTGGCCTGAAAAATTTGATGTAACTTTCAAAAGGGCTTAAATTAGGCTGGATATAGCTAAAGATAAGGAGTTTAACGCCAGAATCAGTTTTCTGGAAATCTCTCCTTATTTCGAGTATGTCTCACTCAGCCTTGGAAACAAGCCTAAGCCGTGTAGTAGACTGATCTGGCTTCCTTCTTTCATCATCTGATCGTGTGCGCCCAAGGAAGTAATTTCACTCTCCCTGGACCTCAGTGAGGAGGTTGGCCTAACTGGTCTCCAAGCTCTAGAAGACAACAGGGAAATATAATGTGTCTTAGAGAAAGTCATACTTTGGTGTTTAATCCTAGCTTTCCCTTTTAGTAACTGTATCTGATGTTAGAAAATCTCCAACCTGAATAAGCCCCAGCTTCTATTATATATTCATGTAATGTGAATGTTAATTCTTCCCTCATTGATTTGTCATGAGGAAGTAGTAATATACCCTATGCAATGGATCTAACAGTATCAGTAGTTACTACTTCATTCAGTGTAGAATTCCTTGCCGTATTTTGCAGATGCCTCTGATGAAGTCATAGTCTGTGATTTTGATCAGACTTACCTCTGTTTTGGAGCTAATGAAAAAATGTCTGTAGAAAATGATTACCCTTTATATTTTTAGACACTAATTACATGCAAATGAATGAAACAAATTTAAACTTAGAAGGAAGAAAAATAAGTGAATTAAAGGAGAAAAAAATTAGCTAAAGGGAAATAACCAGAAATAGACATTACCCTAAAAGTGACATTATTATTTACAACAACATTAACTGTTTTATAGCTGTGCTGTTCTTATTAAGAGATTGCCAAATCAAAGTCAAGTAGATTTTAACAATTCTTGTAGGTTGCCATTGAGTGAATCTTGGAGACCATATTGTAGTTTCTCTTGTTTTAATGACTCATTTTTATTAGTCTTTCACCCTCTGTATATCTTTCCTACAGGACAGAACATAGAAATTGATATAAGCTCTTTTCGCATGTGTATGCTCATATCCCATAAAAGTCTGCTTCAGCACAGGATAAATGTTTTCCTCTGAATGTGAATAAGGCATTACTGAATGACTCTGGATGCTATCTTTGAATATGAATTTATTACTTTTCTATAAAAGGGAATTCCTGGATTGCAAAATTGACTTTTCAACTGATGTGTGTGTATATATATATATATATATATACACACACAAATATCATAGGCCGTACTCTTCTATACTCTGCAGTGTTTGCAGCAAGCAAATATTAACATTCCTGATTCTGTCCTCCTGAATTTATCTTTGTAGCATTGCACTACCAGAAAATTTAACTTGTTCATTAGCTTTTCAGAATGAACACAGCGGAGCAAAACACTGGAAACCTTCCTCTATTATCTTCTTTCCTAGCTTTTAAGGAATTATAAATTATTTTTCTTGGATTATTACCAAGAGGAAAATAACTGGGTGATCAAACACTGTTTTATCATCCCCAATATGTTAATACAGAGAAAAACACTAACCATATTCTATTTTGATATACTTTTATTTAAAAGAAAAGCTCTCAAATATACTAATATTTGCTCCTAATGATTACCATTTCAAGGAAAAATGCTTGTTTAAGAAGAAACTTTGTAGTTGAAAAATTGGCATATTCTTTTTGACCAATAGAATTATGAATTTTATGGGATTTTTATTTAATATAGTAAGAAGAGTCATACTTTAAATTTTTATCTATATCATATCAGCAATTATGGAACTTTTGATTAACAGTCAATGAGGAAATGTCTTGGTGTTTGCACACAAGTGGCTAGGATTTCTGTACATAGAACTGAGAAGTGACTACAAGATATGAGAGTTTTGTTTATAGATACTTGTTATGGTATGGCCATCTATAAGCCAACTGGACCAAAAATCATCTTCCAGGACATGCGAAAAAAAATGGTCCTAATACACTGAGATAAAGGACCCAAGGAGTTTTTTGGGCCAGCATAGTAGATTGCCTTCATAAAACTAATCACAAAACAGACTAGATTCCTTTTCTGTATGCCACCTGTGAACACGTGTTATTTTGAAGGAACGGCTTGACCTATAGATATTATTTTTAGTTGATGGTTATGATTAGATGGTTATTTTTCTTATACTACTTTTTTTTTAACAAGAAATAACATCTTCGCTAGAAAAGATGAAATAGTGACTTACTGCATGTACTTTAAAGTGCAACTTTTTGTTAGCAAAACTTTCTGTAAGGATAATTTTCTTAAGATTTTATTTTGAAAACTATTATTAGAAGAAATAAATATTACAACTTAATTAATTGGTTGGTATATAATGTACAGCTTCAAAGGGCTTATTAAGTTGGCACTTGACTGTTTTCCTTTATTTCAATACAGACGTTCTCAGAATAGGACAGTTTGGGGTACACTGAGATTCAAGGTATTCATGGTGTTTGGACTCTTTCAGTAGCTCTCTGAGATCTTGAAAAGTCACTGTGTCTTGGTTTCATTTATTAATTTAATGTTACTCTACACTTAGTGTATATCTACTGTGTGTGTGTGTATGTGTGCGTGCACGCACGCGTGTGCACATGTGTGTGTGTGTGTGTGTGTAAATACAAAGCTAGGGACCTAACTCAGTCTTCCCTTTCACGGAACTCACAGTTTATTAAGAAAACATGAGAGTGAAAATTCAGCTTTCATCTAACCACATTTAATCTGTTGTAACTCTTCAAAGTAGACATTTTATCCTCCTTGATAAGATGAGAGAGCTGGAGAGAATCTCTAAAATCTCTCATGGCTTCCAAACATCTCTGACTGTATTTTCACTTGTTATACCTTTTCTGAATCATTTTATCTTTACAGAATTTGAGAAAATGGCACAGGTGTATTGATTAACTCACATGGCCAGGTATTTATCAGCTGAGCACAATGGGGTGATTGCAAGGAAAGAAGCACTAAATCCAAATAAGAAAAAAAAAAATACTGTAAACACAAGGCATGGATCATTGTGCAAGTTTAGAGTCTTCAAGCACAGAATTTAGATTTCTCTCATTATATCACCTTTACACCTCTCCACTGTTGAAATTCTTATCCTTCATCTATGTGGGTGTCATTTTGCCCACCCATGAAAGGGTTACCCAGTTAGTCACTCAAAGTTCACTAGTATGTGATATAAACCACTACAATAGTAAAATATATGACCGGTTATCTTTTTTAATCTTAAGGCATTTCATTTCCCCATGTTTCAGCATAATTTGGCATGCTTTAATAACTTGAAATTTAGTTTAGCGATCATGAAATTCCCTTTACCCAGAAACTACCCAAAGGGAGAATTAAAATAGCAGTTTCCAACTTCAGAAAGCAAACTGATCATTTTGGTCCCAGATGTTTTACTGTCTTTTAAAATGTGATTAATTAATTAATACTTTATTAATTGTATCATTGAATTAGCTCAAAAGGCTGTGTTTCTCAATATGTGTCATGACAGGAGGGGGTTTGTTTGTTTTTCAATTTAAGATTTGACAGATTAAGAAATATTTCTCTTAACTTTTTTTTATTGGAGTGTAGTTGATTTACAGTGTTGTGCTAGTTTCTGCTATGTGGCAGAGTGAACCAGCTGTACATGTACACACATATTCAAGAAGGGTTTTGACTGAGGTGTGTTTCTTCTGTCATTGGGCTAGTGATAAAATCAGCAGAAGTGACAACCCAGTAAAGAGCTGAGTGAGGCTTTTGCATTTGATTCCCAGCTGGGATGTTCACTTGTGTGAGAATAAGGATAAGGGAATAAACTGGAAGAAAGGAAATGGGCCAATTGAATTATGTTATTCTGTAGATCTTCTGTTTTAGGAGGAGGGTCTGTGTGTGTGTGTGTGTGTGTGTGTGTGAAACTGAGATTGTCTTTCCTTGGTTGTGCAGAGGGCACTTGCATTAACACCGCTTCCTGCTGTATCACAACCTCCCCAAAGCCACACTGTTTACACAGGTGTTCTAGAACCACTCCTGTCATCTCACCATGATTGTAAATGTCGATCTCCCTCTTCTGTGTTGTGTAAAGGCCTTCGATCGCTCATGAAAAAAAGCTATTTTGGTTTTTCTCTTTGAATCGTCCTAGATCCTTCAGAAAATATATTTTGGCCACTGAGTTATTTGGAGCCAGAACCCTGTGTCCTCCCCTCACACATATAGTGAATTTCTGAAACAAATTTAATGTGGAGAAGGAGGAGTCATAGGAGACCTTTAGGTGACCTTAGGTGACCTTTAGGTGATTGATTTCACATAAAGATAAATTAGAAACTGGCATTACAATAATGTTTATACTCACAAACTTCATACTGATATTTGTATTCAGTCATAATACACAGAACATTTCTGCTGGACTATGGTGTGTTGAATTCATTTGAAGTAGATACAGATCTCTTGTATTTTTTTAGTTACTGATCCCTTCATTGATTCATTATGTAACTGTTCTTTGAGCATAGATAAAGTCCAGAAACAGTGGCTGAAAGTATTTGGGAACGAGCATAACGGTAGGAGCATAATTGTAAGGAAGGGAATGTTTCCCAGTAGTTCTTAGTGTCTAGTCATTGTTGATATTTGTTTGTTGGTTGGTTTCTTTTTGGCTAAAATTTGTAGACTAGACAAAAACCAGAGTATGGATGCACATTTTTGTATTATAGTAAAATAAGGCAATATGTAATAATTCATGAGACTCCCTCAAAAATAAAGTTGTGTTTGGTCTGTAATTTGTATAGAACCTATATTCAGATATCTGCTAGCCTACTTACTCTTTTGAAAAAAATATATTTTTAAATTGTGGTAAAATATACATGGGCTTCCCAGGCAGTGCTAGTGGTAAGGAGTCTGCCTGCCAGTGCAGGAGACACAGAAGATGTGGGTTTGATCCTGGGGTCAGGAAGATCCCTTGGAGTAGGAACGGCACCCCACTCTAGTATTCTTACCTGGTAAATTCCTTGGGCAGAGGAGTCTGGTAGGCTACAGCCAATGGGGTTGCAAGGAGTCAGACACACGTAAACACGAAATACAGATAAAATTTACCAGTATAACCATTTAAAATACACGGTGTACAGGCATAAATACTTTCATATTATTGCCCAATCATCACCATTCATTTCCAGAACTCTTTTCATCTTCTCAGACTGAAACTCTGTACCCACTGTATAGCAATACTTCATTCTTCTTCTTCTTCCAGGCCCTGGCAGCCACTATTCTACTTTCTGTATCTTGACTTGTTTTATTTAAAGAAGTGAGGAAACCAATACACAGAAAAATTTATTATTGCCCTTTCAATTTATCTTACTAGAGAAATAAAAAAGTTACAATTTTAAGTCTTCATTTTTACTGGGGAATGAAGGATTTAATGGCTTGTAGTGGTTAAGAATAGAGGCAGATGCTTTAGCTGGTTGGAAAGAAACACCTCCCTTTCCATTATTGATACTGCTTTCAGCTTCTCTTTCATAGTCTCACATTGATGAATTATTTTTAAAAAATCTACTGATAAAGCCAACTCTCATAGTTAACAGTAAAGAACCAGAAATACATACATAGGATTGTTCTGGAGTAACTCTGGGAAACATAATCTTGGTCATCAGCATCAGTTTTATATCCCATCATAATTTAGATCAGAGCCCTAGGTAGTAGCTAAATTGATCCTTTGATTTATTTTTGAACATTTGAAGTCAACAGTTTCTACCTTTTTTTTACTGAAAACATGATAGATACATTATGGATGAGGATATTAAGATACTAAAAACATTTCTGTAACCAAATTTTAATAATATAAATGTATCATACCATTTAAATAAATTTTGCAAATAAGTCAAAGAAGAGGATACTCTTGAAATTCTAAGCATATCTTTGTATCACACCATCACTCATTTTCTTAGGTACATATGGTACTTTTCCAAGCAATGATGTTTTTAAAAACTGTGAGAAAAATAAGTCCTCTATTGAAGATAAAAGGCTGTGAAAAGTGTTTGTTTAATTCTGCTTTGCCCAAATGATTTCTTTCTATGAAAGCATTTTGTACTAAACACTATCTTTAAAACCTTTTTATCTTTTATCATAACATCACAATATACATTCCAAGGGGCTTCCCAGGTGACGCTAGTGGTAAAGAACCTGCCTGCCAGTGTAGGAGACCTGGGTTTGATCCCCGGATCAGGAAGATCCCCTGGAGAAGGAAGTGGCCACCCACTCCAGTATTCTTGCCTGGAGAATCCCGTGGACAGAGGAGCCTGGCGGGCTATGATTCATGGGGTTGCAAAGAGTTAGAAACGACTGAAGCAACCCAGCACATATGCATGCGTTCTTTCCAAACAGAGCAATGTACTCTAAAAATCGAATGACCTTATTTCCTACATTCTTACCTGAATTAATTTGAAGTAGAAACAAAAAGTACATGAAAGAGGAAGAAATTATGAAAAGCTAGAAGTGAATCTAGAAACAGTCTTTAGAACATGCCTATGTGCCTAACTAAAGAACAGGAATTAAGAACCATCGAAGACATTTATTACGTGATTTGAATAGGAGACGGGATTAAATCTTGATATCTTTATGAAATTTTATAATGTAAACAGAATAGAAAAACGTTTTCTAGAAGTTCTCATCTTCTTACTTCAGATACCTGAATACATCATTGTTCGCCGTTGTGCATTTTGAGGTTATTATATTTTGCTGTTTCCTAGGTCTAGTCACTGCCCCTTAGCGTACCTACATAAACGCTTGTGACAAAGAGTCTAAAATATGTGCTGGAATACCATTCTTTTTGGAGTTCTAATCCCATTTTTATATCACCTTGTAATTTGTACTTCATCACACACATTTCTAATGGATCCAATTCTGATTGGGTCTGAAGGCAAAGCTCACTTTAGCCTTTCCATGAAGTTTAATGAGATTTCCCTCAAGTCATACATTTTTGAAAAGTGGTAGGTTTAATATTGGACTTAAATTAAATGAACCTAGGTTTAGTGATAAGATCTCTGATTTTAATTTAGTTCGTAGAAGTTGCCCTTGTAGTTGGAAGCAGAGGACAAGAATAGGTCTAGTCCCACCAGTAGGTAAAAGCAGTTGCTAACTATGTAATTTGATTTTAGAGATCTTGAAACATTCAATTCACTAGTGTAGCTTAAAGTATTATTTACCTTAGAAAACAAATGTTGAAAAACAAATCTTTCATCTGAAAGATTTAAGACATTAGCATGAGTATGGTAATTAACATTCTTGGCACATATTTAAGGAGCATCTAATTATAACCATAATAATAATAATAGTGATAAGGACAGTAACTAATTTTTCAGCAGGTGTTTTGTGCCAGACAGTATGCTAAGTAATTAAAGCCCTATTTACTCCTTATAATAACCCTATAAGGTAAGTATTATTTATTAGATTAATGATTAGAGCCAAGCTCTAATGATTAGAGCCAAGCTCTAAACTAATGATTAACTTTGAGCCAAGCTTATTGCTGGGAAAGCTACAATTAAGTCAGTCAAATGTCCTTCTAAACTACATATGGCAACATGGTAGAGAGGAAGCTAATTTTAAATCAGATGGTCAGGAGTGGGCCTTTTAAGAAGATGACACTTGAGACGAGAATATCAAAAAGGACCAGTTTCGTCATCTTTAGAATAAATGATTCCAAGTAAAGCCAACAACTTGTAAAAAAAAAAAAGTCTTGAGAAAGCTTGTGTTCCAAATCACGTGTGCATGATTGTGAACTTGAAATAATACCAGCATGCGTGGATTATAGATCATGGGGTCAGGGCTAGATCACATGGTGTTTTACAGGGAATGGTAAACATTGGGATTCACTCTGTGGATGATGCAAAGGGTTTTGAAAGGGTAACAGTCTCATTCAACTTTTTAAAAGACGCTGTTGGCTGCCATGGGGAAAATTGTTGGGGATAAGGTAGAGAGAAAGCCAGGACACCAGTTAGAACACAGTTCCGTGATCTAGTGTGTATTTGACAATTGTTGCTGAAACCTGGGTGTCATTAGAGCAGATGAAGAGAGAAGTGGAAAACACCATATGTGTTACATCTGGAGCTGAGGAGATTGGCTAATGGGTTGGATTAAACACACAGATAAAGAGAAGAATCAAGGATCAAGACTAGATCTTTGCTACTAAAAAAATGAATGAATTGTGGAGTTGTTTAATGAGATAAGAATGACTGGAGGAAAAAATTTGTTTAGAGGGAATAAACAAGTAGTTTTTGGACATGTTGAATTTAAGTTTACTACTAGACATATGATTAGACCCACTCCAATATTCTGGGCTTCCCAGGTGGCGCTGGTGGTAAAGAGTCTGCCTGCCAATGTAGGAGACATAAGAGACACAGGTTTGATCCCCGGATCAGAAGACCCCTTTGAGGAGGGCATGGCAACCCATTCCTGTATTCTTGCCTGGAGAATCACGGGGACAGAGGAGTCTAGGGGCCTGCAGTCCACAGGGTCATAAAGAGTTGGACACGACTAAAGCGACTTGGCACGTGCGCAGGAAGAGGTCATAGTTGGGAAAGCAGGGTCTAGGTCTTGAGACACTACACATTTAGAAACTAGATGAGAAGGAACAAGAGTGGTAGGATAAAGCAGAGGCCTAGTGTCGCAGAGGTCAAGGGGGAAGATTCGATGCTGCTAACTATGACATGCACTGAGGAAAGACAAGAGTCGGATTAACAGCAGCAAAGTGACCACTGTGGGAGGGAGCATGAAGATAGGAAGCTGGAGGACAGTGTGGAGTGAACAGAGGATGTTCTTGACAAGTTTTGCTCTGAATTAGAGCAAAGAAATGGACAATAACGTTAGGATACAGTAGACTTGAGGGACATTTCATTGTTTATTTTTGAACGTGATGATACTGCAACTTTAGGAAAGAATACAGTATAAAGGGTGTAGAAGAGAGAGTGGAATCTTGCAAGAGTGCAAACCTTTGAGTAAACAACACAGCAGAGGATCTAGCAGACAAGAGGAGGGGAACAGATCCTTCAAGCTCGGTAAGATGAGCAGAGATGGAGGGAGTGGGTATGGATACAGATGTGCCAATCAGTTTGTACCTGAAAGATGAAGAGTGTGAGGAGAGATCATCACCAGTGTGTAATGAAGTATTGAGGGTTTGAAGAGAGGGGAAAAATTGGAAAAAGACCAATAGTTATTTCAGCCAACTCACTGGAAAAGACCCTGAGGCTGGGAAAGATTGAAGGTAGGAGGAGAAGAGGGTGACAAAGGATGAGATGCTTGGATGGCATCACTGATGCAATGAACATAAACTTGGGCAGATTCCAGGAGATGATGAGGGACAGGGAAGCCTGGCATGCTGCAGTCTTTGGGGTCATGAAGAGTCAGATATGACTTGGCAACTGAACAGCAAAAGTTATATTCAGATCATGGATCAGAACATGATCCATACATGAGTAGTGTGGACCGACCATTTGAGATGTGTCTCATGAATTTAAAGTGAAACAGGCCAACAAAATTGTGTTTGCTTTCCTTTCCATGGCTGGTTGTTTGGTTGCTGGCCAGGGGTAGGTAGTTAGTGTTGTTTTATTCTGGTCACAGTTTACCAGAAAAGAAGGGATGCAGTTAACTGGTTTGGTAAGGGAGTGATTAAAAAGAAGACCCACAGAGTTGGAACTAATGAAAAAAATGGTTGGAGTGATAAGGTCATTGGATTGCATAATTTTCCTCGTTTTACCCAGGAGACCACTCATACTTTGAGAGACCAGGTAATGGGCTCCAATGTCACACAGGGAGGCAGCAGCAGCACTGGGATATGAACCCAGATTTAGGTTGTTGGTCATTTGGCCACATGGTCTCCAAACTCTAGGGTTTTATGAGTTAAGTGATACAAAGCAGAATTCACAATAAGGTTTGTCTTTAAGTGCTGTAAGCTCTCAGTGGAATAGTTTCCAGGCAGAAGGTAAGTTCTAGATCAGCAGCTAGAAGATGGATTCAATTATCCAATGGAACTCTGAGGGAAGAGATGGAACTCATAGGAAGGGATGGGTATAGATGCTAAGGAAGGAGAGCTAAGGAGGGGATTTCAGCCACACGCACACGCACACACACATACACACACTCTCTCTCTCTCTCTCTTCCTTGTCTTCCCAATTTTTCCTGGAAGGAATCTACATTCTTCTGTATCTCCCAATGATGTATTTCTCTCTGATGAGCTGAAAAAGCACCTCAGAGGAGCTGTAGTTTCTTAAGTGAACAAAGCTGATACCTCAACAAAATATGCAGTTCAATTCAGTCGCTCAGTCGTGTCCAGCTCTTTGCGACCCCATGGACTGTAACACACTAGGCATCCCTGTTCATCACCAACTCCCGGAGTTCACCCAAACCCATGTCCATTGAGTCAGTGATGCCATCCAACCATCTTGTCCTCTGTTGTCCCCTTCTCCTAACTTCAATCTTTCCCAGTATCAGGGTCTTTTCCAATGAGTCAGTTCTTCTCATCAGGTGGCCAAAGTATTGGAATTTCAGCTTCAGCATCAGTCCTTCCAATGAATACTCAGGACTGATTTCCTTTAGGATGGACTGGTTGGATCTCCTTGCAGTCCAAGGGACTCTCAAGATTCTTCTCCAGCACCACAGTTCAAAAGCATCAATTCTTCAGCACTCAGCTTTCTTTATAGTCCAACTCTCACATCTGTATAGACTACTAGAAAAACCATAGCTTTGACTAGACGGACCTTTGTTGGCACAGTAATGTCTCTGCTTTTTAATATGCTGTCTAGGTTGGTCACAACTTTTCTTCTTTTCTTAACAAAATATTAAGCAATCTTAAAAACTTATGGCATTTTCCCATGTACTTCTGGTTTTTCCTCAATTCCAAGTTCTAGAATATATATTTTTTTGAAAGTTTGAAAGTGAAAAATTGAGATCACAGAGAAAGATTTTACCTTAGTCCTCAGGGTTTGTTGGCCGTAAAATAAAGCCTCTAATTGATCAGCAGCTGTGGTCTGGAACCATTAGGAAATATGTGTTAGATTTAGAGAAAATGCAAACCAGAATACTGGGCATATATTTTATTTTTAGATATATTTATTTATTAGAAAACACTGTTAATTTAAATAATAAACAAAACTAAACCAAGTGGTAGTAAATTAGATAACTATAGAGCAAATCTTGCCAGGTAATAGTGCAACAGTCTAAATAAGAGTATTATTTTAAGATATAGCTGATTTAGCAACCCAACCTAAATCTAATGTATCTTTCCCTTGAGGTCATTTTAGTTTACTCTCATTTAAAAAAAAAAAAAAACCCTCTAACATTATGCAGTTGGAATGTATACTCCCAATAACACTCAACACTGAAAGCTACTTATTTAATTTATTGTGTTGCTCTTTCTCATAGAAAGTGGTAGCCTTCATTGATTTTCCAGAACTGCCAAAAACATCACCGAGTCCACTGGCAAACTGTGAAACTGGCAAAGTCTAAGAGTATCATCTTCATGATTCCTGAACATTTATAGAAAGTATGCTACATACTGAATATAAATGGATTTTTCAAATACGTTGAAAAGTATGTATGTAATGGTAGGTTAAAAAGTATTGAAGAACAATTTGGTATTTTCAGAAAATTAACTTCAGATCAAATTGCATATCTAATCTTTATGGAACTGGGAGAAATTACTTGTGTCTACTACAAATAACTTTGTTCCAAGGTAAATGATAAGAAATTTTGTAGGATTTTTCTGTGTAGTAGCTCAAGTTCCTTCCACCTAAACATTTCTCATCTTTCGGTGCAATCTATTTGACAGACCATTTTGTGTTTTAGCTGAGGCAGTAGCTATTAACTAGATCATTGTGTATTTTATTCTTACATGGATAAAGTTGAAGAGAGACACACAAAAGGAATTTCTATGTGAAATGTCTTGTACTGACTATAAACAATAGCATCCTTTAAAAACATGAAGCTGACCATAGATTTTTTTATCTTTTATGCTTAGATGAATCGTGTTGCAAAGAATATATGTGCATATCCATAGCAGTAGTATCAGTATCTAATTCTCCATAGATGTCTATATTTCAACATTTATTTCCAAGTTGAGTTTTCTTTTTTATACTCCAAAAAAAAAAAAATTCTGTGTTTCATTTGAATGCTTATCAAATCGAATTGAAATCAAGTATCATGATACTAATAGGAAACATTGTAAATCAACAAATCTCCAAATGGTCTCTTAATTTAGAAATTTTATTAGAGAAAAGGCAAGGAAGAACCTCAAGGTTATTTCCATTAAAATCTTGAGTGAATTCTTTCCTGTGCCTATTCATTTATATCTTCACTTATGCATTTGTTGGTTGAATAATAAATATTCATTGAGTAAATACCACGTGACAGACACTAGCTAAGCACTTCAGCTCTGCTAGTTTAATAAGATGCTTCTATGCTTATCAGTCAGGAATCTCAACACCTCCATGAATGGCAGCAATGAATGAGAATCTGACAAATGACTGACAACATCTGAGACTGAATAGATATTGTGTCCTCATGGAAGAAATTGACTTCTCTACCTGTGTTAAAGGGAGCAGCAACTTCCCTGGCAGTCAGTGGTTAAGACTGAGCTCCCAATGCAAGGGGCCTGGGTTCGATCCCTAGTCAGATCGCATATGACCCAAGGTCACATGGCATGTGGCATGGCCTAAAGAAAAAAAGGGAGCAGTGCTTGTCCCTGCATATTGATTAGAGGTTGTTGAAGCATTTTCTGACCATACTTAGTTTTGATATAGTCAAAGAGCTGTTCTTGGCATATGAGATGCTGGATCTAGAAAGCTGACCCTCAGTTACATGCATGCACGCTTAGTCGGGTCCAGCTTTTTGTGACCCCATGATTGTGGCACTCCTGTCTGTGAGATTTTCCAGGCAAGAATACTGGAGTGGGTTACCATTTCCTTCTCCAGGGGATTGTTTGAACCCAGGGACTGAACCCACGTGTACTGCAGCTCCTGCCCTGGCAGGCAGATTCTTTTGCCACTGAGCCACCTGGGAAACTCAGCTGCAGGTGGGACTGAGTCTGCGCATTGTCCTGCTGTCCTGGAACTGAACCTGGGTGTGGCTGAATCAGTGGGTGGAGGCTATCAGCTTGGAGGACGGAGCTGAAGTGCTCAGACTTTAAGGAGCGTGAGTGAATGCTAAGTCGTTTCAGTCATGTCCAACTCTTTGCAACTCAATGGGCTGTAGCCTGCCAGGCTCCTCTGTGCATGGGATTCTCTAGGCAACAATAGTGGAGTGAGTTGCTGTGCCCTTCTCCAGGAGATTTTCCCAGCCCAGGGATCAAACCAGCATCTTCATCTCTTAGGTCTGCTACAATGGCAGGCAGGTTCTTTACCACGAGTGCCACCTGGGAGCCCTTTAAGGAGCATACAGATCCCTTAGGGTAGGTACTTGTTTAAAATGCAAAAACCCTTCCCCTCACCCTGCCACACACAAACTTCTGATTCAGTAGACCTCCTGTCCAGGAAACTTGTGTTTTCTGATCAAATGGGGATGATCTACAGATCCCATTATAATAGCATCTAATTCGATCAGTCGTTTCAAACCCTTTAATACAATCCATTTCCAAGATTCACTTTTAAAAACAAAATTTTGAGTAGCATCTCAGTATGGCATGCAAAGGCAAAATGAGAGATGCTGTCATTGGTCTTTCTGGGATGAGGGCAGGGGTGTGCTGGAACCTGCTTATTTATACTGATCGCCAAGATCCACTGTTAATTTCCTAAGGAGTTTTATGATCCCATTGTTAAACATAAAAATTATTTGAATTATATAAACTTAGGATTAAATAATTCCTGATTTAAAAAGGTAAAATTTTAAACCTGTCACTTCTTCATTACTTTACTACATTTTATCTGTGCCTTGGGGTAATTTACATTCAGTTTGCACACTGGAAATAATGTAGAATGGTGTGCTTTGTACATCTCTTCTCAGTTCTGCTATCAGTGATGTCACATTGGTCGCTTGAAATTTCCCTTGTTAGGTATATTTACATTGCAGAAATCAGCCAAGGCCAAGCATGAAGGCTTTTTTCCAAGAAAGCTAAATTTTGAACATGTATTAGTATCCCGCAGATTCCCTGGTGTCTCAGTGGTAAAGAATCCACCTGCAAATGCAGGAGTATGACAGGTTGTATATTGTCACCTGCTTATTTAACTTATATGCAGAGTACATCATATGAAATGTTGGGCTGGATGAATCACAAGCTGGAATCAAGATTGCTGGAAGAATATCAACAACCTCAGATATGCATATGATACCACTCTAATGGCAGAAAGTGAAGAGGAACTAAAGAGCCTCTTGATGAGGGTGAAAGAGGAGAGTGTAAAAGCTGGCCTAAAATTCAGTATTCAAAAAACAAAGATCATGGCATCTGGTTCCATCGTTTCATGGCAAATAAAAAGGGAAAAAGTGGAACCAATAACATTTTATTTTCTTTGGTTCCAAAATCACTGCAGATGGTGACAGTTGCTTCTTGGAAGAAAAATTATGACAAACCTAGACAGAGTATTAGAAAGCAGAGCTATCCCTTAGCCAGCAAAGTTTCGTATAGTCAAAGCTATGAATTTTCCAGTAGTCATGTACAGATGTGAGAATTGCATCCATAAAGAAGGCTGATGCCTGAAGAATTGATGCTTTTGAACTGTGGTGTTGGAGAAGACTCTTGAGAGTCCCTTGGACAGCAAGGAGATCCAACCAGTCCATCCTAAAGGAAATCAGTCCTGAGTATTCATTGGGAGGACTGATGCTGAAGCTGAAACTCCAATACTTTGCCACCTGATGCAAAGAACTGATTCACTTGAAAAGACCCTCATGCTGGGAATTGAAGGTGTGACAAGAAGGGAATGGCAGAGGATGAGATGGTTGGATGGCATCACCGACTCAATGGACATGAGTTTGAGTAAACTCCGGGAGTTGGTGAGGGACAGGGCAGCCTGGTGTGCTGCAGTCCATGGGGTTGCAAAGAGTCAAACACGACTGAATGACTGAACTGAACTGATGGCTGATTCATGTTATTGTATGGCAGAGGCCAGCACAACACTGAAAAGTATATATCCTTCAATTAAAAAATAAAAACATACAAATAAGCTAGAAAAAAATCTCCACTTAAAATTACAGAATATTTTAAAACTCTATATACAGAAATTCAGTTTTGAACATCAGATGAAAAGTTGATTTCAATCAATCATTATATGATTTCTCTCTATAATTGCTAGTAAATACCTTGACTTTTAGAAATGTCTACCCAAGTGCAGTCAGGTCACTTGATGTCTACTTTGCCTTATGGTGTTTGTTAAACTTTTTATTCTGTTCTTAAATGAGTATACCTTTATCTGAGAGTGTTTGCTAGACTCCTGATTTTATATTTTAGAATTGATTTCCCCCTCATGCTGAGGAGGACATGAATGTCAAGAACTTGATTCTCCAATACACTTTGACAGAGTGACACACACACGAGTCAGATGATATCAATAGGAAAGCATACTTATTCTCTGACATGTGCGTCTTGTGGGAAACTGACATTGATGGGAAGTGGTGCTCTATAGCCAAAAGGAGGAATATCTCTCATACTGTCAAATTTGATTTGGTTCAAACTAAGTAAACACTTTTGTCATGATGCTCTTCTTTTATACTTCTGAATATGTCCTTAGCTTTTTGTTTGAGTCATAATGACTATAAAGTCTATAAAATAATTCCTGTCATAATAAATAAATTATACAAGAAATAGCTATCAGTATCTGTACCTGTGAAATGGACTATGAAGTTGGTACTTCAGCAGTGCAGGACATCCTGTTTTTTTAAACTAATTCCAGCAATGAGCAATCATTTGCCTGACTTTGCAGAGAATTGGGACAAGTGATATAACTGGTTTTGAAGAGGCTCTGTTCTTTAATGAACTTGAGACTTATTTCATTACTAAATGTTATATTTGAAAGACTGACTTAATGTGAGTATTAATGGAATTCAAACTTTTAAATACTCGAGTCTTACATAAATTCTATTTAATCCTCATAATGTTAGATGGGCTTTCCAGTGTGAAAGAAAATAAATTCGTTCCATTTTCTCTAACCTGTAGAATATGGTGTCACATACACAATGACAAAACAGAATCATCAAGAGTTTAATCATGAAACTGGAATTTAAATTTTATCAATTCACAAACAAGGGGCTGGTTCTCCAATCATTCATCTGACAATTGAGTCCCCTGTATAAAACGTTCTTCTAGCTCATACCTGAACTCTTCTGAGGACAGTGAACTTTTTTCTCTCTTAAGCAACCATTTTTGTCACATGTAAGTCTAACTTCAGAAATTTATATTTGAAATGAATTGTCCTCTCTCTTTGTAACACCCATTCACGTGTCATAATTATTTCCCCTGGGACTATAGGGAACAAATCTAGTGAGTCTAGTGGCCTTCTCTTATGGCACTGTTCTGAATGTTTGAAGAAGTCAGTCAAGCCCTCCTTTGCTCTACAGTATTTTTTCTCCACGTTAAACGTCCTTAGTTTCTACAAATATTTGTCGTTGGCTTGTCAGCTCCTGACTTGATATGCCATCCTCTTCTGCATAGTTTGCAGATGCCATTTGCTTATTAAACATCCCTTTAAGGTACCTTCCTCATCTTAAATATTACATCATTGCTTGTATAGTATACAGTCACATTGATGTTGTGGGTGGTCACATCGTGTGGATTCATTAAAAGTGATTCTTCACTAAAACACCTTGAAGTATCTCATGAATAATGCTTACAGACCACATCTTCTTCATTCTGTTCATGTCAGCCTTTGTCTGATTTACATGCAAGACTTCTTTATTTGTCTTTATTACATTTTGTCTCAGATGAATATAACAACCTTTCAGGGTCCCGTGGAATCATTATACACTTATTCAACATCAGGGAACAAAGATTGGTTGTATACTTGGTACATGTTAGGCAATGTGTAAGGTGCTAATTCTGTGGTCTAGTTATTCGATACATCCCCAACTTCACTTGGCTTCCTTTTATTTATTTATTTTTTTCATTTTTTAATATAAATTTATTTATTTTAATTGGAGGCTAGTTACTTTACAATATTGTATTGGTTTTGCCATACATCGACATGAATCCGCCACGTGTGTACCCGTGTTCCCCATCCTGAACCCCCCCTCCCAGCTCCCTCCCGATACCGTCCCTCTGGGTCATCCCAGTGCACCAGCCACAAGCATCCTGTATCATGCATCGAACCTGGACTGGCGATCCATTTCACATATAATATACATGTTTCAATGCCATTCTCCCAAATCATCCCACCTTCGCCCTCTCCCATAGAGTCCAAACTTGGCTTCCTTATTCCCAGTAATTCTTTCTCCCACTTTAATTTGTCTTCAACCCTGGACCATATTTTTTTCTTCCCCTTGAAGAAGCTTTCGTTAAAAACCTTCAGTTCTAAAACCATCCTAAGTGACAGTTCTTCTTTTCTTTCAGATCTGTACTGCGTTCACTCTCAGTGAACTGACTGACCTCATAAATGCTTTCCCTTCATTCATTTTGCTCCATTTATCATTTTCCCCTTTATCTCATTCTTACTTTAAAACTAGGCCTTGTGTTTGATTATGTAACTCATCATATTCACCACTCTCAAAATTATTTCTATTATGTTTTGTTTTGCTTTAATACTAAGTCATTTATCTCTTATTACTCCTCTGAACTCTCTTGCCTATTCCTAAGTCAGAGTGTTATGGGAGAAAATTCTACAATTGGCTGAAATACCTAGATCTTAAGGACCCTAAACAAGTCACTCATCCTTTGCTCCTGTTGATAATTCCAGTTCTTCCCATACAGTCATCATATCAGTTATGAATCTAACACTTTAGTTTTACCTAGAGTTCTCTGTCTCATACACAAAAGTGATTCAGAAATCTGTTCTGCTTTACAACACATTTTTTTGCCCATATTCAAAAGGTCAGTTATTATGCAGGGCTCCCTTGACCTAGCACTGTTTCATCAAAGCTGAAATTATATCAAGAAATGATTTTTCTATACATTTTTAAAAAGTAATTGAAGCTGATTCATTTGGGTAATTATTATAGGTCCTCATTTCATCTCATTTCCTGTAGTCTAAGGGTCAATACGTTTATCATAGTCTTATTCAAAGCCACACAAAAGGAGTTGATAAAAAGAAAAATTGTTCTCTTGCTTGACTTCCTGGCTTCCCTACTGAAATGTATCTGATTTTACTTAAAACCCTCTTGAATTATTATTGGCATCAAACATGTGAACTGTTGCTTATAATTTCATGATTGGTATAATACTCTTTTATATGGAATAATTCAAAAGTCAGTACAAAAGCAAGATTACAAAAAAGAAGGAACCTTTTTTTTTTCTTTTAACATTCTTTCCACTATCAAGATGTACTGGTCAGTCATGGGTTTTATTTTTGTTTGTTTGCTTGTTTTGCTTCCCAGAGTCACACAAAACCTGGCCAAGAGTGAAAGTGAAAGTCACTCAGTCGTGTCCGAAATGTACCACAAAAAATTGTAGATGTAACCTACAGAAAGCCATCCTTCTTTTAAATAGAAACTTAATGATCTATTTGGAATAAGACAAATATTTGAAAGATGTCAAGTATTTGAAAGATGTCAAATATTTGAAATATGTCAAATATTTTGAATGTGTCAAATATTTACTTTAGAGATAAAATCATCCAAGCTCCCTATTTTAATAACTATATAAAATATACATATGTCTAAATTCCTCAGCTACTTAGTTATAGACCTGGAATGCAAACCTCAGTTGTCGATGTCTACCTAAACTAGTACCTACTCTGTTCTGTATGGAAAGAAATTCTCAAAGAATTGATAATGCCTTTTAATACCTGAATCTCTTGAAAAAATAATAGTTTGGATGACTTTCCTAAAGCTGAAGCTTTTGATAATCATATGGTCTGTCCTTCTCTCCTTCCTTATAAATTTATTCATCTTATTACTTAGACAAGACAAATATGTGTGACAAAAAGAGAGTCACATCATTTTTCTTCAACAGATCTCATAAGTGTATAGAAGAATGGCCTCTAGATAGCCAATTTCCATCCTTTTCATTCTCACGTTAATGATGTCATTTTAAGTTTTTGGATGCGCAGTATCAAATGATGTTCTTTCGAGTGACTTCATGACACAGAAGGTGCGTTGTGTAAGGAATATCAAGTAGAGGTTCTCAGGTGTTTTTCCATTTAAAATGCAAAGGAAGAAATGCAATTACTGTTTATTATTTAGTTACCTGATGCCTGCCCATCATGTCTTTTTGAATTTGGCCCACTAGCTTATAATTAAAGGAATTATCCCTGCTGGATGTGGGTACAGATTCATATTATTTCTGTGAAAGCCTGTCTGCTGTCTCACTTTAATGAAAATTTAAACCTCTTAGAGTGGCATGTGGCATCTAGAATTATTTTTCTTTTGTCTGAATAGAATTGCAAGGGAAAGAACTCCTATAAAAGGGAATCCCTTCTTCTTTTCATACTTTCAAGCATTCATTTCCCTTTCTTGAAGGGATAGGTGAGAAAAACATGGAAATATTTATATAAAGATCATAGATCAGTAAAACAGAAACAAAACCTCTGGACTGCTTCTAGATTATTTTTTTTTAATTTTATTATTGAATTTTTTTTAAAAAATTGTAGTATAATATACATAAGTTGATGCTTTTGAACTGTGCTGTTGGAGAAGACTCTTGAGAGTCCCCTTGGACTGCAAGGAAATCCAACCAGTCCATTCTAAAGGAAATCAGTCCTGGGTGTTCATTGGAAGGACTGATGCTAAAGCTGAAACTCTGGTACTTTGGCCACCTCACGCAAAAAGTTGACTCATTGGAAAAGACTCTGATGCTGGGAGGGATTGGAGGCAGGAGGAGAAAGGGACAACAGAGGATGAGATGGCTGAATGGCATCACCGACTCAATGGAAATGAGCTTGAGTGAACTCCAGGAGTTGGTGATGGACAGGGAGGCCTGGCGTGCTGTGATTCATGGGGTCACAAAGAGTTGGACACGACTGAGCGACTTCACTTTCACTTTTCACTTTCATGTATTGGAGAAGGAAATGGCAACCCACTCCAGTGTTCTTGCCTGGAGAATCCCAGGGACGGGGGAGCCTGGTGGGCTGCTGTCTATGGGGTCACACAGATTTAGACATGACTGAAGTGACTTAGCAGCAGCAGCAGCATTATTGTGCAGCCATCACAAATATCTATCTCCAGAAATCTTTCATTATCCCAACCAGAACTCTATATTCATTAAATATTAACTCCCCCTTCCTGTCTCCCTTAAGCTCTGCTAACCACTATTCTAATGCTTCGTTTCCATGAATTTGCCTATTCCTGATACCTCATTTAAGTGTAATCCTGCAACATTTGCCCTTTTGTATCTATCTGCCTTATTTCACTTAGCATAATGCTTTTGAGATTAATTCATATTGTTTTGTTGTCACAGTAGCTTGTTCCTTTGTATTTCTAAGTATAATTCCATTACGTAGATGTACCAAAGGTGTTTTTCCATCCTCTCATTGTTGGTTATAGGGTTGTTTCCAGGTTAGGACTACTATAACATTCTTAAGTATTTCATTGACATAAACTTCTTTTAGGTGACTATTTAGAAGTAGAACTACAGGTTCAGAATTTATATATGTGTGTGTTACTTGATTAAAAACAATTTTGAAAATAGATTTGCCAATTTGAATTCCCACCAGCAATGAATGGAAGTTTCAGTTGTCTAGTCTTAACCAACATGTGTATTGTGAGACTTGTTAATTTTAGCAATCTACTGGGTATAGTAGAATCATGTCTTATTGTGGCTTAGATTTGTATTTCTCTGATAACTAAAGATGTTTAGCATCTTTTGATGTTTGTTGGCCATTTGGGCATTTTTCCCATTTACTTAAGCAGGGTTGTTAAATCTGTTACATTATTGATTTGTTGAACTTCTTTAACATTCTGGAAATGATTCGTTTTCAGATTTTTGAATTGGGAACATTTTCTCCAAATATGAGGCTTGCCTTTTCAGTTTTTCATTATAGTCTTTTGATAAGTAGATGTTTTTAATTATGATGAAGTTTTAATAATTTCAGTTTTAATAATTTGTTTGACCTGTCTAAAAAAGCTTTGTTTACCCCAATGTATAAAGGTATTCTTTATGTTTTACCAGTTTTTACATTAAGGTCTGTGATCCATTTGATTTAATTTTTGTGTGTAGATTAAGAAAGAGGCCAAGCTTCTTTCCTTCTTCTTTATTTAAGGATACAGTTTTATTGGCACTATTTGTTAAAAGGCTTCTCTTTTCTCATTGAATTATTAATGTTTAGTGCCTTTGTTGAAAAACAACTAAGATGCATGTCTGTGTCTATTTCTGAACCTGTTGTGTTTCATGGATCTGTGTATATTCCTTTTCTGATACCATATTGTTTTAGTCACTGTACCTTTAGAGCTCATCTTGAAACTGGTTAATGTAAGTCCTCCTGAGTTGTGGTCCTGCTTCTTCAAGACAGGTCATTATTACTTATCTTCCTTTTTAGATGATTGTTCTTCACAAAGAACATGTCATCTTAGTAGAGAAGTAGTCTAGATTCTCTTGCAAATCTATATTAGATTGAAAAGTGAAAGTCACTCAGTTGTTTCTGACTCTTTGTGACCCCACAGTCCATGGAATTCTGCAGGCCAGAATACTGGAGTGGGTAGCCTTTCCCTTCTCCAGAGTATCTTCCCAACCCAGGAATCAAACCAGGGTCTCCTGCATTGCAGGCAGATTCGTTACCAACTGAACTATGAGGGAAGTCTCTCTATTAGATTATGCTTAATAATTAAATCAGGCAGGGCCATAAAATAACTTTTTGCCAAATATGTGTATATGTGGATGAGTGAGATACAGCAAAAAAGGGCTAATGTTTTTGGTGCTGTTTATCCCTTTTCTTTCATCAAGAGGCTTTTTAGTTCCTCTTTACTTTCTGCCATAAGGGTGCTATCATCTGCATATCTGAGGTTATTGATATTTCTCCCAGCAAACTTGATTCCAGCTTGTGCTTCTTTCAGCCCAGTGTTTCTCATGATGTACTCTGCATATAAGTTAAATAAGCAGAGTGACAATATACAGCTTTGACCTACTCCTTTTCCTATTTGGAACCAGTCTGTTGTTCCATGTCCAGTTCTAACTGTTGCTTCCTGACCTGCCATATAGGTTTCTCAAGAGGCAGGTCAGGTGGTCTGGTATGCCCATCTCTTGAAGAACTGTTCACAGTTTATTGTGATCCACACAGTCAAAGGCTTTGGCATAGTCAATAAAGCAGAAATAGATGGTTTTCTGAAACTCTCTTGCTTTTTTGATGATCCAGGGGATGTTGGCAATTTGATCTCTGGTTCCTCTGCCTTTTCTAAATCCAGCTTGAACATCTGGAAGTTCACGGTTCACGTATTGCTGAAGCCTGGCTTGGAGAATTTTGAGCATTATTTTACTAGCATGTGAGATGAGTGCAATTGTACGGTAGTTTGAGCATTCTTTGGCATTGCCTTTCTTTGAGATTGGAATGAAAACTGACCTTTTCCAGTCCTGTGGCCACTGCTGAGTTTTCCAAATGTGATGGCATATTGAGGGCAACACTTTCACAGCATCATCTTTCAGGATTTGAAATAGCTCAACTGGAATTCCATCATCTCCACTAGCTTTGTTCATAGTGATGCTTTCTAAGGCTCACTTGACTTCACATTCCAGGATGTCTGGCTCTAGGTGAGTGATCACACCATTGTGATTATCTTGGTCGTGAAAGTGGAGAGTGAAAAAGTTGGCTTAAAGCTCAATATTCAGAAAACGAGGATCATGGCATCTGGTCCCATCACTTCATGGGAAATAAATGAGGAAACAGTGGAAACAGTGTCAGACTTTATTTTTGGGGGCTCCAAAATCACTGCAGATGGTGACTGCATCCATGAAATTAAAAGACACTTACTCCTTGGAAGAAAAGTTATGACCAACCTAGATAGCATATTGAAAAGCAGAGACATTACTTTGCCAACAAATGTCTGTCTAATCAAGGCTGTGGTTTTTCCTGTGGTCTTGTATGGCTGTGAGAGTTGGACTGTGAAGAAAGCTGAGCACTGAAGAATTGATGCTTTTGAACTGTGGTGTTGGAGAAGACTCTTGAGAGTCCCTTGGACTGCAAGGAAATCCAACCAGTCCATGCTGAAGGAGATCAGCCCTGGGTTTTCTTTGGAAGGAATGATGCTAAAGCTGAAACTCCAGTACTTTGGCCACCTCATGCAAAGAGTTGAACCATTGGAAAAGACTCTGATGCTGGGAGGGATTAGGGGCAGGAGGAGAAGGGGACGACAGAGGATGAGATGGCTGGATTGCATCACTGACTGGATGGACGTGAGTTTGAGTGAACTCTGGGAGTTGGTGATAGGGAGGCCTGGCATGCTGGGATTCATGGGGTCGCAAAGAGTCGGACACGACTGAGCAACTGAACTGAACTGAACTGATCCCTTTCCTTTCCAGATCTTGTTGTATTTAAATGTAATTTTCACAGCAATTTCTATGAGGTAGTTTCTACTGTTTCCATTAGTACTAATAGATGGATAAAGTGATGGTCAGAGAAGTAATCCGTTCACATGATTCAACTGGATTTTCTTAAATTCTTGGTGATTGTGGCTGATGAGCATTCATCCTGAGTGATCATGTGGGGTCGACAAATGTATTTTTAGCTAGAGACGGGTCTTCCTAGTCAGTTGTTACACTGAATATATGTGTATATAAGGCAAAGAATAGTTTTAATAATTCTGATAATTCAATCAGCCTTCTATAAAAATTATATCTAGAAGTACTTTAAAAGCGATTGGTTGTGAGTAAAGTCAAATTCTGATTCTCATTGTTTTGTTTTCTTTTTTCTGGTATCAGATGTTGCATTGCTTTTCTTAAATTATTTTTTAATGGGGGTCTAGTTACTTTGCAATGTTGTGATAGTTTCTAGTCTACAGCAAAATAAGTCAACCACATATATATACATATATACTGCCCCCCCCCACATTTTGGACTTGATTCTTACTGTCTTAAAAATCACTACTAAATAGAAAAGTCAAATATAGATAGAATTTTTTATGCTGAAAAAATGTATGACAAAGTTTTCTGACAGCATTAAATGTTAATAGTTGAAACATTAAACATTAGAGACATATCAATTTAAATAAACAACTGGATGATTATTATCTTGCCACCACTGGAAAGGAAGACCTTAACACAAAAGTGGGTTTCACTTTTAAACTTGTTATTTACTGAGAGGTTCTAAGAAGATAAGTTGTCAACCTAAAATCTTTAAATAAATTACTTTCTAAAAGAGGGTCATGGTCCTGCTTGACCTTCACACAGGACACTTGGAGACATCAGTGGTTAAAAGTAATTGTGTTTCTTATATTCTCCAAATTTATCTAGTATGTACTCCTGATGATTTTCTTCAAGATAACTACATTTTTTAAAGAAAAAGTTCTGGAGAAATATATCATATCTAGGGAAAGTATCTTAGTTTCTATTTGTCTAATGCATCTTCTAATTTATCATTAGGGGATATATTAAGTTGGGTCTTAGGTGTTCCAGTTGAATCATGGCTCCTAGAATTAACGCAATGTGAATGCTTTGTTGAAGTTAAATGTTACTTTTATGCACTGTGGTTGTGTTACATAAGACTATAACTCTTGAAAATGCCTTTATAAGTATAACAACCCATGAAACGGTAATCTTGTAATTACGCATTTTAATTCTTACAAAAACTCCATGACATAGACAAATTGAAATGTAACCACTTCTGTTGAAGATGAGCAAGTAGAGAAACGGAGATAGTGATGATTTGTCCAAGCTCACATGACTGTAGGGGACCCCTGTGTTCTTTATGAGTCTTATGATAATAATAGACACTAAAATGGTATATAAAAAAGATTGTTGCAGCTAGGGAACTCATCGTAGGAGGAGTGAGAAAAACAGCTAAACATGTAAGCTGAATTTGGAAAATGCAGTGATAGGGATGAAGCCTTAACCCACAGTGTGGGGACCAATAACCTATGGAAGGTGAATTCTCAGAAGTTAGACAGCTGATAAACTGCCTAACAATTGGATGATCATCTTGCCACCACTGGAAAGGATCTTCAATGTCTGATATGTGCCGTGTGCATTCCGTATCCCTAATCTTACTTAACCTTCATGAAAATCCAGCAAAGTCCATCACTGCTCTGCATCTTATGGTTCCAGAAATCTGAGGAAAGAAAGCCTCAAAGAAGGGCAAAGATGAAATGACCCTTCCATTTGTCTCCCAGGTATGGTTCTTCAAATCCCAAATAACCATGAATCACTGCAGCTTTCTTCCTTGTTTCCAGTTATTAGAGTTCTCTGTTGTGAGTTCTTTAGCGGCAGCTCATGTTGAAAGAAGCCATGGATTAGAGATGACTATTGTTTTGGTAGGAGAAGGCAATGGCACCCCACTCCAGTACTGTTGCCTGGATGCCATGGATGGAGGAGCCTGGTAGGCTACAGTCCATGGGGTCGCTAAGAGTCGGACACGACCGAGCGACTTCACTTTGACTTTTCACTTTCATGCATTGGAGGAGGAAATGGCAACCCACTCCAGTATTCTTGCCTAGAGAATCCCAGGAATCAGGGAGCCCGGTGGGCTGCCATCTATGCGGTTGCACAGAGTTGGACACGACTGAAGCAACTTAGCAACAGCAGCAGCAGCATTGTTTTGGTAAATGAGTGAATTCACAAACAGAGCTGGCAGTAAGGGGGAAATACACCTACAGAAGGATGCAGGGTGTATCTTCATACCATTGAGCCGTTAGACTGGTGAGTTTAGTTGATTAACAAGAAGAATGCTTGAGAAACTCAAAATCTTACAGCATTTCTGCGACGAGTAGAGAAATTCTAATGTTTTCAACACTAATTTTCCACTCCACGAATCAGGGAGCTTGGGGAAAGACCTCTGCTTTTCCTCACTTTCTTTTCAAGAGGGATGGATATGATAATATGATTTACAGAATTTAAGATTGCCTATTAGAAGAATTCTTTTATTTTGAATACTCAAGGGCTGATACAATTCTACAATTTATGCCTTTTATCTTAGTGTGTGAAAGTGCTACATAAGCAAAATGGTAACATAATATGCATTTTAATCAAAAGTAGGACAGAGCAATAAAGTCCATGCTTGCAGTTTTACTTTTGTTAGAGAAGAATGGTAAGAAAAGAAGTAACAATATTTAGACATCCAAAATTTTAGTTCTAACGTCAGGAAAACACTATTTTCTCGCCAATGTGTAGTACATAATCGGAAACAGTCATGGCTGTACTGTTTTCCAAAAGAATAAATAACAGAATTTAAATTGTTTTTATATTAGTTTATTTTTTTCCTGGTGATTTTTTTAAGAAGGGAAGAGATGTCAGATAAAATTACAGATGAATGCAGATGCTATTCAGAGAAGGCAATGGCACCCCATTCCAGTACTCTTGCCTGGAAAAATCCCATGGACGGAGGAGCCTGGTGGGCTGCGGTCCATGGGGTCGCTGAGTCTGACACAACTGAGCAACTTCACTTTCACTTTTCACTTTCATACACTGGAGAAGGAAATGGCAACCCACTCCAGTGTCCTTGCCTGGAGAATTGCAGGGATGGGAAAACCTGGTGGGCTGCCGTCTATGAAGTCATGCATAGTCGGACACAACTGAAGCAACTCAGCAGCAGCAGTAGATGCTATTATTTAAAAAAAAGAAAAACTTCAGAAACAAACACACAGGAAGCTTCTATCCTTGATTGTCCCTTAAATACTGAATATTTTCCTGTTTCCAAGATGCCTCATCCCACCTTGAGCAACAATAGTATCTGTGATTGTCATGGTTATAGTCAATTTTATATATGAAAACAGGGAAATAAAAGTTAGGAATCCTGGTTCTGCTGCAGACAGGATCGGGAAAAAAGTGATCAATTGTATCCAGGTAGGAATATTTATAAAGAATGTGTTAGACAATGACCTTCAAGGCAAAAATGGCTTTGGTATCAGACCCAATATTAAGACCCTTTTTTCAGTTGTGTGACTTTCAGTTCAGTTCAGTTCAGTCGCTCAGTCATGTCTGACTCTTTGCGACACCATGATGACCTTATTTGCAGTTAATTAACAATCTGTCTGTAAAATGAGACTAGTACTAGGTCATTACTTTCGTAAGATTGTTATTAGAATTTAAAATAATGGCCTAAATGCAAAGAACCTAACAGAGGTTGCTATTATTTTTTATTTTTAGCATTTCCACTTTCCCCCCAAGGCTGTGTATACACTCAAAACCAGTTTGTCAAAGTCATTTTTTAAAAGCCCAGTATTTTTAAGGTATTTGTAATAAAGACATATGTGTTCACTTTTATAGTCTTATAATATTGTGTAATATTGCTTAAACACACAGAACTATCTTTAGGGCACCAACCTGTGCTCCTGATGCAGAAGAACCACTGAAAAATGTTGGAGAGTCAAGAAGACCTCTTTGACAGATGTTCCTTACCTCTTTGGGGGCAGAGATTTCTGAGCTTCTAAACAGACCTTAGTTCCTACCTGTTGTTAGGTCCAGAGGCTATGAAGTGGGAGCACTAAAGTTGACTCTCAGAAAGGTTGCTGGTACCTTCCTTAAATGTCTGTGTATCAAAGGCTCCAGTGAGCTGGGAAGAGCTTAGCCAGTCAGAAACTGGATGGACCTCAAGACTCATACTGAGTGAAGTAAGTCAGAAAGTGGAAAAAACCATATATTAACATATATGTGGCATCTGAAAAAATTGGTACAGATGATCTAATCTGCAAAGGAGAAATCGAAACAAAAATGTAGAGAACAAATATATGGATATCAAGGGGTGAGGGGGAGATGAATTAGATTAGTGTTGATATACAAACACTATTGATACTATGTATAAAATTGACCACTAATGAGAACCAACTGTATAGTACAGAGACGCAACTCCGTGCTCTGTGGTGACCTAAATGGGACGGAAATCCAAAAAGGAGGGGATTTGTTGTTGTTCAGTCACTAAGTTGTGTCCGACTCTCTGCAGCCCCATGGACTGCAGCACACCAGGCCTCTCTGTCCCCCACTATCTCCCGGAGTTTGTCCAAGTTCACGTCCATTGAGTTGGTGATGCCATCCAACCGTCTCACTCTGCTGCCCTCTTCTTTTGCCTTCAGTCTTCCCCAGCATCAGGGTCTGGGGATATGTAAGAGGGGAATTGGCAACCCACTCCATTATAGCCTGAAAAATCCCATGGATGAAAGAGCCTGGCAGGCTACAGTCCAAAGGGTCACAAAGAATCGGACACGACTGCGTGACTGAGCATATGTGTATTGCTTATTTACTTTACAGTAGAAACTAGCACAACGTTGTAAAGCAACTTTACTCCAATAAAGGTTTTTTTTTTTTTTTTTAATTGACAGCAAAAGAGACACAGATGTAAAGAACAGACTTTTGGACTCTGGGAGAGGGAGAGGGTGGGATGATTTGGGAGAATGGCATTGAAACATGTATACTCTCATGTAAGAAACGAATTGCTAGTCTAGGTTTGATACAGGATACAGGATGCTTGGGGCTGGTGCACTGGGATGACCCAGAGAGATGATATGGGGAGGGTGGTGGGAGGGGGGTTCAGGGTTGGGAACTCATGTACACCTGTGGTGGATTCATGTCAATGTATGGCAAAACCAATACAGTATTGTAAAGTAAAAAAATAAAATTTAAATTGAAAATTTTTTAAGGCCAAATGAAAGTAACAGTCAAGCCTTTGATCACTTAACTGTAGTAATACAAGAGGCCCAAACTTGAGAAAGCGTGGACCCTCTCCTGTTCTACTCCCCAGCATGGTGCAGCACTGGGAAGGTCAAGGGCATGAGCGCAGTCCCTGGGCATGTCTCCCAGCCCAGGGAGCCCTGGACAGACGGTCCCTGCGGCCTCACGGACTGTGGACCAGGGGTGGTGGGGAGAGAAGCCTGGGCGTGGGAGGGACTGAGCGCTGAGTCCAAGCAGAGAAAAGGGTCTTCTGGTCCCCCTCCTTTCCCCGGAATGAGGTCTGGGCAGGGCAGCCTGAGGTGAAGGTCTTTGTTTGAAGACTCCTCATAAAGATGCCTCTGAGTGAGGTCTGTGGGTCGGGGTGCAGACAGGCCTGGACCGTGGCCATTGCCAGTTGGGTGGGGCTGAGGCCTGGATAGCAACTGCCTTCAGAGACGGCAGTGCCTTAGGTATGTGCCAAACCTGGTGTGGGGAGGGCAGCTGTGGGGTGTGTATGTGTGTGTGTGTGTGTGATGTGCAGGGAAATTCTTTGTCATCACCAGTGGTAAGGCCTGGAAAAAACAACACACCTGGGGTTATAGCCAGAAGCCAGACTCCTCTGTTGGAAGATATCCAGGCCTAGCAAGAAGAGGAACTTCCTGAAACTGGCCAGCTTTTTGTTTTCCTCCTCTTTACTTGCAGTAACATTCTTAAAACAGAAAAGGGATGGTGGGTTTAAACCAAAGATGAAAGGGAAGGAAAGAAGCTAGAAACAATGAGACCAGTCTGGAGCCCCTAATACGGAGAAAGCTGTGATAGCTGCAGGAAGCTATGATAGCTGCATATTTCAAAGCAAGAGAGATGTGTTACGTGTCTGAGTTAGCGAGTAAAAGAACGTGAGTCAGCTACCTGGGAGCTTTCAGAGATCTTCAGGCTTAAAGTTATGTGTTTCCCATAGAGGGGGCAGGAAGCTATGGTTTCTTTGTTGTTCTAAATTGCATTGAGGACTAAATGAATTGACGTGTAGACAGCACCTAGTACATTATCTGAAACATAGGATTTTCACACTCAATGTATGTTCCATTTTCTCGGGAAAGGGGAAGGAAGTGGATGTAAAAATTACTTAATCAACAAATATGTATTAGTTACCTGGCGTGCCAGATTTATTCGTGATAGAATTAACCAAACGAACAAAGAGGTGCTATGAGAAAAGGCCCTGGCCTGCAAAGAGTATTTAGTCTTATCGGGTAGGTAGAAATTGAGATTTAACTCTGTGGGAGTTAAGGAACTGAGTGAACTCAAGAAAGTAGTGTGATACCCTGTCACTGGCAATATAGTATTTGGGGCATCAGGAGTTTAAATGACTCTACAAAATTTGCTGAGGCCAACACAATATTGTAGAGCAATTGTCCTCCATTAATTGTACTTTTCTATACTTGTTAATATTGTACAGTTACAATCTTTGATAATTGTAAATTACTTAAGGGAAAAAAATTGCTGAATAAGCCTTAATATAGACCATTGGTCAGTTTTTTGAAAAGTAGGCTGATATCACATTCTCCAGTCTCTCAGTAAAATGCATTCCATTTCTAGTCACTGAATAAACCCCTCTGTTCCCTTGAGATGTCCATACCTATATTTTGGGGTAGAAGAAGACAATGAGGGGTGTGTGTGTGTGTGTGTGTGTGTGTGTGTGTGTGACATTCTGACACCTGGCCAGGAACTTTCACGGTTGAAGCACTCACTCTGCATCCCTGGTTTGGAGACAGGACCGTGCTGTAAGTGTAAGGGGGAGAACCCCAAAGCTGTAGAAGCCATCTGACTATGACTTAAGATGGAGCATTTCAACCTGTTGAACTGATGCAAGTATTTCTGGATTCAAAAGAGAAAAAGAATGATGGGCAAAGCAGTCCTCCTTTGGTAAATGGCCCCAAGACTGGCACGGAAGGAAATAGCACTTGAGCTGTCAGGGACTTGGATCCTCATTAAGAGTGTGAAGTCAACTTCAACTTCTGGCTATATTGTAGATTTTCTGCACCCCCCGCCCCCAAAAAAGCTATCTCTTAAACAGCCATCACGTAATACAGGTTGGGGTAGACACTTCAACCGTGACCACAGGAAAACAAATCAATCCGAAATCTGAGAGTTCAGAAAAGCATTGGGTACAAGCCTGCTTTCTTTAGCAATCACATGTTAAGGTTCTCTTTGTTCCAGTCACTGAAAATCTTTCAAATGCCTACCAGAGAAGCACATATGATTCTCCTAGCAATCAGAGGATAACAAATGGGCGAGGCAGAGGCTAGCTGTCAAAAATGGAAAACTGGCGGATTACTGAATGTTACTTCACGGTACTTTCAGCCAAGAGTTAGAATAATTCACTGGCAGATTGTGTGGTATAAGAATCTACAGGGGAATCAGAGACTCCTGGAAGTTTGGACACTGTGGGAAAGCAGGATTCAGGTTCTGTGTTTAAATGAGATACTCACTGCACGTTAGCTGTATAACATTCATATACACAACCCAGTCGTTCAGCTGAAGTGAAGAGGTGAGAATAATTATTCTGACTCTACAGATTCAGCTGGTTTATCTGTAGAAATCTAATTCTAAACATTCTTTCTTTTTATTTGATTTACAGTAGATTCAACACTCAAGGAAGCTTGTTAGGAAAAAAACAGAGCAAGATAGGAGTTGTTCTCAGGGGGTAATCTGTCTAGCACGATGCCATAACATTCTCAGCAAAGCCTCACAGGGCACAAGATAGTCACTTGATGATCATGAAAAATAGGGAGTTGGTTTAACAGTCAGGTGATTTTGCTGCTGTGGATAAAACCATGTGTAGCAGCTTTTTCCAATCCACCTGGCCTGTCACACCGAGCATTAGTCTTCCTAACCAGGAGACTGAAGGTTCTTCATGGAAAATTTGATGCTTTATTACTTCAGTTTCATTCTGTGCACTTGAAAAATATTTGCCTTAGTAAAAAAAAGTGAACCACCTGCAGAAAAGTTGACGTTCCAGCTCTAGTGTCTGGGATTATACGAATTTAGACCTAAAGCCAGTGATGAGGTGCCTTAGGACCAATTAGCTCCATGAGGGCCTCAGGATGATATTACAGGACTTGTTCCAAGAATTCTACTGCAGGCACTGTTTTGTTACATATTGTTTGACAAGTCAACCTAAAAATTACTGGCTTAAAATAATAAGTATTTTATCATCTCTTCTGATTCTGTGGGTTTACTGGATTCGGTTGTGAAGTTCTCTGCTTCATGAGATATGGGCAGAATTTGCCTCTGGGGCCTACTTCTCTTGTTGGCTGTTGACATTGGCTTTGCTGGGAATTTACCTGGGACAGTGGACCACATAACTATTCTCTTACATGTGAGCTGTCAGTGAAGCTTGGACTTTCCACAGCATGGCAGCTGGATTTCAGTAAGTACACCAAATAGAATGGGACTACATAAGAGTGTGGTTCATGTGGTTCCTCGGGGTCTGTATTTAGTGTCTAGCAAGTGTTAATTGGATTCAGCTTACGCACACACCCAATGCGTATGTATCACAGAATCACAGTATGTGATACTGTCTACAACATAACAAAATTGAGACTACCCATACTGTATCAAGTAAATCATCCTGCCTTTGGGGGCCAAAAGCAAGATATCCTTTGCTCTAAAAATGTGAGTAAACCTCAGTGGTGATTTACTTATTTATAATATTTAATAGTTTTCTCACTTGTGCCTGAACCTCATTACCCTGAGAAAAATGTAACTAGAGTTGTGCCTTGGAATGTCAGAACTATCTTTGAACTATAGTCTATGCTATAAGGAATCTTAAAATTCATTTAATTCACTTCCAGTATTTTTGCAGAAAAACATCCTGAGACCTTTGAGGTTACAACTTGTTCAAATGCCCCTCCCCTAGGAGAAAAGACTCTCTGTCATTCATTTTATGGAGTGTGGCACAGGTATGATTTTATTTGGAATCCAAGTTTAATAAAGTAAAGTTTGAGAAAGAGGCAGCCTAGCTAGCTAATGGTTAAGAGCACAAATTCTGGAACCAGACTACCAGGCTGTGATATAAACTCTCTGTGCCTCAGTTTCTCATTTATTATGTGAGGGAAAATAATAGTACCTGCCTTACAGAGTTTTTATGGGGATTATATGCATTTGTATAGGTGAAATGCTTGGAATCATATCTGATGTGTAAATAACCCTATGTAAAAGGGAAATGCAACGAAATATCATTTAAGGCATGAAGGCAGTCTCCTTAAGCAAGGCTAACCTTAGCAATTAGTACTAAGAGTGAAAGATTTCACAGTAAGCCTTGGGTATCAGTAAGGATGCCTTACCCTGTGAGTGACTGGAAACCCTCCTCGAGAGCCTCAGACAGCAATAAGCAGTGTCTTCTCTGCTGTCCCTGTACATGCCCCAAAGTCACTGTCAGACTTTCATAAGTCACTTGACATCCACTCCATTCCAATTCCCTGGCTACTTCAGGTCTGCAAGCCTCTCACAGCCACTCTAGGAATTGTATGAGATTTAGGATTCACTCATGGGCCCATCCAGAGAAGGCAATGGCACCCCACTCCAGTACTCTTGCCTGGAAAATCCCATGGATGGAGGAGCCTGGTAGGTTGTGGTCCATAGGGTCACTAAGAGTTGGACACGACTGAGTGACTTCACTTTCACTTTTCACTTTCATGCATTGGAGAAGGAAATGGCAACCCACTCCAGTGTTCTTGCCTGGAGAATCCCAGGGACGGGGGAGCCTGGTGGGCTGCCGTCTATGGGGTCGCACAGAGTCGGACATGACTGAAGCACCTTAGCAGCAGCAGCAGCATGGGCCCATCTGACTGTGTTCTCTGCCAGGCTTTCTCAGGTCCTTACCAACCGCCATTTCTGTTACAGAAACAAATGAGGGTGTTGAGTTCTCCCTGAGGCTTGCTGTCACCATGGCCTTCCACAAGGATAAAAGCATAACCCCTCTCATCTCTGACATTTCCCCCAAACCTCTCTGGTTTGGGTTATTTCCTACCAATTCTCTCAGACCCAGCTTAGGGTCTAGGCTCCAGAACCCTTCTCTGGAGTCATCCAAGGCTACCCTCTTTCTTCCCCAGCCTAGGCAAATCGTTTTTGTCCAGCAAATGTGGCCTGACTACACATTTAATTTTCTTGCAATTTAATTTTTACAGCCTCAACCATGAACTGATTTCCTTTAGGATTTTGTCTTTTGCATATCAAAATATTCACTTTCTGTGTGTGTGTATGGGATTGGGGAGTGAGAATATGATTATTTGGATATGGTCAAAGGTCAGGGAACAAGGAAATGCAATCATAAATAGCCAATATTTTCTAATTTTATTTAGAGTGACTAATGCAGTCAATTGTAGTGGGAAAGAAAATAGGTAAACTAAAAATCAGAGTTGAATTGATCAGGGCAACAAAATAGAAGGTACCTCAAAGCCAGTTATGATTAACACAAGGAGCTGCACAGGTAATTGCTACCACAATTCAGAATTTGGCTTCAGAGCTGAGTTAGTCAAGGAAGGCTATATGGAAAAAGTGTTGGTTTCTTGCTTTATCTTGTTCTGTTTTTGTTTTTTTAATCTGGGCCAAAAATGATGGATAAGAGCTGGAGAATAGGGAATAGATGATCTTTCATGGCATAGTTTTAGTGAAGGAATAACAACGGTAATTGCATAATGCCTGGAGGCAGATTCACAGAGATCAAAGTGTGTGAGTGCTCAGTCATGTCTGACTTTTTAGCTAGGATTCTAACAGTAGTTAGAAAAGAGGATGAAAATCAATATAGCCTATAAAAGATGAGTGACTTTCTTAAGGTGCTTGATGCCTGGAACTTGTGTTCCCAGGAAAGGAATATCAGGGATAGAGGCACAGAAATAACACAGGCTGGGAAGGCCCAGAGAATAGAGAATGCTCCACTTTTACTGGGGTGAAGACTGCCTGATGGAGCAAGCTTTATGGACCATGTAGCTGTGAAGTTAGATTGAGCCTGGATCTGGAACACATTAGCTTCCTTGAAAGTTGGACAGTGACACAACTTACATTTGGGACTCAGACCTGGAAGTAGCTGTCTCTTCTGCCCACACCCCATTGGGCTAAAAGTCAAATGACCTTCCGTCTAACAAGGGAAACTAGGAAATGCAATCTTTCTGGATGCCCAGGAAGAAGAAACCATGTGATAAGTAGTCTAGTTTGGACTTTCCATGGACTTATTATATCTCAAATGACGTTCTGTGAGAACAGGGAGGTATTCCAAAGAAAAGTATTTTTTGGTACAAGTGTGCCTACTTCCAGAAAAATCGTGTCTGGAAACGATAAAGAGTATGTGTCCGAGTGGGCATTGAATTCATCTACCTACATTCCTTGGTCTCACAAATATGAAAGAGCATGGGAGACGGTCTTGCAGGATATAGACTTAATGAAATTATAGGGAAAAAGTAATATGGACACTAGCACTTTTTGTTTAAGCGGCAGGTCATATAAAGACATGCAGATTAATGTTGATTTCATGTAGCCATTAAGTTTAATAACTGTTTTATAAACTTATTTTTTTAATCTTAGTTTTTGAAACTCTTTGCCAGGTTATTTAATGGAGGCTTCCCTGGGAGTGCTCTTACTTGGGAATTGTCATATTTCATTTGGTTGTGCTTCACACGCTTTCCTTTAAAGTTTGTTTTTTTGTTGTTGTTGCTGTTTAGTTGCTCAGTGACCCCATGGACTGTAGCCCACCAGGCTCCTCTATCCATGGGATTTCCCAGGCAAGAATACTGGAGTGGGCTGCCATTTCCTTCTCCAGGGGATCTTCATGACCCAGGGATCAAAACTGCATCTCCTGTTTAGCAGGCCAATTCTTTACCGCTGAGCCACTGGGGATGAAATTAAAAAATTCTTCTTTTAACACAATCATAGAATTATGTTCCTACCTTTAACCCTAACCTGAGCACTTCAATACCCATATGAACATCCTACTCTATGCTCTAGTAATTTCTGAACTTTCTCAAATCCAGTAGCCTTTTGCCACAAACTTCATCCCATTAAGTGTTCTGCTGATATCTTTGTATGCCTGGGCTTAGCAGAATGCCAGGAACACAATATATGCTCAGTAAACATTAACTGGGTGAAAAAATGGATTAATGTCAGATGTTACATAAATACAGATTTATTACATATGAATTGTTGTTCAGTGACAAGTATCCATTCCACTTTTTGTCTTCCTAAAAGCAACTTAATTTTGATTGCATATCCATCTGTCTCTAACAATTTCCATGAAATTTAGAAGATGCTAACCCCAAGAGAGGTTTCAAATATGGCTCCAGATTAGTCTGTGCCAGTTTTGGTAATCCTACATCCTTGTCAATGACTACCTCCAGAATGGCCCTATGAACATATTCTGGCCGGTGAGACTTGAGGAAAGCATTGATAGGGGGTCTTAAATTTTTCCTTGTCTTTAGAAGGGAGAGATGAGAAACCACTTTCACTCTTTCCCACTGAAAGTGACTAAGTACACATAAGTTTCTGGCTGATGGCAGCTAATTTGTGACCGTGAAGGAAGCCAGATTGAGGACAATCTCTCTGTGGAAGGCAGTCAAGCCTGGAAAATAGCCAGGAAACAGAGCCAGAGCTTGGTTACCATTATGTGTGAAGTTTCTCTATCTTACTTCAGCATTTCTAGCTCCCTGAGCCAATTAAACCCTGTATCATCTATGCCAATTGAGTAAGGTCACTGATATTCAATATCAAAAGCACCATCCTGATACAAAATTCTGAGCCAGTTGGGGGAAAATATTAGATGCTGGCTTTAAAGAAGAAAATCAGGTTCCTTTTCTTAACCATGCTGTAAAAATTCTGAGTGTCATTCTCTATATATAATTTTGATTTAAAAAATACAAATATCTGAATAATTTGATAACATTGAAAACTAAGCATGAACTTGCTGGGAAACATGGAAGGCAAAAGGAGAAGAGGGTGGCAAATGATGAGATGGTTAGCTAGCATCACCAAGTCAATGGACATGAATTTGAGCAAATTCCAGGCAACAGTGAACAGGGAGCCTGGCGTGCTGCAGGCCAGGGTGTCACAAAGAGTCAGACGTGACTTAGTGACTGAACAACAATAAAAAAGCATGGGCTTTAGGGAAATGTGCTTTTTGTCAGTTCAGAACAAGTAATACCATTGCCTGAAAGTTCCAGTCATTCTGAGCAAAGTCTCATACTCGACGTTAATAGGAGATTCCATCAAGTTGCTTGTTTTTGACATTTTCATAATTAGCTTTTTTATGACAAATCAAGGGCTATGTATATAATTTGGGGATATATGGAGTCTACTTCGAGAAGGAAATAAGGATAAAAATGTCCATACAAATTAGTGAAGACAAAATGTAGATCATTATCCTGAAAATTAGGGTAGAATTAGTTATTTCTTTATGATAGTAAATTTGATTCCAAGCTTCTTGCTTTCCAAGGCAAAAAGTAAATCGAATGAATTATATATTTACCTTATGTGTACTCTCATAGGAACCATGATGGTGCAAGGAAATTATTTTCCTGGGTACCAAATTTTAAAAAGAATTTATTATATGAATAGATTTTTTCTGGGCAGGTTTTTCCAAAAATAGAGCCATGTGGTTCTGTCAGCACTTACATCAATCTCGAATAAAAGTTAATGACATCATGATTAATTGTAAATCTCTGATGACATTATAAGGGAGCTAAAATGATACCTTCAAGATATGTTTCTCTCTTATGATCACATTTTTATAGGCACTAAATCAAGTTACATTTTCCATCATAGAACACTGTATTCAAAGTTTAATTGGATTTTTGATATAATCTAGAGACAGATAATTTGAAAATAAGCCCTTCATAAGGATCTAAAGTATATTCTATGGTGTTGAAACGTCATTACAATATTTTACATATCAAATCCATGATCAAATTCTGTTTTTAAGAGAGAATGATTCCCTGTATGAAAAAAATTTGGGGTAGATTTGAACTTCCCTCAGGAAGTAGTTTTTAATACATACTGAGGACTAGAGGAAATGACTTCTATCAATGGATAAAGATTTACCATATTCAATATTTGCATTCTGTATTTTGCAAAGGAAATAATAACATTTTACTGTAAAAATTCAATTTGGGATTAGAAATGAATTAACCAATAAACACGTAAAAAGTAAACCATAATTCCAGAATGCTATGAGATGATAAATGACTCCATCCTGAAACCTGGAGTTCCAACTGATTAGCAGTTACGCTTTGGGACAAATAACTTTGTCCATTTCTAACTGATCCAACACTTGTTCCTATACTTCAGATCCATCTGCCTGCATTATTGCACTCTGACCTGGCCTGGTGTCTGCCTGGCTCCCAGACCTCTCCTTCCTTCCTCAAGCCTCTGGAAGGCCCATCCTTTCTAGTATCCATCCTTCTCCCTGGGTTCCATGTTCTTCAGAATCCTCCAGGCTCTCACCCTCGTAATTCTAATTACGTATTTTCATCTCCTGTATTGACAGGCAGGTTCTTTACCACTAGTGTCAACTGGGAAACCCTCTATTACATATTTTCAACATCTCTGTATCCTCATCTGCACTTGACTATAATCATCTTTCCACCATATTCACAAAGAGATGTATAACCTCTTGCTCTCTGTCCTGTCCTCCATAGAACTGCTTTCTAGAGTGTTAGAGGCTTGGGTTCTCTAAATCCTTGACCTCTCCTGACTCCTCAGACCCTGCCATCTGGATTCTGTGCCTTGAGTCCCTAAACCTGTTCCATGGAGGACATCTAGGACTCCTTTGTTGTTCTTTCTTAATTAATGAGCCCCGTTGTGCTTGCTTTATCATTTCATTTTCCTGGAATGCATCTCTTTCTCTGGTTCCTTGTTCTGTCCGCCCTCTTGTTTCTTCTTTCTGACCTCCCTTTTCTTTATTCCTTAAGTGGGTCCTTCTTGGTCTCTTGCATAGTTGTCTTTGCTCCCATCCCCTGATCTTTTTATTAGACTCTGTCCCCACCCCCTCTACGATTATATCAGTTTCCTGTTCCAGAATTCTTAATGGATTTTCCTGTTAAGTAGAAGAGCCTTAGCGGGCAAAGTTAAGATTTGCTATGATCAACTTTTATCCCACCAAGCAAAATGTGTCTGTTAATTTTAGCATGCCTTGTTTCCTGTTTCACGTGAACTTCCGTCATTTTTGCTTTTCAGTATCTTATAACTAGGAACGATTCATTTAAATGGAAGTGAAAATGAACATTGTGCTATGTCTTGTCAATGTAACTGACAGTCATACAAACATGATTCTTGAGTTCATATAGTAAATAATCACGGATGTTTCCAACTCATACGTGTAACAGAAATTCCAGCTAAGAAGGAATCTTTATACAGTTTACTTAATCCTCATCTTCTCACCTAAAATAAACATGGATCCTCGCTGAAACCATATACATTGTTTTCTTTAAAAAATTCTGAAGGTTACACACAATACTATCCACTTGTGTGTGTGCATATGTGTATACAGATAGACACTTCACCAAATAGATATAAAAATGACAGTAACAAGAAAGGATGCTTAGCATCATCTGTCTCTAGGGAGATGGACGTATTGATGAAGCATCACCTCCTACCATCATCCATGATTTGTCCCCTCTGGTCCATTTAAGTGGATGATGAATGCGTGTTTCCCAGCTATTGCTTCCATATCCTCCCTCCACCCCTGGGCCTCCTACAACACTGCCTGTCTCTAGGGGCGCATACCTCTTACCACATACCTCTTCCTGCTAATGCATCTTTATCTCAGCCCACTGGGCTGAATGTAGAACAATTGCCAGAAGATGTTATCTGGCCTGGCCCTAGGTCTCCGTAAGAAACATGTCCGTCCTTTAGTATCTCTCTAAGAGGTGGTGCAGTTTTCTAATCTAATACTGTAGTTGAAACAAAGGAAATGATTGAATTTCTTTAGAAAACCTTTCATTGTGTTAAAAAAAAAAAAATTGAGTGCACAAAGTATAGGAAAACGAGCGCCATACTAAGAGCTGATGGTTGTAGTTGCAGACTGTCTGAATGAGTATATGTAATTATCTTTATAGATAACACTATATTTATCCCAGTATTCTATTTGAGAAAGTATTTTCCCCCACAAAAACTTTCAAAATATAAACCAAGAGAAAGTTATCTGATTTAAACCAAGTCATTTCACCTAATAAAAATACAGACTGCTTCAGACCCTTCTTCACTATATTTGACCAATCTCTTCAGATGCTACATGATTGGTGTATTCATATATTTTGTGTGTGTCTATTTATATGCTGCCTAAGATTTGAGATGGTCTGCAGTAGACCAAAAAATAGAAATAAAAATGAAGTGTTACAGCCTGATAAAAGTAAAAGCATTAAGAGAAAGAATGACACCAAGGAAAGACTTGACTCTATAGGTTTCAGATGGTTGGTGTCCTAGTGCATTAACAGAAAGAAAAACAACTGTTATAAAATCAGAATTCCCCAAAATGTCTTAAAGTGAAACTTATTTCCAAAACAGCTCATATTTTTCAGACCCCCAAGGAGTCAATTCAAAAGTCAACAGATCAGTTCAATCTCAAAGATTCAAAAATTCTCAAAGAATAAAATATTGCTAGATTCAGTAATGATGAGTTAGAGTATGATCCATCACCAGGTATCTCTCTAGGTACCTTGTCTGTATCCAGAACTAGGAGAAGGGCTGTGCAAGGCTGGAGGAGAAATAGAAGATGTGGTCACTGAGTTCAGAAGTTTGACTTCTCCTTTTCCAGTATTTGGGAAAAGAGGCACACAGAAGTCTTGATTTTTGATCAGAACCAAACAGACTAAAACCTTAAATGGGTTTAAATAGCAGTTTAGAAAGAAATTGTATATGTTAAAACTTCAGTTTATAGTGGCAGTTTGCATTTGTATACTATCTTTTAGCCCACTCAGTGTTATTTTTCTCTCATAAAATGAGGTGAGGAAACTAAGGAATAGAGTCAGAGAGCTAATGATAATGAAAGATTAGTTCTCGTGTTTCCTGATTCCTAATCAGTTGTGTGGCCCACTGTTGATTTTTTCATGTTTATTTTTCTCTGTTAGTTAATTGAAAATATTACTGTATGCCAGAATAATACATAGATAGGTAAATAGTTGGGGGGAAAACAGCTTAATTCAGCCAACAAGCTATAAATTATCAGAACCTAGGCAGTCCAGTAAATGTTTTGATAATCTACCAGAGCTCTTTCTTTGTATCTTTTGAAGTTGTTGAGGTTTTCATCCATCCCCTCTTTCTATGTTAATGGAAATATTTATTGAAAACATATTTTAAGCATGACTACAAGTACTATATATGTTTTACTTTATATTTTTGGTCTCACAAAGCCCAAGAGTTAACAAAAAGATAATTGTTACTATCTTCATTTTTCAGGCAAGGAAACAGAGCAAGATTTAAAGATCTTGTCTAAGGCTCTTAGATATCAGGATCAGGGTTTAAATTAAAAGTGGTTCTGAATGTCACCTTCAATTGGGAATGTCAAACTCCAGACCTGGTGCCATATTGCCTCAAATAAAGTTTGGATCAGTTTGGTGTCATTCTAACAATTCTCTGTATTAATATTAGCCTTCCCTAAGGAGTTGACAAATTCTCTGAAGAAATTAGCTAATTAACCATCATGTCATTTATATTGTATTACCCGGCTTTTAATGGGAAGAGATCATGAGCTTTCACAAAGCCAGCTTAGAGTGCCAGAAAGAAAGTGTAGATTAAATCTCTCAGACTAAGAAACTTCTCACACAGATTTGAGGAATTCGATTGAAGCTAATTATAAATCCATGACATTTTATTTACCTCAGTATAAGAAATCATCTGGTTCCTTCCTCCCCAACCCAGTGCTATTCTACGTGACTAATGAGTTAATTTAAGAAGTGGTGCTTCATCTGAGACACAGTGATGAAGGATATATAGGAATCAGTTAGGTGGCAGGTGTCTAAACAATGCCTGATTAGATGAAATGTGTTTTCCTTCAAATGTATTAGCATAAAGTATCATATAGCCTTAGAAGTCAAAAACATCTGGGCAGTTTTAAAGGCTAATGAGTGAAGGGATCTTTCCAGAGTCCCTTCATTATAAGGAAAGCTTATTTCAGAGTGGTGGAGAACAACCAGGTTTGTTTCTTTAATCAAGCAAATATTTTCACATCAAGCATTAGAAAAATAAAAATCATTGAAATATGAGCAAAAGGGTTTAGCCAAGCCTGGTGTTAGTGTCCGCTCTGAAATAACATTTCCTTTTGGTGATAGAGAACCAAGTCAGCAAACTTGAGCAAAGAAAGTGAGTTCAGATTTACCAATCATGAACATGGTAGTGAATGGCTAAGTGAGTGGGAGAAACCAAGTATTTGTGTCCCCCTCAGAATTAATGTCAAAACCCTATCTTTAAATGTGATGACATTAAAAATGTGGCGATTTTAGGGAGCAAGGTAATTAGGATTTGATGAGGGTGTAGCCCTTGTGAATAGGATTAGTGCCCTTATGAATCCCATGAGAGAGCTTGCCCCCCACTGCCATACAAGAATAGCATACACAAGAAGTCAGCAGCCTGCAGCCCTGAAGAGGTCTATTCACCAGAACCCAACCATGCTGGTACCCTGATCTCAGTGTTCCAGCCTCTACCCTGCCTGTGGTACTTGGTGACAGCAGCCCAAGCTAAGCTACTGAGGTCTGCCTCTGGGATGGCATCATGCTCAAGATGTACTGGGACTTCCTCAGCCAGCATCCCTGAGAAAGGGAGGCTCAAGAGCCACCAGTATCCAGATCATCCACCAACATATAAATCCAGTGCCCCCTGCAGTGCAAGTGAATCAGTCTTTCCAAATGGAAAGATGTGATCCACATTTCTGACAATGCTTGAGCACCTTCCCTCTCTGTCAAAGGTGCTTCCTTGGGTATGATGTTCTTGAAAAATTTACATGCAGAGCCCACCACACTCATCTTTGTTCCAATGTGGAAACCTATAGTCTACTCATTTTTTTTCTTCTTCCCCAAAACCTAAAATCCAGTGAAACACACAACTGTATAGATAAAGCCTATAGACCAGACCTTCTTTTCTGCAAATTCTGATATTCAAGGATCTATCCTGTGATGGTGTGTAACACCCTGACATAATTTCTACCTTTCAATAGTATGTGTAGACACAATGAGTTTCATATAATTCATATGCCCCAGGCCAGACATTTAAAGCTAACATCCTACCTGATTCTAAACACCTTGTAATCCTTTTGAGAAGAGATGATGTACAATAAATTTTCATGCACACATTTAAATGTCTATTGAGCATGGTTCCTCAGAGAGATACACAACTCAAGGAATTACATAATGTAATAGATATTTTCTTTCTGTACTGAAAAACATTAATACATTCTAGAAGGTAAATAAAAACATTTTGCAGCATAGACATTCTTCTTTGGTCCTTGATCAGATGTTTATTAGTTGTTCTGAATTTTGTGGTAGGATTCAAAAAAGCAAATAATCACAAGTATCTTCAAAAAGTCAATATGTTCATGTCTCTGAAATACTTAATTCCATTTCTGCCCAAAATAAATTTGATGCTATTGCCATACAGTGAGGAGAGTTGTTCATTTGTAACCAAAGATTAAAAATATTAGATGCTGTTTTTGTAAGTTTTTAAGAATACAGTGTGTACATCTATGGATTTCTTTTTTTTCCTTTGACAAATATTGGGAATGGAAATTTCCAAGAACTGGGTAGATGCATGAGGGAATCAGCTTATAGCCATTCTAAAAATTTAACATGAATATATATTTGAACATTAAAGAAAATTCATCTCTATTACTCTGAATGAGTTCAGTATTAGACAGAATACACAATTTCAAAATGTATTTCTTTGTCTTAATAGTTTAGCCTTTTGTACATGATTTTTAGAAACTGAAATTTTAAAGCATGTTTAATTAAAAACCCAGAATTACATTTGCTTTAGGAACGAAAGTAGCACTCAGGATGGAAAAGATTATAACCACTATTAATACTTAATTTTAAATAGTGATGGAGTACTCAATGTATACTCCAAACATTTTATGCATAAAGCACAAAGAACTTATGTACTATATATGTGCTATACAGTTTTTTAAATTTATTTTATTTTATAAATATAGTTAATTCACTATGTGTTAGTTTCAGGTGTACAGAAAAGTGATTCAATTATATATATATGTGTGTGTGTGTGTGTGTGTATACATATATATATATATATATATGTTGTTGTTATTGTTGAGTTGCTATATCATGTCCTACTCTTTTGCAATCCCATGAACTGTAGCCTGCCAGTCCTCTGTCTGTGGTATTCTCCAGGCAAGAATACTGGAGTGGGTTGCCATTTTCTTCTCTAGAGGATCTTCCTGACCTGGGGATTGAACTCACATCTATCTGCATCTCCTGCATTGCAGGCAGATTCTTTACCCACTGAGCCAGCTGGGAAGCCCTGGGAAATATGTGTGTGTGTGTGTGTGTGTGTGTGTGTGTGTATAAATTATACACACATATATACACATACAAATATACATATATGGGACATATATATATATTCCCTTGCAGGTTATTACAAAATATTGAGTATAGTTCCCTGTGTTATAAGTCCTTGTTGGTTATCTATTTTATATATAGTATTGTGTATATGTTAATCCAAAACTCATAATCTGTTATTCCCCCACCTTTCCCCTCTGATAACCATAGATTTGTTTTCTCTCTCTGACTCCGCATATAAGGGAATCATATATTTGTCTTTGTCTTTGGCTTACTCCACTTAGTATGGTAATCTCCAAGTCCATCATCATTTCTGCAAATGGCATTATTTCATTCTTTTTTATGGCTGAGTAATATAGTTTTGATTTGGTTTCATAATCTTTAAAGTGCAAGCCAGTCGAGTATTTACTGGATTAGATTCCCTGTAACTTTAAATGTTATTTTTATTACTTTGTAATAATGATATGATATTTATAATATCTTAATAATCTCTTTTTAAACCCTGGACTTACTGATAGTGTACCCTTTGCAATTTACAGCTGTTCCTTTTAGGAATTTTTGAAGTAATCATTAAACAAACAAAAAAAAGGTACTCAAGAGTTGATAATAGTTTAAACTTTCTTAAAAGACACATTCATTGACTTTATCTGAAATATAATGATTCACAAAGTATATTCTTGTATAAGTGCTAAATGTATTTGGGAAACCCCATTGCCTGTATGTTGCACTTAAAATTCACAAATCCTATCAGTATGGGAAACATTTATAGGAGTCTCTTTAACTTTGTCCAGATATTTTGTAAATTGCTTTTACCATGAAACCCTTTTACACTGAATGTTGGGGAGCAGTATTAAGAAGAACATTTCTCAGTAACATCTACTAGGCAATTCCCATGGAGCACCCCTGGCTTAGAGTTTAACTATAATTAATGGTCCTCTTCTGTTATCTCTTAGTTGGAGTCAATCACACATCTGATTCTCTTCTAAATTTGGAAAAGCTGATATCAGTCTTTCAAGTTCAGCAGAAGGAAGACCTGCTGCTCAGCACTTAGCTTGTTATAAAGTAGCTGTCAGATGGCTCTCTCTTTAGCTCAGTAATTCTCATCATTTTTCACTGAACAGAAGTGAGGCTGGAAAAAATCGGCACAGACAGAGCAATATGCCATAAAGTCAAGTAATGTGATAGGACCATCCCTCATACCCTGAAAAAAAAAAGTGATAACTGCTTTCAAAGTAGACTCTTGAGTATTATTATATAATATTTAGAGTGAAAAAAAAAAAGATCTTGCAACTTTTGTTTCAAATTTTTTCATTTAAACAGGATATCTTCATTCAGCACAAGTTGCTGGGCATTTTCTATTCATGCATTTTCCCTTATGTGCCCAAAAGTGAACTTTGATTGCAAGCTTACACTTTTGTTAGTAGGAAAGCAGTTCTGACTTAAGCTGAACACATGCTACATCAGAGCAACTGGATGGTATTAAGAATGCAGTCTATGGAAAACAGGGTATTTTTCTTTTCTTCTCAAATGCTAACTAATGAGAACCTAGGTCCTTGGGCTCATTAGCACCAAGTGTTCTGAGCTATAACCTGGCTCAATATTATTAACAGAAGTGATGGCCTATGAGAAATTAGAGGGGGAGAGGTGAATTTTTGCATGTCATGAATAATTCCTGGGTGATTAATTTCAGTCCTAAAAGTATACTGTGCATTGAAGAAATACTCTAGATATAAAGGAAACCAAGAAAATGGTTGACTGATCATTATTCGATTCTAAATAGATGCCATGATTGACAGCAAAAGAAGCTTCTTCTGTGAGAGAGAATAATGTGTTAAGAATTCAGAGATCATTTTCAATTTCCTCCTCCCTAAATGACCACAGCCTCTTATTTTTCTAAATCTTAATCTATTCAGGGATCATTTTTTGTACATTTTGACCTTCCAATATTAATGGGAAGTGAGAGAGCAAAGATATTTATATGTTATATGGTTCCAGAGATACATTTATCACTAAATAAAAAAGGCCAACTTTATATAGACTGATGACTCTTCATAGACATCCTCAGCTCCAGTCTTTTACATGATACTTTCAGAGGCTTACAGTTCTCCTTGCCATCACAGCAACCCTAAAACTCATGATCTCCCCAATAAAATTCGCTCCTGTTCCTAAAAATTCATTTTCTGGTGGTGATAACCTCACTCCTTCAAGATTCCTCTGTTAAATACACTAGACTCATCTTTACGACCTTCTGTGATTCATCCCACCTTTCCGTTCCTATTATCCTACACCATTCTCTCCCTAGAGGGCTAACTTGGCTCTTGCCTCATGGGTGTACAATGTGATTTTCTGCCTCTGGGCTTGCTTCTGCTCTTGCCTGATCTAGGACTTCCTCCCCACTTATTCCCACCCCTAAGTCCCAGCCAAGCACCCTATTAGTTACCCCGGGTCCACCTCAATCAATTTCCATGAAGTTCTGCTTCTTTTCTAATATCACCATGTATTTTATTTTATTTTATTTTTAATTTTTATTTTTACTTTATTTTACTTTACAATACTGTATTGGTTTTGCCATACATTGACATGAATCTGCCACCGGTGTACATGAGTTCCCAATCCTGAACCCCCCTCCCACCTCCCACCCCATATCATCTCTCTGGATCATCCCCGTGCACCAGCCCCAAGCATCCTGTATCCTGTATCGAACATAGACTGGCGCTTCGTTTCTTACATGATAGTATACATGTTTCAATGCCATTCTCCCAAATCATCCCACCCTCTTCCTCTCCTTCAGAGTCTAAAAGTCCGTTCTATACGTCTGTGTCTCTTTTGCTGTCTCACATACAGGGTTATCCTTACCATCTTTCTAAATTCCATATATATGTGTTAGTATACTGTATTGGTGTTTTTCTCTCTGGCTTACTTCACTCTGTATAATCGGCTCCAGTTTCATCCATCTCATTAGAACTGATTCAAATGTATTCCTTTTAATGGCTGAGTAATACTCCATTGTGTATATGTACCACAGCTTTCTTATCCATTCATCTGATAATGGACATCTAGGTTGCTTCCATGTCCTGGCTATTATAAACAGTGCTGTGAACATGGGGGTACATGTGTCTCTTTCAATTCTGGTTTCCTCAGTCTGTATGCCCAGCAGTGGGATTGCTGGGTCATAAGGCAGTTCTATTTGCATTTTTTTAAGGAATCTCCACACTGTTCTCTGTAATGGCTGTACTAGTTTGCATTCCCACCAACAGTGTAAGAGGGTTCCCTTTTCTCCACACCCTCTCCAGCATTTATTACTTGCAGACTTTGGCATTGCAGCCATTCTGACTGGATAATCATCACCATGTATTTTAGTACCTGAACTCCTGTCATGTTCTTTCTCTTCTGTGTGCCTCTGCAACTCATATTTATTAATCTTGGTGTCCTATCTTGGAGACATTTTTATTGCTTTCCTCACCTATTACATGGGCCAAATAATAGGTGATCTGTGAATATTTAGAAAGACAGAACCTTGAGCAACTGGAGGAGACTGTCTTGTCCAGTATGTCTTTTTTCATTGTTTATTTTTTTTGGGGGGGGTATTTTTATTTGTTTGTTTTCAGTGTCAAGGATAAAATGAGTGTTACTCACTCAGTCGTGTCTGACTCTTTGCAATCCCATGGACTATATAGCCCACCAGGCTCCTCTGTCCATGGAATTCTCCAGGGAAGAATACTGGAGTGGGTTTTGTTTTGTTTTGTCTTTTCCCCCAAATATCAAGGATAAAATGAGACTCAGAGACTGAGAACCTTGTTTCAGAACAGGCAAAGCGCAGACTCAACCCAAAGCTCCTGATCCCTTTCCTGTGCTCTGTTTTCTGGGTTTTTTTTGTTTTTTTTTTGCCTACTAAATATTTATTTATTTATTTATTTAATTTATTTTTTATTTTACTTTACAATTCTGTTTTCTGTTTTTTGAAATAGTTTTACTGAGATAGAGTTCATATAAGATGAAATCCACCCTTTTAGAGTGCTCAATTCAGCGGTTTTTTGTATGCCTGTAGAGTTGTACAGCCATCACCATTTACGCACCCATTACCGATCGGTCACCATCCTCCCCACCCGCAACCCCAGGCGACCACTAGTCTACTTCCTGTCTGTGGATTTGCCTAATATAGACATTTCACATAAGTGGAATCGTATATGTTTTGTCTTCTGTGATTGACTCATTTTACTAGAACGATTTCAAGCCTTCATTCATGTGTCAGTTCTTCATCCCTTTTGATTGCTGAAAAATGTTCTATTGTATGGATACATTGCAGGAAGGGGGACCCCTCCCAGGGCCTCAGAAATGACTTGTCCACGACGACACCCATACTGACAAAGCCACAGACTTCATGGGAAGGGCCTCCCTGGTGGAGAGCAGCAGTGTGAGGGAATGTAGCACTTCTCTGCCACGTGGTTCACAGGCTCAAATTTTATGGTAATAGGGTTAATTAATTTCTGGGTTGTCTCTGGCCAATCTTTCTGACTCAGGGTCTTCCCTGGTGACATGCACGTCTCTCAGCTCAGATACATTCCAGCATGAGATCTTCTGGGAAATGAGTAGGACACTTTGTCTCCTCCCTCCTCTTTTTGGCCCCTCCCAAATTCTTCTGGGTTAGTTCACTCTTTAACAAATATAAGTTCCAAATGGATTAAAGACCTAAATTTGAGACCAGACACTATGAAACTCCTAGAGGTAAACATAGGTAGAACACTCTTTGACGTAAATCACAGCAACATCTTTTTTGACCCATCTCCCAGAAATAGCAATAAAAACAAAAACAGACAAATGGGACCTACTTAAAAGCTTTTGCACAGCAAAGAAAGCAATAAACAAATGAAAAGATGGCCCACAGATTGGGACAGAATATTTGTAAATGATGTGATGGGCAAGCAATTAAAATTTAAAAACAGTTCATGATGTGTAACAGCATCAAAACAAACAAGTCAATCAGCAGATGGGCAGAAGACCTAAATAGACATTTCTCCAAAGAAGACATACAGATGATCAAGAACCACATGAAAAAATGTTCAACATTTCTAATCATTAGAGAACTGCAAATCAAAACTACGCTGAGACATCCTCTCACACCAGCCAGAATGGCCATCAACAAAAAAAATCCACAAACCATAAGTGCTGGAGAGGGTGTGGAGAGAAGGAAACCATCCTACACTGTTGGTGGCAATGTAAATTGGTACAGCCATTATAGAGAACAGTGTGGAGGTTCTTTAAAAAACTAAAAATAGAGCTACCATATGACCCTACAAACCCCATTCCTGAGCATATATCCAGAGAAAAACAGGACCCAAAAGGATATATGCACCCCAGTGTTCATTGCAGCATGGTTTACGATAGCCAAGACATGGAAGCAACCTAAATGTCCATCAGCAGAGGAATGGATAAAGATGTGAGATGTATACGTGTGTTTCTGTAATGGTTGAGTGGAGTATTACTCAGCCATTAAAAAGAATGAAATAATGCCATTTGCAGCAACAGGGATGGACCTAGAGATTGTCATACTGAGTGAATTAAGTCAGAGAAGGAGAAATATTGTATGACATCCCTTATATGTGGAATCTAAAAAGAAATGATACAAATGAATTTACTTACAAACATAAAAAGATTCACTGACTTAGAGAATGAACTTATGGTTGCTGGGGGAAGGATGGGGGAAGCAACAGTTAGGCGATTTGGGATGGACGTGTTTACACTGCTGTATTTAAAACAGATAACCAACAAGGACCTAGTGTACAGTATGTGGAACTCTGTTCAGTGGTATGTGGCCACCAGGATGGGAGGGGAGTATGGGGGAGAATGGGTGTATATGTATGTATGGCTCAATCCCTTTGCTGTTCACCTGGAACTATCACAACATTGTTAGTTGGGTATATGGCAATACGAAATGAGAAGTTTAACAAAGAGGCATACTGGGGACTGGCATGCCCTCCCTCCTTTCGCCCCTCCAGAATTTTCCCAGTTAGTTTTCCAGGCAGCACTGAGTTCCTCATGGGGACCTCCTGCCGCGAGACAGCTCAGGCAAGCAGTTATCATCAGGCCAGGCTGATGGTTTCAGTCAGCAGTTCCCTAGCACACATTTTTTTTAAAAATTCATTCTTCAGATAATGGACTTTTGGGTTGTTTTCACTCAGGGGCTGAAATGAATAATGCTGCTGTGAATATCCGTACATGAGTTTTGTGTGAACCTATACTTTCTGTTTTCTGGGTACAGGCCCAGGTGGCATATCGTCACTCTATAGTTAACCTTTTGAGGAACTGCCAGAGTGTTTTCCAAAGCTGCTGCACCACTTACGTTCCCACCGGTAGCGTATGAAAGTTCCAGTGTCCCTGCATCTTTGTGAACAGTTATCATCTGCCTTTCTGATGATGCTCATCCCAGTGGCTGTGAAGTGGCATCTGTCTCACCGTGGCTTTGATTTGCATTTCCCAATGGCTGGTGATGCTGAACACCTTTTGTGCCCTTTCTTTAAAACTACCTTTTCCCTTAAAAAGCTAGTTTTGTATATTTTCATTTTAATATCCTAAAATAAGTACATCCCCGAGGAAAGCCACATGTGTATATTGGACCTTTTTGGAAAGGAATGTTGTAAGAAAACTTCCTATATTTACCATTATTGCTGATACTCATCAATTAGAGAACTTTGGCTGGAGTAAAAACTTTTAACTGGATTTTTTTTTTAATTGTCCAAAACCCACCACCCAAACTGCAAAGCACCCAAACCCATCTGTAGTGATTGTCAAATATGATTCCTCAGTTTACTCAAACACTGGGTTGAGACTAGATACATATCCTGGTTATTTTTTGTTATTTTACATCTGGCACTTGCCTGAAATTTCTCTTATTCAGAACTGTGAGTTTTGGGATCTTGTATTTTTAAAAACTTACTTACGAGCACGCCTGCAATATTGTTAATGAGGAATGGGTGGCACTTTGTATTTTGAAGTTGTCAGGTTGAGTGGACATAATTCAAAACATAGTTTGTTCTGTTAATAGCAGATTTCCAAAGTATACTACTTAATAAAATCCAAACCTGGTGGATTGGTTATACCTGAACAGGATTCACATACGTTATAACCATAGATATCGTTATTTTGCCTGGCATATAAAAAGCAAGCTCTTCAAAACATTCGAAGATTCCCCTGTGAGAGCTCCACATTGCGGACTTATTACTTTGGGGGTAGCTGAGAGCTTCCATTGTATCTATAATATTTGATTTCCACTTGAACACAGGCAGCAAAAATGAGTTTGTAGTGGGTCTCTGAGGTAACTTTAGTCAGAAACAAGATTAATATTAAGTCTTGTCTCTGGCTTTCTCTCAAAGGATCTTTTTCTCAAAGGGGGAGGGGGTCATTTCTTCTGTGCCCTAAAAATCCTTGATTTTTACAGATCTCTTAAAAAATTAGCAATTCAAATTAGAATTAATAAGATATTCACATACTTATAGAAATAGAACAGGTGGTAGATATGTTGAGCATAAAGTAGTCTCACATAGATCTGGGGAGAAAAGAAAGCATGTCCTTCCAAATGAACACAATTTAAAACCAAAATAATTATTATTTTATGAGGCACTTTGGATTAAAATTAAGAAATAGCTTTTTCTTTCACCAGGGAAAATGTTAAGATATAAAGTGGCATCTTACATATTCAATAAGCTCTTCTCAAGAATCTGTCTAATCAGGATTTTTTCAGCCTTCAAGTTTCTCATTTGCAATGCCATGCTCATCCTTCCTCTCTCCCTTCCCTTTGTTATTTGGCCTTAAAAAAAAAAAAAAAAATGACAAGCTCCGTATCGCTGTCCAAGTGCTGAACTCTCACCAGTTTAGAAAGGCAGTGTTTTTATAGGGGAATCGTGAGACTGTCACATTGATTTCAGGAAGCCTCGGTTCCATTCTGTTTCCTCTGTCGTTAAGATGACAACTTGAACAGGGTGGCTGGCCACAGATGCTGCTGCTGCGTGTCAGCCACAGAACAGAGACAGGGCTTGGCCCGCGGAGAGGAGCTGTAGGGACTGGGGATGGATGGGAGGAGGTGGAAACGAGACTACAAAGACTGCCTGGGATAGAGGCCGATGGCTCTTTATAGACTCTAGCCTCCAGGTCATTTACACTGGAAATGTGCTTTTAGAGGAAAGAATATTGCCCATTAGTGAACAGAGGATTTCAGTGGGAAAGGAGCAAGTTGTACTCATAGAGGTCACACCAAAAATATCCAATCTCTCATTATTGTAATAGAGGTGTGTGTATGTATACGTGTGTGTGCGTGTGTATATGCGTGCACTTGTGAACAGGCAGGTGGGCTTGATGTTTTAACATGTTTGACCAGTTTGATGAGATCATGAGTATGTTTTTCATGTATTTGTTAGCAATGACAAAATATGGGTTTAATGAAAATATTAAGTTTTTGATTCTCTATTGCCCTTTCACAGCATAACATATTAATTATTCCTGCATTTTCCAAATCAAAAGAGATCTCATGCTGATGCCCAAAGTTTAGAGGCAGTGTTCCATTTTATGTCAAAACCTAGTCCTCATCCTCGGACACGAAGTTCTATCCAAGGTGATGGTTGAAATAGTGCTGTCCCCTCCCCCCATTACTAGCCCAGCTCTTCAGAGAAGAAGCAGAGGAGAAAATTACCACCCTGCATGCGTGAAATAGGAGAAGAGAAAGGCATAGCACGTTAACAGTAGTAGCAGTGATGATACCCATGGCCATAATATTAATGATTAATGTCTTTGCAACACCTGCTTTGTGTCAGGTACGGTGCTGAGTGGTCTATGCATATTATATTTTTGGTTCTCATAATGGCTCCCCATCGTGGGTACTGTTATCCCATTTTACTGGTGAGGAAGCCAAGGCAAAGAAATGTGAAGGAACGGTCCCAGAGTGTACGTCAGCATTCTGTCGGTCTAGAAGTCCTCCATGGATAACCTGACTGTGGAGCACATCTCTACTATGAGATTAGCACTTTCTAGGGGTGGACATTCTAGGGATGAGTGTGGCCTGGAGAATGGATGGCATTGGGGTGGGTAGATTGAGGCTGATAACGTTGAAGCAGAAGGAGGCTTCTAGAAGAGAAGAAAGAGCATTCTCCCCCCACCTCCCAGCTTAATTGAGACATAATTGACATATAACAAGAATAGCATTCTTTAAAGGAAGGGTAAGGATAAATGTGGTGCATTCATGAGATAATGGTGTATCCAGGCTTATCAAGCAGGCTTTTCATGCTGGGCAGAGACAGATAGCTCTGCAGTCTGTAATAGACAACCTCATTCCAGCCAGGGCAAGAGAGATGGGGGAACAAAATACCTTGACTCTTCATTTGTCCTCATGCTTCTTAAGACAGACGAAAAGTATCTATCATTTACCCACTTGCCTCAAAAGAGCACTGAGCATAAGTAAACTCTTGACTCCAAGGATGCTTTTGTTCAAATGTAGTAGGGGATTCGAGAAATCTTTTTAAGCTGTTGCAAGTTGTTTTGAAAATGTTGGTCTAAACACTTAAACTGTAATAAAGGCTGCCCAGTTGGAGATTTTTGTGAGTTTTTTTTTTCTTTTTTTTTTTTTTTTTGTTTGGGGAGCAAGCCAAGTGCTGATGATTTTTATGGAAGAAAAGCAGGGGGTTCGCCATCACCTTAAAATCCTAATTATATGTGATTAGTCATATGGTCTCAATCCTTGAATTTAGACAGGCATATAATTAAAATGGCTGTTTTGATGGCTTATTTAAAGAGATAAATGTCAACCTGCTTCTTGGGATTCATATACTAAGAGACTTTACCCTAAAACAGAGAATTTTGAAATAAAAGATTCACTCTGCCTTACAATTTTACCTTATACCTCATAGTGCAGAAAATGTAACCAGCTCCAAAATACCATATGGCACATTTGTACCAATTGTTAGTCTTTAAGAATTATCTTATTACCCTAACCCCTGCAGATTTGAACTCCATAGATTTATCCAGAGAAGCTCTTCTTCTGCTGCTTATGACCATGTATCTAAGGTTTGGGGGGCTTCCCTGGGAGCTCAGCAATAAAGAATCAACCTGCAATGCAGGAGGCACAGGGGACATGAGTTTGATCCCTGGGTGGGGAAGATCTCCTGGAGGAGGAAATGGCAACCCACTCACTCCAGGATTCTTGCCTGGAAAATTCCATGAACAGAGGAGTCTGGCAGGCTACAGTCCATAGGATGGCAAAGAGTCAGACACAACTGAGTGACTGAGCATATACACTCTTAAGGTTTTACTCTTACAGTTTCTACCGAATGTTAAGAGAAAAGTCTTCAGGATGTATTTCCAGTAAAAACAGGTAACATCTACAAGTGCTTACTACATATCAGATGTTATTACAAGTACATTAAATTTGTTTAGTTTTCTTAATTCTTATAGTACCCTGTGTGGTGGGTACTATTACCCATTTTTCTGAAGGGAGACCTGAAGCACAGAAATTTTAATAACTTGCACAATGGAGCATAATTGTTATGTATCAGGTCTCAGGATTGAATCCAGGCAATTAGACCTCGGCAATTAGTGCTGCTCACCACTGCTATTCTCTATGGATAAGATTAAGCCTGTGTGTCAACCATATAAAATATCAAAGTTCTTTGTTTAGTACTTCCAAGTACTTGCTTTTCTACCATCTAGAAAAGCATTGTTGAATGCACACTTCTTTTTTTTTTTTAAAGCAGGTTTTTAATCATTTTGTGTGTGTGTGTGTTTTGCCATACATTGACGTGAATCAGCCATGGGTGGACATGTGTTCCCCATCCTGACCCTCCCTCCCACCTCCCTCCCCATCCCATCCCTCAGGGTCATCCCAGTGCACTGGCCCTGAGCGCCCTGTCTCATGCATCGAACCTGGACTGGAGATCTGTTTCACATATGATATATATACATGTTTCAGTGCTGTTCTCTCAAATCATCCCACCCTTGCCTTCTCCCACAGAGTCCAAAAGTCTGTTCTTTACATCTGTGTCTCTTTTGCTGTCTCAATTATAGGGTCATCATTACCATCTTTCTAAATTCCATATATATGCATTAATATACTGTATTGGTGTTTTTCTTTCTGACTTACTTCACTTGTATAATGGGCACCAGTTTCATCCACCTCATTAGAACCGGTTCAAATGTGAATGCAGACTTCTTAACCAGCCTGCATCATAGATACAGATGCAATATATGAAGGGGAATATCTGAATTATGTCCCTACCTAAGGAGTGAAGGAAATGTGTAACAGTCATCTACTGGTGCGTAACAAATTATTCTGACAGTTTGTGGCTTAAAGCAGCAAACATCTGTTATGTCCCATTTCTTTGAGTCAGGAAATCCAGGCACAGCTCAGTAGAGTGCTGCTAACTGAAGGTTTCCCACAAGGCTTTCATCAAGTATGGACTAGAGCTGTGGTCCTATCTCCAAACTTGACTAGGGAAGATCTGCTCAAAATCTCACAAGCGTGGCAATTAGCAGTGCCCAGGTTCTGGAAGTGTTGGTGGGAAACATCAGTTGCTTGTTCATAGCAGCTAATATTGCTCAAGCAAGACAGTGAGAGAGGATAACTCAAGACAGAAGCCAGAATATTTTTGTAAGCATCACTTTTACTATATTCCATTTGTTGGAAGCAATTCAGGAGGTCCAGCCCAGGCTTAAGGGGCTTCCCTAGTGACTCAGATGGTAAAGAATCTGTCTGCAAGGCAGGAAACCCAGGTTCAATCCCTGTGTTGGGAACATCCCCTGGAGAAGGGAATGCATCCCACTCCAGTATTTGTGCCTGGAGAAGTCCATGGACAGAGGAGACTGGTGAGCTACAGTCTGCAGGGTTGCAGAGAGTCAGACACAACTGAGCAGCTAGCACTTTACTTTACAGCCCAGGCTTAAGGGAGACTATTACAAAGCATGAATACTAAGAAGTGAGCATTATCGGGCTCCATTGTTCACGGTGTCTGTCAATGTGTCTCCGCTTGTCTGAAGTTAGAATTGCTATGGAGTAATTTTTTGTCTTCTTGCCTGTTTTTTAGTTAATGGACATAGCAACTTATCTTTTTTTAAAGCTTCTTTTTAGAAAAAAAGACCGTTTGTGTACCCTTCATTAACTTCACACCAATGTTGCCCAGTTTGTTATACTGTGATAATATGTTTTAATTATATCTCCCCTGCTTTAGCGTGGCTGGTCCTTTCTTACAGGGATAAGAGATTTAGTATTCTGGCAGAATTGACTGCTTAATTTGTTTAAACAAGTAGTTAATTCAAGCAAGCAACCAATTTGACTGATCTGAATCCATTTACTACATGCCTGTTCTAGGCGAGTTAATCAGATAATGTGTTCATTTAGCTCTAAGTTGAAAAAAATCTGAGAAGTAGAGTGGGTTTTCCCTAGCCTGTTTTTCAGATCCATAATGAGGGAAAATATGAAATTGATGAATGAAATTTTTCAAGACTACAGCAAGTCGTAAATTGTGTTCTTCTATGTGGAACCTGACGTGCTGCAGTCCATGGGGTTGGAAAGAGTTGGACACGACTTAACAACTGAACAACAGCAACAACAGCATGTAAGATTACATTCGATGAATGATTATTCCCGTCAGAGGGTGATACCAGGTTTGAGTTTTGAAACAGATCCTTTCTGTAGGAAATCTCCATTGTAATTCTTTGCCAAAACATCCTTTCAAAGGTATACCCATTTTTTCCTTAGTTATCATTACAAAATGACCCCAACATGTAAGATACATTGGTAATGACGTACATCACATTTGTTCATATTTTGCATCATTTTTATTTCTCATAGAATTCATTCATTTAGTTGTTCGGCCGTTTATTCATTCAGCAGTCATCTATTGGGAGTCTGGGTCAAACAGCTCTAATCACTGCAGTGTGACTCTAACCTTTGCATAATTTTCAAGATATCTTTGTCAGTGTAAGAGTACTTAGTGCTTCATGCTGGATTGAGAGAGCAAAATTTGCTTCTTAACATTTTCCTTAGAAAACAAGCTTCAAGTAGTTATGTTATCTTTTGATTGTTTCAGCAAAGCTGTTCTCTTAAAGAGTATTTAAATATTACCAAAAACTGATACATAATTTTCCCAGAATGATGATTCATGGGGAGATAAATAAAAGTCTTAACACAGACATAGAAATATAAATTAACCTGGAGAGAAAAGAACACAATTATTGATTGGATCCAAACCTTGATTATGAGTCAGTAGCAAATAGTGAGAGAAGGATAATGATCCATGACTAAATGGAAATAATTTAGCTTGATTATCCCTGTATTTTCAAGAGCAGCAAGATCAGCCACATGCAGGCAAATGGTACGGAGTTGTGAATTAAATGTAGTGTTGTTGTGATTATATGTAAGATATCATAATCTCACTTAGTCCCATAGAGCTGAAAGTATGAATTTATGAAGAATAATCCACTTTATGAATTTTGTTAGTAATAAGAAATTACACAAGAGTTTCTGAATTCTTATTAGGGTGAAGAGAATTGTCCTTTCCATGTTCTTCCCACTGATGGTTGGTGCAGTTTCCTGCACAAGGGTACTCAGTATCCAACTTAATTCACCATGATTCTACATGTTAATAATGGCTAAATGCCTGTATTGAATGATTTTGGTTAAATGAAATGTAATGGGTAGGATTATAGAACCTGGTTAGCTGTTGTTGCTTTTATTAGTATTAGTATTATTATTGAAGGATAATTGCTTCACAATATTGTCATGGTCTCTGACAAACATCAGCATGAGTCAGTCCAATTATTAGGTTTTAAGTTATTCAAACCTATCAAATTATATAGATTTTAAAGAGCAAATGTCATTAAAATCCTTTATTTATTTTTTGTTGTTGTTTTTCTTTCCAATATTCTTTTTTTTTTTAATTTATTTATTTTTTATTTTACTTTACAATTCTGTATTGGTTTTGCCATACATTGACATGAATCCACCACGGGTGTACATGCATTCCCAAACCTGAACCCCCCTCCCACCCCCCCTCCCTACAACATCTCTCTGGGTCATCCCCGCGTACCAGCCCCAAGCGTGCCATATCCTGCATCGGACATAGACTGGCAATTCGATTCTTACATGATATTATACATGTTTCAATACCATTCTCCCAAGTCATCTCATATTCACTTCATAGCTGTGCCCAAGAAAAATCATGTGATATAGAATTCCCCTTTAAAAAAAACTAAATTTTGTATGTGTTGCCTGAGAGCTAGCTATGCGCAAATAAATTCTGCCTGTGTTTTACTGGGTTTCCTTGCCATTGAAAATATCGTTCTTCCACACATTACATCTTGTTTTCCACCACAATTTATCTCTTCAGGTCATATCTATTTTGGCTATATTTTTTTTTCCTCAGTTGCTTCAATATGAATGTTCTTTTGAACTCAGCAATACTTGAGGGATTCAGCGCTCTTGTCCAAGTGAGTTATCACAATCGAGTCCACACATCACACCTGTAGCCCTGGCACCTCTGGGAGTCTCCGGCACGCATGCTCCGCAGCCATACAGAAGCAGATCCTTCCTACAGATAACACTGCTGCAGAGAGAAATCAATGAGGGCCCCAGGCACGCCTGAGGAGAAGAGTTAATTAAGGAATGTGGAAAAGAGAGGCGTCATTGACAAGCTGCAAGATAAATTTAAGAGGAATTTTTCCAAATGGATTTAAAATGGAAAAAGGGAGGGGGGACCCACCAAAACAGAAGAAAACTATGCTCTGAGTTTTCAAAGACACCATTGTGTGTTTCCTTACCCTTTAAATTGTAGATACATACATTTATATTAATTAAAAAGCCCCGTATAATTTAGTAAGGATAGGCTTATGATAGGACCATTAGCAATTCGATAGGTGAATAATAACACATTATATCAATCATGGATGGTATGTGGGAGCTAAATTAAAGGATTCTTGATTGTTCTATGTCATCCACAATCCCGTAATTAAGGTACAATTCTACCTCCTCAAGTGCACTTTCTCATCCTGTTTGGTACAAACTTACTCTGGTAGGCAATGTTCTAGATTGCCATATGTTGTCATTACATGTGACTTTTTTCTAAATGAAAGAATACTGAATAAAGCTGAGAAGAGCAGTAAACCAGTAAAAATGCGTTCACCTAAATTTAAAAAATTCACATATTTACAAAATTGCATAATTTCCAGTCTCATCTACAGAAGTGAATACACAGGAAAAAGCTGGCAGTAGTGTTTTGATATGCTGAAAACAATGAACAGACATACAAATATGTTAAGGTTTAGCTGTCAGTTAATTCACACATGTGTGTGGTACCCGGGGCGTCCCTGGTGGCTCAATGATAAAGAATCCGCCTGCCAGGCGGACGCAGGAGATGCAGGTTTGATCCCTGGGTCAGGAAGGTCCCCTGGAAAAATAAATGTCAACCCACTTCAGTATTCTTGCCTGGGAAATACCATGGACAAAGCAGTCTGGCGGGATACAGTCCGTGGGGTTGTAGAAGAGTCCAACACCGCTTATTGACTAAACCACAACAATATGCAGTACCCACTTAGTCACACATTCTAGCTCTGATTCCTCCTTTTTGGCACAAGCAGATGCCCACATTCTTTGCAGTGGTTCACAGTGACCATTAGCGGCGTTGAACTACAGTTTAAGTATCCCTTCAAGTAAGTGTATGGGGCACTGAGGTTGTCCCACAGTTTGCATCTCTGTTCTTCATCACGTGCCTCATGATTCCAGTGGGATTGGGAATTACATATGGTATCAGCAGAAAGTGTAGCCTTCAAAAGGTGCTGCTGATGCTGAAGGACCTGAGAGCGTTGCGTCTTGAGTAGGATATATTCTAAAAGGTAGAAGAGAACTTTGATGCTGCAAGACTGCAACTCTCAGATCTTGTCCTCTAGCTGGAAAAGCCAACTGCACTAAAAATTTCAAGTTGCCAATCAAAGTAAATAAAGATAATGAGTATTTGTTGCCTCTGGGGCATTCTCAGGATAGTGAGATATGCATGGAAAGTAGAAGAAGGATCTCAGCTTTGCAGCACAGTGGAATTAGTTGAGTCTGTGGTTGCTTTCTCCTTGTAGGAGATAAAGCATACATTCCAAAAACTCATAGAGAACAATTTAAACTCGTTATTTAGTCAAGGGTGGGAGTCTGAACTTAAGGTTGTAACTGCAGGGCAAGTCCTAAGAAAGTAAAGATCATTGTACAGTAGAGCTAGCGAAGGTTTGACTTTTTTTTTTTTTCTCCTCTCATCACTATAATTACCACAAAATTATACTGAGCTTTGAAAAATTCAGTCAGCTATATGATCTCTGCATGCCCTAAATTCTACAATCTGACTAAATGTGTCAAGAAAAAAGTATTCTCTTTAATTGGTTTTCAATTGACCGTCCTTTCCTTCAACACTTTTCCTGGTTTCCTTTAGTTCCTTGTATTGCAGCGTAGCACAGAAAAATTGGAGCTTTTTGCTTTTGCCAAAGACTGTGCCATTTTAGTTAAGTAAAAACACAGCGATTCTGAAAAATTGGGATGACAGTGCAGGGAACAATGCTGCGCTGGAAAATCAAGGGACACTAGTGAGCGCAGACCTCTTCTGTTTAGTCTCCCGTTGGTTTTACTTCTTAAGTAGGTCTGGCGTTTCTAGAGCAAATGTGATGGTAGACACAAAAGGAGGGTAGTCACTGGTACTGTTTGATTGACTTTAATTGTTTTTAATCAAACCGTGATACTTTTCTCCCTTTCTACTATCTCCACAATGCAAATAAAGACACTCTTCATGAATTAAAACAAATTTTCTTTGGTCACTTTAAGCCATTGGTAAAGCATAAATTTCAAAAAAGATTAAAAATATGAGTCCCATATAAATATTAAATGAACATATCAAACATTTTATTCATCTCATTAATTAATGACAGAACTTGGAAGATGGCAAGGCTGGCATTTATGGGCACTTTAATAAAGGAGTGTTAGAATGAAACTGCTAGGTGAGTTATGAAATTGGTTAATGTCCATTGGGGCAATAAACTATAAATTTTGACATATTCTTCCCTGTTGGACAGAAATTATCTGAATTTTTACTGGACAGAAACTCTACAAGCCTATAACTTCACTAAGCTAGGGTTCTTTGATCAACAGTAAATACTAAGTTTAATGAAGTGTGTTCCCCTGGATAAAGGAACAATCTTTGTATTGGCCTGCTAAATCCCCATGAAAAAAGTCCCTATCTTTTTTTCTTAATTCCAAGTTTTAAATATCATGGAATATCACTGTCTTTAGACAGATCAGAAATGAATCCTGGTTTGCTTTCCATTCCCCTTGTTTTGTTTAGTTTGGAGTCAATAAACAATAATTCAGTTCTGCTGAATTCTTTGGAAAGTAAGAACAATGCAAAATTACTGTAAATGTCCTCCTTTCTTCTGTACTAGGTCATGTGTAATGTCATGTGACCTCATAAAGTTATGGATCAGCTGGAGTTTATTGACGAGGCTCAAGTGAGAGGTGATTAGAGATAAATCAGGGTGATGATCTGGAGAAGGCAATGGCACCCCACTCCAGTATTCTTGCCTGGAAAATCCCGTGGACGGAGGAGCCTGGTAGGCTGCAGTCCAAGGGGTCCCTGAGTCAAACACAACTGAGTGACGTCACTTTCACTTTTCACTTTCCTGCACTGGAGAAAGAAACGGCAACCCACTCCAGTGTTCTTGCCTGGAGAATCCCAGGGACGGGGGAGCCTAATGGGCTGCTGTCTATGGGGTCGCGGAGTCAGACATGACTGGAGTGACTTAGCAGCAGCAGCAGCAGCAGCAGGGTGATGATCATGCAAATGGAAAGGAAGGATGGGTGGGAGATATACGGAGACAATAAAACCAATAGAATCTCATGCCTGCTTATGTATAAAGAAGTGTGAGAAAGGAAAGATCCAAAGATGATGGTGGGATTACACTGGGAATTAATATGGCCTTTGACATTTTGTATTTCATGCACTATGAAACAGTGACGTTAAAATGATGATAAAGCAGTTAGATATTTTTATTCTGAGACTGGCATCAGTATTGGAACCAGGCCTATAACTTTGCTAGAGACCTACTGATGGTGACAGGTGAAACCGTGTAATCTGATTTAAAAACAGTCCCCTACAGAGGATGGAGAATGACAGGAATAAAGGAACTAAAAGATCAAACCTAACATAATCAATACTAAGTACTAGAATAAAAAGAGGCAATGAAGAAAAGGACAGTCAGAGAGTAAGAGAATTGGAATGTGGCAATCTAAATGCATGCAGACTACTTTGAAAATATAAACAAAGAAATAGAGTACTTTTAACACATACAGAAATTATGTCCCCAATATTAATATTTCATGCTTCTTTCTAAATTCTACATACAAATTTTTTAGGTACTTCATTATCTCTTGTAGGTCTATGAGATCATGGTTAGAGTAGAAATGAGGTAGACAGATCTGTGCTTTTCTTAAAACAAGAGCTGGTCAAGATTTATCTGCATGAGGGATTTAGGAAACAAAAGTGAAAATGGAATTTGAGGGATACAGGTAGTCATAGTGTCAAACACCAGTCTTTATGGAGGCGTGGGCTGCCTCTTATGTGATGCACTTAAAGTGGATTTGACTAGACAGTGCATACTCTTTAAACTGGCTGTTGGGAGCCTTGGAAACTCTGGATGGGTCATTATTTTACCAGGTGCATTTCATTGCAGACAGTAGTCCTAGCCACTGAAAGATTCATCATGCACCCTAAATGTCTGCAGTAAAGTTGGGACAGGAATAGAATTGTCAGCCAACTTTGCCATTGGACCATGGGATGCACCTCAGCCTACATCTTCTGCAGAGTGGAACTCCCAATCAGTCACCTCACTCAGCAGTCTCATAGCATCCCATGTACTTTGTCTTCAGGTTGAACGAGGATGATCCTATATGGCTTATTGTTCTGTTCGCTTACCACGTTTGCTTGCCAAGTGCAAACACAACCTGAGTATGCATCCAGCACCATCAATTTCACTACTGCTTCAACATTCCAGTAGTTGACTTGACAGCTGACATAATTTTGACAAAATTAGAAAGTCTTGTGAAATGGGTTTGTCTCATTCCATTTCTGACAGAGATGTTAAAGAATCATCTCCCTGCCCTGCGTTCTCTCTTCTTTGCAATCTTGACAATACAGTTGAGCAGCAAATTGGTGAGCTTATCTCCAAGTGAAATCTTTCCTTTTCCTTTTTTATTAATTTTTATTGGAACATTGCTTTGCAAGGTTGTGTTAGTTTCTGGTGTACAGCAAAGTAAATCAGGTGTGTGTGTGTGTGTGTGTGTGTGTGTGTGTGTGTGTGTATCCCCTCTTTTTTGGATTTCCTTCTCATTCAGGTCCACAGAGGATTGGTTAGAATTCCTTATAAGTGTGAAAGTGGCTCAGTCGTGTCCGACTCTTTATGACCCCATGGACTATACAGTCCATGGAATTCTCCAGGCCAGAATACTGGAGTGGGTAGCCTTTTGTTTCTCCAGGGGATCTTCCCAACCCAGGAATTGAACTGGGGTCTCCTGCATTGCAGGCAGATTCTTTACCAACTGAGCTATCAGGGAAGCCTCTAGAGTTCCCTATGCTATACAGCATTTTCTCATTAGTTATCTGTTTTACGCCTGTAGTATATGTATGTCAGATCCAATCTCCCAATTCATCCTACACTCCCACCCTTTGTGTCCATATATTTGTTCTCTATGTCCGTGTCTCTATTTCTGCTCTGCAAATAAGATCATCCATCTATTTTTCTAGATTCCACAAATATAGGTTACTATACGGTATTTGTTTTTCTCTTTCTTACTTACTTATCTCTGTATGACAGCCTCTAGGTTCATCTCCATCTCCTTTTTCAATGGACTCTGCCCACTTGTTTCTTTGATCATTTGGAGAAATAAAGCCCTCACTCTACAGAAAACCCCTGCTCCACAGGGCCTCAGCTCAGAGAGCAGTTCATTGGCCATGCTGGTGTATTTATAGCCAGTGGGACTCTGGGTTGCTCCGCATGTTTGTAAAGCCACCAACGATGGTGATAGTTCATGTGACAGCAATTTTCTGCTGCTAAAAGTTTCCCAGAGAGAGAGAATGGTACATATTCCAGGATCTTGGCTGTAATATTTTTGCTTTTTTTTGAGAAATAATAACTGTGGGCTTTGTTCCATAGTTAGATATTCTATACTTAACATAAATAATTGGAATTGCAACAGATATTTTGTTTTCTTTTCCTTTAAAGGGACAATAATCCGTATGGCTTTCTCTTAAGTAGAGAGATTTTTAACAAGTAACAAAAATCTAAAAATACTCAGATTTATGACTAGACAGATATATTCATTCACTCGCTTTAGAATTATATGAGACCAGGATGTGGGAGCGTGTCTTCAATCTAAATTTGAAGAAAAGACTAGAATTTTCCTTTACATACAGAGCAAACATTTTCTTTCAGATTGGAACTCATATTCACTTAGTGGAGTGGTGTTGCCATGGGAACATGTTATACATCATTCTTAGATGGGGGCAATGTGGATTTAAGGCAGCATACCATCTGCATATACTCTGTGCAATGACAAGCCTGACTGTAAAGGGCCATGTTGACCCAGGATCAGTATTTACTGTTTCTGCATGAATGTGGTAGAGCTAAAGCCTCTGCTTTCTCCTGCACCTCTTTTTCCCCTTCTGCTCCCTCTCCTTTTCTGTTGCTGGTGTTCAAAAGTACTTCTAAATTAAAGGAAAAAACTCCCCACTGACGTCACTCTACCATCTCTCCTTAACAGAATTAATTTCGATTCCTTTCTGTTGAGAACTCGCTTCTTAACTCAGCATTTAGCCCTCCACAGCCTTTTAGAAGAGTGCTGTCATCACTGCTTTGAATCTGTGGCTGTGTGTGGTATTAGAAATAACAACGTTGTGTAGATGGGAGAAGTGGGGGACAGAGGGGTGAAGTGACTTGTACCCAAGAACTTGCAGCTGGTAAGTGTTAGAAATGAGATTCAAATCTGGGTTGTTTTTGAAGTCTGTAGATTCATCTTTTCATGACACTGCCTCTTTGTTGAATGAATGACTTTTATAAAGCGTAAAAGTTGGATTGCAGGAAAGACCATCTTGTTACAAGCAAACTGCCATTTTTATTTCCTACAGGTATTTAGATTCAATGTTTATTTTCTTTCCCAGTGTTGGATTTATTTGATGGCCTAAAATTGTTAAAGAATCCTCCTGCGATGCAGGAAACTCGGGTTAGATCGCTACATCAAGAAGGTCCCTTGCAGAAGGGAATGGCAACCCACTCTAGTATTCTTACCTGGAAAATCCCATGGACAGAGGGACCTGGCGGGCTACAGTCCATGGGGTTGCATAGAATTAGACAGGACTGAGAGACTAACACTTGGACTTTTCAGAATCTCATTATCATTTGCATTTCAGAGAAATTTCTGGGCTTCTTCATTGTTGTTTGATCAGTATATTGAGAACACGGAATGTTCAGGAAATTGTTGAAGAGGGTGGCCCCTCATTATAATACCAATATTGTTTCTATTCTCAAACCTTTGAATGTTTACCTGATTTAAATTCCTTTGTGAATATTTAGGGTGGTATGAAGGAGCATAGTCTGAATATATGGGGAATTCAAATTTCTCCTATGAACCTCCTTTGTTTTATTTATATAGTTGCTATGCTTCTAGCACTGGTGTTTTCCTCTTTGAAAATTGTCCTCTGGTATGAAATACAATTTCAAAGATATTGTTATTTAACATGTTTGAAAAACAGAGTAAAGCTGATCATTTTTGGTTCATAATGTTGCCATTATGAAAAGTTTCTGAAACATTTTGGGTAAAACAGTAAAATGTCCTTGAAGCTTATGTTTCCTTAAAACCTAAAAAAGTTGGACTAGTTGAGGAATAAAAACCATTTTATTCATGTGAACTCTATTAAATTATCATTCTTGGAGGTCAAAAACAATTCATTATTGGCCATTCTATATGGCTTAACCTAAGAGGTCAACTTCTTAATGATTTGATATTCAATATTTGTATGTATTCATAGAAAGAAAAAGTAACAATGTGCAGTCTCTTCTTTTTGCAGAACTTCTCAGTAAAGCTTAAGGCATTAGCCAAATGTTTTAAGTTCTCTTGGAATCAGTTCGCTTGTTTAGGGGATCCTCAGAATCTTGAACTAATGCAATTTCATAAGAAAACCGCTTTCTAATTGCTTGTGCCATGATGCAGTATATGGCCATCACTGGGAAGCACGGTCGGGGCACTCTGCACCACCAGGGAAGCACGGTCGGGGCACTCTGCACCACCAGGGAAGCACGGTCGGGGCACTCTGCACCACCAGGGAAGCACGGTCGGGGCACTCTGACCAGTTGTCCACGTCAGGAGGAGACCAGGGACAAAAGAGTCCCAGTTGCGGCCACTGGGTCTGGTCCATTGGCAGGCAAGCTGGCCCCTGAGTACCCCAAGTGGTCAGGATGTCAGGCTCAGCGAAGAAGAGTCCCCGCCAAAGTCACCATTTGTTGCAGGAAGGAGGACCCCTTCCAGGGCCTGAAACTGGGCTTGTCTAACTCTCAGAAATGAATTGTCCGAGGAGACACATGTGCTGACAAAGTGGGAGACTTTATTGGGGAAGGGCCCCCGAGTGGAGAGCAATAGGGTAAAGGAACCCAGGAGAACTGCTCTACCGCGTGGCTTGCGGTCTCGGGTTATATGGCCTTTACAAGAACATTCACAATTGTGCTGGGAGAAGAAATGGCCTCACCTGTCTCACTTTGATAAATAGTATCATGTTAATTCTCTCCCACTTCCGCTGAGGTTATTATTTTCTGGTAGTTTTTGTATTATGTGTGTATATTTGTCTGACATTCCCGCTTATGAAACAGCTAAAAACGTGGTGTGTCACATGGCTAGTAAGAGGCAGTAAATGGGATTTAAACCCAGGCCCACCTATTTCAAGGCTGTCTTCTTTCTAAACAGGAGCATTGAATAAGTAGGACCAATGACTTGAGTGTCATCTCCTCTCTTATGCCTTATTACATCTTCCCCTAATTAAGCTAACATGTCCTTGTAGAATGTTTCTGAAATGGAGATTTAGAAAATTAAAAACTTGTATAGTTCATACAAGTCCATGTCCTCATTTGCAAGATATAGAAATCAAATAGAAAAGGTATTTAATATCTTTGGAGTTCATTAAAGTGTTATATATATCTGAACATTAGAATTTAATCATTTCTACATATTAGCAGGTCTTCACACTCTTTCTACTATCCCCCACTTTCAGACCAATATTTAAAATATTCATGTGCTTTGAGGTGAGAAACAACAAAGTGAAATAACGATTCTGTTTTCCTCTCTAAGATATAAGATACACGGGCAATAGTACTTAACCTCATGTTGTCAAATATGTGCAAGGAACAAGGAAGACTTCCAATTAAACAAATGCCACTGGGTACAAAATTTAAAGGACTGACTGAATGGCCCTTGTCATTAATCCTAAAAAAAGAAAATCATTGTACATAGAATGTTGTCTGGTGACGTCTGATCACTTGCCTTTCCCGGTAATAGGCAATGGCTGTATCACGTGATCTTTACATAACTCGCTAATGAAAAAAGGAATAAAAGGAGACATAAAAGAAAAAACCCAGTAAATCAGCACTGACCTAATTACTGCAAAGTGAATGTTTTCACAACTGATCTGCAGGAAACTCAGGAGTGAGGAAATACTTTTATGCAAGCCTTTCAATATTTCATGTGAATCATGAAGCTTAGAGCAAAAAGAAGAGTTTATCCAGAATTTGTGACTAAGATAAATCTCAAGTTTAAACAGTAGAGATGTTTACCAGTAGGGTGGCTGTAACATGATAGACAAGACAAATGTTGCTATCTGCTTGGCTCCTGACAAGCGTATTCTTATTTATTCCAGGGAAGGAAGGAAGAGCTAATTTCTCTTTGTTTTATCCTTTCAAACTTCAGTCTCAGTATCTTCCATTTAAAACATTTCTTTAGGGAAATAAAACTAAAAATTAAAAAAGAGGCATTGCTTTAGAAAGGAGGCATTTACTGATTTGATCCACATTGTAAAGTTTTCTTTTTTATAACTTAATTTTTAAAGTAAAGACAATACATAATAAAGGCAGTTCGAAAATTTTAAGTAGAATAACTTAGAAGGCCTTTTGGTTATGCTTTCATCATTCTCCTAGACTCCTTCCTTCATCCCACAAAAAGAAATGGACTAGTATTACAACTGTATGGAATAAAGATCTATAAGAAAATTGTTGTCCAGTCGCTCTTTCATGTCCAACCCTTTGCGACTCATGAACTGCAGCATTCTTGGTTTCCCTGTCTTCACTATCTCCCAGAGTTTGCTCAAACCCATGTCCATTGAGTCAGCGATCCCATACAGACATCTCATCCTCTGTCTCCCCTTCTGCTCTCACCTTCAGTCTTTCCCAGCATCAGGGTCTTTTCAAATGAGTCAGCTCTTCACTTCAGGTGGCCAAAAAATTGGATTTCAGCTTCATCATCAGTCCTTCCAATAAATATTCAGAGTTGATTTCCTTTAGGATTGACTGGTTTGATTTCTTTGTTGTCCAAGGGACTCTCAAGAGTCTTCTCCAACAGCACAATTTGAAAGCATCAATTAATTCTTCAACGCTCAGCGTTCTTTATGGTCCAACTCTCACGTCCATACATGACTACTGGAAAAACCATAGCTTTGACTAAATGGGCCTTTGTCAGCAAAGTAATACCTCTTGCTTTTTAATATGCTTTCTAGGCTGGTCATAACTTTTCTTCCAAGGAGCAAGCGTCTTTTAATTCCATGGCTGCAGTCACCATCTGCAGAGATTTTGGAGCCTAAGAAAATAAAGTCTGTCACTATTTCCATTGTTTCCCCATCTATTTGCCATGAGGTGATGGGACCAGATTCCATGATCTTCATTTTTTGATTGTTGAGTTTTAAGCCAGCTTTTTTACTCTCCTCTTTGAACTCCATCAAGAGGCCCCTTATTTCCTTTTTACTTTCTACCATAAAAGTTGTGTCATTTGCATATCTGTAGTTATTGATATCTTTCCCATCAATCTTAATTTCAGTTTGTGCTGTTTTGAAGGATAATATAGATTCTATTTATGACCCTGCAGAATGTACTTCCTGCTTATAATAAGCAAGATCCACATATGTAGGTATATTTCTCTACTTTACAAACATATATAAAATTTCTTTAATTAAATTCCACTCTAGAGGTTTTAGTAGATACATACAATGAGTGGCAATTAGCTAAAAATTTGAAGTCAGATGATGGGTACATTGAAGTTCATTATGCTATACTATTTCTTTGTGGTACAGTTATTTTTTTGTAATATCTTTATTGAGATATAATTCATATACTATGGAATTCATGTATTTACAGTTAAAGCCATCACCACAGCTAGTTGTATAATTTTATCACCCCTCAAAAAATATCTGTACAGTGTAGCAGTTACCCCTCATTTTCCTCTCACATTGTTCTTCCACCCGCCAAAGGCAATGTCTAGTCTCCTTCTGTCTCTAAAATTTCCCTGTTTTGCATATTTTGTATAAATGAAACTATACACTGTGTCATCTTTTGAGAGTGGCTTCCTTCAATTAGCATAATATTTTCAGGATTCATCCATGTTGTAACAACATGTATCAGTACTTCATTTCTTTTCAAGGTCAAATAATATTCCATTGAATGGACTTGCCATATTTTGTTCATTCATCAAGGTATTTGAGTTATATCCACTCTTTTTCGCTGTTACAAATAATGTTGTTATAAGTATTTGTGTACAACTTTTTGTGTGAGTATATGTGATCACTTCTCTTTGAGAATAGGCAGAAATTGTTTGGTCGTATTTAATTGTATTTTTAGTATTTTGAGGAACTGAGTGACTATTTTTCAAAGCAGTTATGCCAGTTTACATTCTTACCAGCAGTGTATGAAAGTTCTGATTTCTCCACATCCTTACCAGTGCTGTTACTGTCTTTTGATTAAAGCTATCCTAGTAACTGTGATTTGGCATCTCATGCTATTCTTAATTTGTTAAGAGTTTCAAAACAGAAATAATATCAGTCATCAGTACAAATATTTCATTTTTACCGGAAATTATTGTGAAAAAGTTACTATAACTCATGCTTCAGTTAATTTTGTGAGGTCCTAAATCCTTTTAAAAAAAATTGTAACAGTATGAAACTGTGTAGAATATACATTTTTTTTAAATTTAGAAGAGTTATTGCTTCTAATAATAATACCTAATTTACTGTTAAGTCTTCTCAGAATACTAAAATGCAAACATGTAATAGTTTGCACAGCAGCATGTTTGGAACTATGGCCTAGTTTTAAGTTATTTTAGCTAAAAAATAATTTTTTCTCTTTAAAAAAACTGTTTGAAACTATTATTTAGGTTCACATCGTACCTAAAGAAGAGAATTTAATATCTCTTATGAAAATGACTTTTGACTAGACTGTCATATCAGTGATAAAAGATCAGAAAACGTTTCCTTTTCTAAAACATGCATATTTATAAGGCAGATTAGAAATGGGGTTCTTTGTTATCTAGGACCTTCCTTCTCGTGCCTTTTGTTCTGATGGACAATAGCTTATTTTGAACTACTTCCTCATCTTCCAGGAAACTGGCAGATTAATTACATTGAAATGATCATTGGTCAGCTTCTCTCTATGTTGTATAATTTAGGGGAAATCCATTAACATTTTTTAAAATAAAAATCTTCTAAAAATATTTTATCAAATTGGTCTTAATTCCAATTTTAATAGACTAATTGTTCTGGAATTGTTTTATCATTTTTTATAATCCAATGGAGCTGATATAAACATCATTTTGAGTAATCTGTCATAAAGTAATGAGTAATTAAAATTATAGCCAACTACAGGTGCTGTTAATTGTTAATCAATTATACGTATAATGATTGCATATCTAATTTAAATACTGATAGAAGTATTGACAGTTACCCATATTTTTTTGAAAGTAAACTACCTCTTACTGGCCTTAAATTGCAAATAATTATTGAGAATATATTCTCAACAACTCTCTGAGTAGCTTCTCTGAACTTTAATGGAAAATTGACCTGCTCTTTCTGCATGTATAAATAAAATTGGTACAGTTGATCAGAACTGGCCTGACTGACTGGCTGTTGAATAAGTCAGTGAATTTTAATTGGTTTATTTACATATTAACAGAAAACATTCTGCAGATGGTTCTGTGGGCCCTCGGTATCCAAATCTGGCAAATTTGGGGACCATTATATAGGAATGTAGCAGTCATTAAACATTGACAGAATCCCCGTTTTGCCAGGAGGCTGCAGTCGATATCACTGTCAACCTGCTGAGCAGTCTTTACAATAATTAATTCACTCACATATTTATGGCAATTTGGTGGTTAGAATATCTGCATGAAGAAAAAAAAAGAGTCGACATTTATTCTTTTGAAAAAATGATTGATGAAATTCTCAGACAGTCTAAGCATAGAAAGGAGTATTCTGTCTATACCATCATAACTAAATGCTATTTTATACTTTACAATCATTGAATCAGATGAGTGGGAGACACCTTAGCAAGAGTAAGTGAGGTCTGGGTAAGATGATTTCATGGTTCATCAAATAATGACCATTCTAATTTAATGACATAAACAATATAAAGTCAGAATATATTTTTCCAGAAAGAGGCCATAGTAAGGTATGCCTTTTTACCTTAATAGATTTAGTAAAGCCAGTCTATCAACAGCATCATTGAATCTATCTCTGGAAATGACCACGCTCTTCAAGCAAAATGTTTTAGGTGGATATGCCCCTCTTACAGCACTGCATCTGGAACACAGAAGACAGGATGTTCAGTGAATAACTTGATAACATATTGTATGTAAATAATAGCAAGATTTTTATGGGCAGTGATCCAAAGAGAATAAATCATTAATAATCCAAAAAGATTTTTAATTTTTAAAGTCAGCTCTTCTGATTATTCCTGTATCAGTGATGTTTCAGATGTGACAAGAACAGGAACCTCCTCTGTCTGCTGCTGTAATTCACTCAATACCTAAGAATTTTCAAGTACAGGGTGAGAAAAGGGAAATAAACTTGGAGGAAAACACAACTTGAAAACTTTTATTCCAAGAGCTCTTTAAAAAAAAAAATATTGAGACTAGCTTAAGGCCACATTTTGAAAAGAAGGCATCTGAAACTCCAAGCAAATAGTGTATTTAACCAGAGTAACAGAAATGAAAAACAGGGACTGCTGTTATTCTATTTAGTGATATGGTGTGTCACTTAGCAAAGCATTGTGCATCAACTTGTTTTTAACTTAACACCTCTGTTAACACCTGGATATTGATGGTTTGGATGTAAACTGTAAATAGCAAAGTATAGTGTTGGTCTATCTTCCGGCATTACCTGAAAATTACAGTTGAGGAGACTTCCACTTACTTCATCCTTGGAAGGTGTATTTCTCAATCTTTCATTTCTAATAAGAAAGCACCACAAAACACTTGTGATTCTGGAGACAACCAGCTGTTAATATGAGTTATGTGAATCTGACCTATAATTTCACCTGACATTCGGAACGCAAATATTTTCGCTTATTTCTCCAACACAATTAAAATATTTAGTCTCACTCCATTTTATGAGACATAAATAGGTATGTAAGTACTCTGTAATTACTGTACATTGTAACAAATGACCTCATAAATACATTGTAATGTCCCATGTAATTACATGGTAAGTCATGTCTTTGAGATGGCTGCTCTGAGATGGAAAGCATGCTGGTTTCAGAGATTAATTACTTAGGGCCCGATTTGACAGTTTGCTTGAAGATATGCCTCTCTTAAATAGCTGCATCTGGCATTTTTTAAAAAAATGTTTCATGCTAAGATTATATTTATAGTATAGATTCAGCTATTTATCCCTAAATATTGGACACATCTTTTGATATATGTAAAAATTTTAAAAAAAGGCTTGTTCCATACAGAGTGAGACTGATTTGCAACCATATTTCTTCAGTCATACATTAGATGGAAATTGTTTTCGTAACAGTAATTTTTAAGGTTCTGGTTTTATTACTCTAAGAATAATTTTGAGTATACGATGTTGAAAAATTATGGTTTTATTGACCAGTGTATAACATATAAGCTAATGTTTCATTATGTCAAGACCAAGTTGGTATATCATGATCATGTTAGCATGAGTGCATTATTGCAATACCCTGAATTCTTACTGGTGATTCATGATAAACGCATTTTATCCATATCTGAAATAATTTTCATATGGCACAAATCAGTACTTAAACTCTTATCTATTGGCCTCAGGATGCTTAAATATCCGGTGAAATCAATTATCCTGAAGTTATGCCGTTCAAGTTACTGCTCAAACAGTATCCTGGTTTCTATATTCTAAAACAAAAAGGGACGGGAAATAAGTTGTCCCTGTATTTTCTGCCTTAAATTATATATCAGCCTATTTTCTTATGCCTTTCAAAGGTATAATTTTACAGATAACTCCCCTAATGTATTTGTGTTCTGACTTTCTGAACTCTAGTTCCTGCATCACGGCTATTATATTGCTTTTAGTAGTTTCATTTAGTAGACATGCATAGTCTGAGAAAGGATCTAGTGATCCGAAAGAGTTAATGAGCCTCTCTAAACATCCAGCTCACTTCCAGGGAATGACTTAGACTAGAAAATAAAGTCTATTGATAATGACAAATTCTGAAATGTATTACTCATAACATCACTTTATCATGAACTCTAGGGAACAACCAAATTGCTTTATTGTAATAGAATTTTGTTGAAATGTGAATACTGCCTAGAAATTGCATTCCCAGTTTCTAGGACCAAAAAGAAACAGGCCTGGCTACTAGGTTATAGAGAGCAAATTATCACATGAAAAAATGCTATTTTAAATTCAGAAGTTTGCAAAAAGAAGATGCTAGGTACACAGCAATCCTACCTCTCTTTTCTCTTTTTTTTTTTCCTTTAAGCTGGACTATATTCTGCATCTGTGGGTGATTTTCTTGGTCTGTTGAGGACTATTTGGTTAATTTTATTTAGTTGTACAAAAAAGTCTAGGTAGCAGGAATGATTGATTTTTTTCTTTATTTTTTCTTTCAGTAATTGAGACCATACATAGTTACATATCTGAGAATCAGGTCCAACAAACCTTTCATAGTCGGTAGAGAAAACACTGTTTCTATGGGCCACTCATCAGAATACAGTAAAATCTACCGTAAAGCAATCAGCTTTTCACCACAGAATGGTTTCTGAGTGTCAAAGATGTTTTCCAGGGGAATGCAGTCTAGTTGTTGCACTCAGACAAAGTACTTTTGGAGATAATTCAGACTCACTGAGAACCATTCGTTTATTTCTTTGCTTTTTGTGTCTTTAATACCTAATCTTGTGAAGCCAATGACCTAATACTCAGCTCTTTGAAAAATTTCAGTTTTCTGTGCCCTTTTGTAGAATTCAAAACGTGTACATTTTACCACTACTACTAGTAGTAGTGGTCAGAATTGTTGTAATTATAAACTTAATTAAGAGAATAAAAGTTTGAATTTTGCAATGTTTTTGAGTTTCTAAGCCCTTTCTCATTGATCACCTCTCAACAATGAGGTGATAGATAGGGAAGATCCTTTGATATCAGTTGATGCTGCTAGGCAAGAGCTTCCTAATGCCACTTAGCAAATTAGTAAAAGGCTGAGAGTGGAACAGGATGCTGCTTGTCACCTGTCTTGTTACACTCCGTGAGTATCTTTTAATATATTTGCAGAACACTATCCTCTCTTTTTCTAAATAGTAATTCAAAACTGCATGCTTGAGAGAATATCCCATAAGATTTTCTAAGCATTTGATATAATAATTTAGGAAATCTCAGTATGCATCCATGCCTGGTATCTGTACTGTATTTAACATTTGGAGTCAAGTCTAAAGAAATGACCAATGTTTATTGTCCAGAATGGGCATGCAAGTTTGGAAGCAGTGTTGAACTAGCCACACCTCTCAAAGAGACTCTACAGGCCACCCTAAGCTATTGTCCACTCTTCTAATAGAACTCTGAGCCTCATCTTTAAGTAACTCAAGAAATATTTGAAAAATGTTTCTTAGAAAGTATGCAAAATACTAGCCTACCAGCCTGCTACATGGTCCAGTATACACAGGCTACCCTTTGCCTTCTTAGACAGTAAATGGATTGGGGACCTCACAGTTAAAGTTTGGAAACCTACTTAATTTACTGGTTCAAGACCCCTGTGCTTCTAAAATGAAGTAGGCTAAGTAAGTTATCAGCTTCCCTTTTCCCATCAGACTTGTGAAGGTTGAGCTCTTGGAATCTGATGAAAGGAGTAGACAGGAATGGTGGCATGTCAGTTTCCCAGCACCAGTTTAAATACAGCCCAGTTTACCTTAGCTAAGATTCCCTGGAGAAGGGAATGGCTACCTGCCAGAGAAGCCTGGCGGGCTATGGTCCTTGGGGTTACAAAGAGTTGGACACAACTGAGTGACTAAGACTTACCTCAGCTAAGAAATATAAAAATGGAACTTAAAAGAGCATTTCCCAGATGACCCTTCTGTTTATGAATTTTTAACTCTGACTTGTGCCCACTATATGCTTCTTAAGACAGATCTGCGGGAAGAACGTGTATGGAGTTCAGGGGCAGGAGTGTTGGGGCCCTAAACCAGGATATGTATTAAATTCTGATGCACTTTGCACAGGATAATTTGCCAAGTAGTCACAATGAGGATATCCTTATCATTGTGACAATGAAAGAGTTAGTCGCTCAGTTGTGTCTGACTCTCTGCGACTCCATGGCCTGTAGGCCACCAGGCTCCTCTGTCCATGGAATTCTCCAAGCAAGAATACTGGAGTGGGTAGCCAGTGCCTTCAGGGGATCTTGCTGACCCAGGGATCAAACCTGGTCTCCTGCCTTGCCGGCAGATTCTTCACCATCCGGTCCACCAGGGAAGGCCCAGTTACTAAAACTGGGACCTACATCAAGGTGAATTTGCGGTATTATCTGAAGTTGGGCAACCTGAGAAATTATCCCAGTATGGCTCAGCATAGTATGTGATCAGGGACAGGATTTTTCCAAAGTAGGTTAAGTAGGGCTTAATTTCTAGATAGGAGTCCTACCGGCACTAGCTGCAAAGAGTAGGAGTCACCAGGATGGAGATGAAGGATAGACTATTTTACAACTAAACAAACCTATTGATGAAAAACTGTGTTATTTCAAAGCCATTATATAAGATCACATCAGTTAGTTTTCATTTCTGTCAATAAAACAGAGCAGTCCTTTGGCCTGAATTTAAGACATGTTCATAAATTTTTCTTTAAAATCAAGTATCATTCAATTGGTATATAGCTATACTTTTATTATTGCTCAGATACTTAGCCTGAACCTTAGGTGGTACTAGCAGTTTTCACACTAGAAATGTGTCACGTGGTATATTTTCTTACATGGCTTTAGGTCATTTTGGATAACAGATGCCTATATGAACTCAAGAATGTCAGTTATAGTATGCTACCCAATTTTTAACTTTGCTTATTACAAGAGAATGCATATTTATAATAGTGAAGTAAAAGCATGTCAAATCTGTAAGAATAGTATAAAACTGCAGTTCAAAAAATGTGTTTTATATATATATTTCATAACACCTTCTTGATATTTTGTCAGATCCATACTTGGTTAGTGCCATCAGTATGTAGGTTTATAAAGTAGCAAAAGCATTTTTGGAAATTGTTCACACAATTATATACATCATCAGTTCAGTTCAGTCGCTCAGTCATGTCCTACTCTTTGCCACCCCATGGACTGTAGCACGCCAGGCCTCCCTGTCCATCACCAACTCCCAGAGCTTGCTCAAACTCATGCCCATTGAGTCAGTGATGCCATCCAACCATCTCATCCTCTGTTGTCCCCTTCTCCTCCTGCCTTCAAACTTTCCTAGCATCACGGTCTTTTCCAATGAGTCAGCTCTTCCTATAAGGTGGCCAAAGTATTGGAGTGTCAGCTTCAGCATCAGTCCTTCCAATGAATATTCAGGACTGATTTCCTTTAGAATGCCTGGTTGGATCTCCTTGCAGTCTCAAGAGTCTTTTCCAACACCACAGTTCAAAAGCATCAGTTCTTCGGTAGTCAGCTTTCTTTATGGTCCAACTCTCACATCCAAACATGCCTATAGGAAAAACCATAGCTTTGACTATGTGAACATTTGTCAGTAAAGTAATATGCTTTTTAATATACTGTCTAGTTTTGTCATAGATTTTCTTCCAAGGGGAAAGCGTCTTTTAATTTCATGGCTGCAGTCACCGTCTGAAGTGATTTTGGAGCCCAAGAAAATAAAGTCTGTCATTGTTTCCCCATCTATTTTCCATGAAGTGATGGGACTGGATGCCATTATCATAATTTTTGAATGTCAAGTTTTAAGCCAACTTTTTCACTCTCCTCTTTCACTTTCATCAAAAGACTGTTTAGTTCCTTATATACATATTAGAGCTTAAAATACTATTTATTAGCTAATTAATTTCTATTCTATTCCAGTTTGACTTTCAACTAGACATTTTCATCATCAATAAAGATACTCACCAAGTATTTATATATCAAAGGTTGAATATTAAATCCTGTTATTATGCAATTTTGATATTATTAAGATATTATTCTAAATGATAAAAATCAGGAAAATGCCCTTTCCAATATTAACTGGAATACTATCAATATGGGTAGGTAGCCTTTTTTTCTACATCCTCTGTGAATTGTCATTTATTGATGTTACCAGCAGATTGGTGAACTTTTTTGAAAGTGGATTGTTTTTCAGACAACCTTATCACAGTAAATGCATTATCATCTACCACGTTGCTTATGCCAGAAACCTAGGAGTCGTTTTGGATGACTTTTCCTCTTTGCCCTTGACAGTCAATCAATCACCAAGTGCTGTCAAGTCTACCTCCAAAAATAGATATTGCATCTCTTCACTGTCCTGCCCTCCTCCACCCTTCTCCAAGGTCTCTTGTGTATGGCCCTTGCCTAAAAATTCAGTTGGCTACAATAGGAAGTATGGCTGATATTCTACAGAATAAATTGCTCAACAAATATTCATGGAAGAAAAGGAGTTTAAAAAGTGTTGCTAGGCGATTTACCTTTCTCAGGGCCCCTTTTGATTTCTGGAAGAAAAATTGTTGTCGACACACAAATAAGGTCCGCGTTTGGAGCATTGTTACTAGACATGCTATTGTTTCTCCTTCCTATCTTGCTTCCTTTTGCCTTTCTTTAATTTGTTGATTTCCCGACAAAGGATGAATTCAAGAGATGTTCATATCCATGATTCAAGATAAATCTGCCTTCCTTGTATTTGCCATGATATTAACAATGTAGAGAGACAAAGGATAGAAAAGTTTTCTCTTCTCACGGATTTTATGATCATTGATCAAAGTATTAATGCAGACCAAAAAAGTCAGGGACAGCATATGGGACTGATTGTGTGATAAAACAAGAGTGGCACTTTTTTCCCCCACGAATATCAAAGTAATCTATCCTAAGCAAACTTCTGTTTTACATTCTTTTGCTAATACTTTTGTAGTGTGGTTACTTGGAAAGGCATAGAAAAGGTAAAAGGGAGAAGAAATTGATGACTCTGACATGAAGCTTTGGGGAGCAGCTATCAAAAGGAGGACGAAGAGTAAAATGTTTGTGGATGAAACAGAAAACATTTCTAATGATTCCGATTGGCATTAAAGATTTACATCCTGAAGAAGGGCTTAGGTTAATAGGGAAAGCACAGATATAACAAAATCATTTTAAGGAGATGGTTGGAAAATATTTGTATGATAAAACTTTGTTACTTTATATAATGTATACTTGAGTACATTACTGAGAGTGCTATGACACATTTGATTGCTTACTTATATTCAATGTAAAGCAGTAAATGGATGAGGAATAGTTGACATTAATGGATGAAGCTACAGAACAAGTGCTGTCTTTAGGCTTGATTCTAAAATCCCACTGCCTAAAGCTGGACATCCTGGAATATGAACTCAAGAGGGGTTACGAAATATTACTATGCTTTCTGCCTAGAAAAGTTCCTTTGCATTTGTTGTAAAATTGCTTTCAGTTCAGTCGCTCAGTCATGTCCGAATCTTTGCGACCCCTGAATCGCAGCATGCCAGGCCTCACTGTCCATCACCAGCTCCGGGAGTTCACTCAGACTCACATCCATCGAGTCAGTGATGCCATCCAGCCATCTCATCCTCAGTCGTCCCCTTCTCCTCCTGCCCCCAATCCCTCCCAGCATCAAAGTCTTTTCCAATGAGTCAACTCTTCGCATGAGGTGGCCAAAGTACTGGAGCTTCAGCTTTAGCATCATTCCTTCCAAAGAAATCCCAGGAGTAAGCATCTTTTAATTTCATAGCTGCAGTCACCATCCACAGTGATTTTGGAGCCCCCCAAAATAAAGTCTGACACTGTTTCCACTGTTTCCCCATCTATTTCCCATGAAGTGATGGGACGGGATGCCATGATCTTCGTTTTCTGAATGTTGAGCTTTAAGCCAACTTTTTCACTCTCCTCTTCCACTTTCATCAAGAGGCTTTTTAGTTCCTCTTCCCTTTCTGCCATAAGGGTGGTGTCATCTGCATATCTGAGGTGATTGATATTTCTCCCAGCAATCTTGATTCCAGCTTGTGTTTCTTTCAGTCCAGCATTTCTCATGATGTACTCTGCATATAAGTTAAGTAAGCAGGGTGACAATATACAGCCTTGACGTACTCCTTTTCCTATTTGGAACCAGTCTGTTGTTGTGCTAAATTCTCTTAATTCTTGCTTGTCTATAAAACTTGTGCTATCTCCATCAAATCTGATCAAGAGTCTTGATGGGTAGAGTATTCTTGGTTACAGGATCTTCTCTTTCATCACTTGGGATATATTGTACCATCCCCTCCTAGCTTGCAGAATTACTGTTGAGAAATTAGCCTATAACCTTATGGGAACTCCCTTGTTGCTTTTAATATTTTATCTTTGTCTTTAATTTTCACCATTTTGATTGCTATGTGTCTCATTGTGTTAATCCTTGGGTTTATCCTCCCTGGGACTCTATGTGGCTTCCTTGTTAACTCAGCTGGTAAAGAATCTGCCTGCAATGCAGGAGACCCCACTTTAATTCCTGGGTCAAGAAGATCCTCTGGAAAAGGGATAGGCTACCCACTGCAGTATTCTTGGGCTTCCCTGGTAGCTCAGCTGGTAAAGAATCTGCCTGCAATGTGGGAGACCTGAGTTTGATCCCTGGGTTCAGAAGGTCCCGCAGCTTCCTAGATTTGGTTGACTAATTCCTTCCTCATGTTAGGGAAGTTTTCAGCTATTATCTGTTCAAATGTTTTTAGGGGGTCCTTTCTGTCTTCTCCTTCAGGGACCCTATAATGAGAATGTTGATGTGTTTAATGTTGTCCCAGAGATCTCTTAGGCTGTTTTATTTTTTATTTTTTCATTATTTTTTCCTATATTCCGTTGTGCAGCAGTGATTTCCACCATTCCGTCCTCCAGATCACTTATCCATTCTTCTCCATTAGTTATTTTGCTGTATATTCCTTCTAGTGCCTTTTTCATCTCTGTTTGTAAACGTTTTTGGTCTTTGGCAAATATCTTTTGCATCTTCTCAATTTTTGCCTCCATGCTTTTTCCAAAATCCTGGATCATCTTCACTATCATTATTTTGAATTCTTTTCTGGAAGGTTGCTGCTGCCGCTGCTGGTGTGTTGCTTTAGTCGTGTCCAACTCTGCGACCCCATAGATGGCATGGGATTGTCCCTGGGATTCTCCCTTGTCCCTGGGATTCTCCAGGCAAGAATACTGGAGTGGGTTGCCATTTTGCCTATCTCCAGTTCATTTACTTGTTTTTCTGGGGATCTATCTTGTTCCATTATCTGGGACATAATCCCACTTCTTTTCATTTTGGTTAAATTTCTGTGAGTGTGGTGTTCATGCAGGAGGCCATGGGATTGTAGTGCTTGCTTCTGTCTGCCTTCTGGTGGATGAGAATAAGACTTGTGCAAGCTTCCTGATGGGAGGGACTGGCTGTGGGGAAAACTGGGTATTCCTCTGGAGGGCAGCACCTTCCTTGCCCAGTAAATCATTAATCCCATTGTCTGCTGATATGTGGGGCTGTGCCTCCTCCCTGTTAGTTGTTCTGAGGTGACCCAGTCCTGGAGTCTATAGGCTCTATGGTAGGGCCAATGGCCACCATCAAGAGGGCTTATGGCAGCACGCACCTCCCAGGACTTCTGCTGCCAGCGTCCCTGGCCCCGTGGCAGGCCACTGCCAACCCATACGTCCACAGGAGGTGCACAGACAGGTCTGGCTCAGCCTCCTGTATGGTCACTTATCCTTTCCCCTGAGTACTGGTGCACACAACGTTTTGTTTGTGCCCTCCAAGAGTGGAGTCTCTGTTTGCCCCAGGCCTGTGTAAGTCCTGTAATCAAGTTCTGCTGGCCTTCAAAGTCAAATTCCCTGGGGATTCCCAGGCCCTTTGCTGGATTCCCAAGCTGGAAAGCCTGGTGTGGGGCCTAGAACCTTCACAACAGTGCAAGAACTTTTTTGGTATTATTGTTCTCCAGTTTGTGGGTTGCCCACCCAGCAGCTATGGGATTTGATTTTTATCATGATTGCACTCCTCCTATCATCTCATTGCAATTTCTCCTTTGTCCTTGGACATGGGGTATGTGTTTTTTTTTGTTGTGTTCCAGTGCCCTTCTGCCATTGGCTGTTCAGTAGCTAGTTGCAATTTTGGTCTTCTTGCAAGAATAGATGAGCGCATGTCCTTCTACTCTGCCATCATGAACCAATCCTCCCCTGCCTTTCTTTATTCTCCATCTCCTTATCTTTTTAAAAATTTTATTTGTCAATTTATTTTTATTGGAGTAAAGTTGCTTTACAATAGTGTGTCAGTTTCTGCTGTACAGCAAAGTGAATCAGCTAAACGTATACATATACCCCCTCTTTTTTGGATTTACTTCACATTTAGGTCATCGCAGAACATTGAGTTGGAGAAGGCAATGGCACCCCACATTTCAGTACTCTTGCCTGGAAAATCCCATGGATGGAGGAGCCTAGTGGGCTGCAGCCCATGGGGTCACTGAGGGTCGGACACGACTGAGCGACTTCACTTTCCCTTTTCACTTTCATGCGTTGGAGAGGGAAATGGCAACCCACTCCAGTGTTCTTGCCTGGAGAATCCCAGGGACGGAGGAGCCTGGTGGGCGGCCATCTATGGGGTCTCACAGAGTCGGACATGACTGAAGCGACTTAGCAGCAGAACATTGAGTAAACTTCTCATAAGTTATCCATTTTATACCAGTAGTATAAATATGTCAATCCCAGTCTCCCTATCCATCCTGCCCATCCTCTTACCCCACTGATATTCATGTGTTGCTTCCTTATCTCTTGACCTCTTTCTCTTTTGCTCTTTTTCTTTTCTCTTTCCTCCCTTAAAGTATTTACAATTTCCTGCATGATTGTGTGCACCAGCAGTCTAATCTGATGGAAGTTCTGTGTTCCCACTGTCTTTTTTTTCAATCCATACCATTAAGCCTTTGAGGTCAGTACTGTTATTAGTTCATAATGCAGATGAGAAAACTTATGCCCAGAGAGCTTAAGTGGTTCCTTGACTGATAAGGAAGGTGACTGATATGGATATGAGCAGTGTGACCCTGAGGCATGGGGATCATTTACTTAGCTATGTCTGTATTCCGGGCCATTGTAAATTATGTTCTGAATTAAGACAGTGGCAGAGGGAATGTAAATAAGGGGATAGGTCAGGGACACAATGAAAATAGGGTTTTTGGAAGTGTTGATGGGCTCTCTTTAATAAAATCTGTAGAGCCTCATGAGTAGTGAAAGCATATTCCATTCTTCAAGGAAATTCACATGAGATTCAACACATTCCCATAAATACAGAAGAGATACAATGGGCAGAGTCTAAAAGTAACTTTGAATTAAGTTTCAAGATCGTTAGGTTTCTGCTGTGTTTCAGTCGAGGTGTTCTTATTTGCTGCAAAGATATTCAAATGGTACCCTCCAGCTCTCTTCTATGAGAGTGCTATCCAGATAAAACAACTTAAAAAAAAAAAAGTTGGGGGGCCTCTCCTCGGGCATTAAATCTATTTTAAAAAGTAGATGGTGGACTCACAGGAGATTCTGAGACCACAACTTTGCTGAAGACAGTGCAGTATAATGCTCAAAAACTCTGGGTTTGAACTTATAGAGAGAATGGAGTTCAGATCCTGGCTTTGTCTAGCTTTAAATATATGACCTTAGGCAAGCTTCTTAATCTCTTTAAGGTAGTTTGTTCTCAAAGTTATAATGCATTACCTGCTTCTTAGTCATTGTGCATTGTATGTTCTCAATAAATATGACTCCTCTGCTCAAAACTCTAAAACCTAGTCATTATCAGCTCTAATCTAGTTTGTATCCTGCTGTTTAAGGTCTTATACCAAACTTGTAACTTAGACTTTTCAAAGTCTCAGCAGAAACTCTTGCTTTGTAGCCTCTATATCATCCCTGGTGTTTCACACCCACTCCCAAGAAACAGAGCTCTTGATCCATCTCTGCTCATAGCTAGACCCACCTTGAGGCCAGATTCCTTGTCCAAGCTTCATCAGACTAGGATCCTCAAGAGCTGCCAATTTGTCTTCTCCAGATTGTATACCCACCTTCCTTCATGAAATAGAGATTTGATGATGGAAATCTTATATTAACATTGTTTCTCAATGTGTCTTTTTTTGTTGGCCCACTAAGCAAATCCTTAGTAAATTACTCAATTGCCAAAAAAAAAAAGGCTCTCTACTACTGAACATGCTTGAAGAGGGGCTAGTCTTCTCCTGTACTTCACCCTAGAGAGAGAGAGGCCAGATATAGGTGTGCAATGTGATATATGGAACTGAAAACAGAAATTTATGAATGTAGCCTCTGAAAAAAAAAAATTGAGGGTGGAGTCATGAGCTTATCCATTTTTTTTTTTCTGTTTTGTTAGTTATTACTTATGCACATCTAGGGTGAAGAAAGAATTAAGGAGTGGATTAATGGAGTCCCTGAGAAAGATAATAACCACATCACCAAATTGGACAGAGTTATCTCAGACAGTTAGGAGATAATGACCAAGAAAATCCTTTCTTTTAAATCAATAAGCCTAACTGCTCTCCACCATTCTCACTTGTAAACAGATTCATTTTGGTGATAATCAAAGAGGGGATATAGGGATTTGGAGAAGTTCAGTTTTGTGGTTCTTTTTTTTTTCAAATCTGAAAAATAAAATGAAATTAATGCTTGACTCAAGATGGAACACTGCAACACTGAAAAGGATTACTTTTTCCCTTCAAGTAATGAAAGGACCTAGAAGTGATTTTTCAAAAGTTGAAGGTCATGTGTTTAAGTACTTTTAATAAAAATCATTACCAGTCTCGTCCGTGAAGACAAGGTTGTGACAGATTTAGGTGGCTTGGTAAGGGGATGGGCATTAAAATCCACTTTCATTTAATTTCCCAATACAGTATAATCTGGGACATCTTGTCATGACATCTGCAGAAGAATCTATGCAGAAACAGTTTGATCTTTGCAATCTGCTGCTGCTTGCTTGAAACCAATGAGAAAGCATAAATGATGCTAATAAACTTAGCATATGAAAATGAATTAAAATGCTGAAATTATTTCAAAAGATGAATAATAACCATTAAGGGGTTTACCTCCTGGTGTCTAGAGCATATAATGGATTCTATTAATTAATTGCTGCCTGACATTGATATTAAGGTATTGGTCATGTGAGAGTAAGTTATACAATCACTGCAAGTTCTTCAAATGCTATAAAGAAAAATTATTGTCACTAAGTATTGTTCATGTAATCAGTAGTATAATTAAAATCTCCAAGTTTATCAAGTGATTTGCAATCATTTGTTAGATATACTAAACACAGTTATTCTCCTGTTTTCAATATGTGGTCATTTATAAGACAAGAGAGGTCACTCAACAAAGTCATAGCAAAGCTTTAACTTGAACTCATAAGATTTTACCTCTTGGTCTAAGATCTTAATTTTTTTTTTTCTATTTGAATTTAAGTTTGTCTTTAAAAAACAGATTTTTAGTCCTTAGAAAATGACCCTTCTTGATTTGCCAAGAGCTACTAATGCAAAAGTCTATTGGATATATTAAAAACTAATTATTTAAATTCAGTTTTTATTCCTCTCAGTAGTATTTTTAGAATAATCGAGGTGATTAGAATTTCCGAGTAGAGGCTCTGTGATTATTTACTTCGGTATGAAATAATAAAAAGGACGTTAGACTCAATAGTCTGATAATCGTCCTGTGACGATACACTGTGACTTCTGCCCATTCATTTAACACAATTATCTCCTTTATGAAATTGCAAAGTGGTAAAAATATCATCCATGACTGTCTTAAGGCATTGAAAAATTAAAAAAAATAGATGTATAGTGGAGTATAAATATAAGGCATAACTCTTCATCCAATCTGGTTTTCTTTACCACCATCTAAAACACTTGAGAGCAAAGAACACATCCATGTATGTGCATGTATGTGTGTGTGGAGGGAAGCAGGAGAGGTGTGTGTGTGTGTGTGTGTGTGTGTGTGTGTGTGTGCATACACATATTTAAGGCTATGTTTCTTTCTTTTTTTTTTTTTTTATTGGGAGCCTATGTTTCTTTGGATGCAGAGGACAATGCATTGCTATTTTATTCGTGAGTTTCTTTCCCCAAAACTTCACCAAATGCCTTAAATTAGCACATTGATCTACCATGTGTTTCCTTAGCATGGCCTAAAATACTGTTCTTTTTTCAATCTGCCTTTCCATTACATTGTTCTACATGTCCCATTTGCTCTAGCCACTAAATGGTTACTTGACCTTCACTTGAAGAGGCTCTATATTGTCATGACCCCTTGAACTTGCTCTCGGTATTCACTCTATCTTAAATATCTTATCTGTCCCCTCCATAAATCTCACATTTAAAGAATGGGCTCCTTGTCAAGTGACACAGAATTAACTTCTCCATTTATTGTACTTTCATTGTATTTTCTGGGATTATCTATTCTAGCATTTAGCACTTTGTTTTCATTATGAGTTTATATCTCTATTTCCTCAGCCAGAATGAATATACTATCATGATTTATAAAAGGCCCAAAGCTAATGCTTGCAACACAGCAGAGATGTAGTTAATATATTTTGAATGAATAATAAGTGAATGAATTAGGCTCTCAGCCTTTGGAACTCCCTCGAGAGGCAACATTAAATAGTAAAGAATGCCAGCTTCAAACTGGTATTATCTCAGTTCATATCCTGCCTCCATCACTTACTGCCTCATGGTTTTAAGCTACTTAACCATTCTATGTCCCTGTTGACATGATTGTACAAAGGCCATAATGATAGACCTTAACTCACTGGGTCATTGTGAGGATAAACAGCATAACTCATGTAATGCTGGACCACTTCCAGGTCTAGAATATGTGCAAAAAAAAGTGTTAACATGTATTATTAAGAATGCAAAAATGCTACTTAGTTTCCTATATTTAAAAAGCAATAGAGGTGATGTAAGGAGAAGGCGATGGCAACCCACTCCAGTACTCTTGCCTGGAAAGTCTCAGGGACAGGAGAGCCTGGTGGGCTGCCATCTATGGGGTCGCACAGAGTCAGACACAACTGAAGCGACTTAGCAGAAGCAGCAGAGGTGATGTAAATGCTTTCAGTAGTGCCATACTCTCTCAAATATATTCTAACAACTTAAATATTCAGATTAATTTTATATAGCTGAGTTCTTTTGTAATTATTAATATGTTTATTATATCATTGTCAGTTCATTTCAGTTGCTCAGTCATGTCCGACTGTTTGTGACCCCATGGACCAGAGCACACCAGGCCTCTCTCTCCATCACCAACTCCCAGAGTTTACTCAAACTCATTCCTATTGAGCTGGTGATGCCATCCAACCATCTCAACCTCTGTCATCCCCCTCTCCTCCCACCTTCAATCTTTCCCAGCATCAGAGTCTTTTCAAATAAGTCAGCTCTTCACATCATGTTGCCAAAGTATCGGAGTTTCAGCTTCAACATTAGGACTGATTTCCTTTAGGATGGACTGGTTGGATCTCCTTGCAGTCCAAGGGACTCTCAAGGGTCTTCTCCAACACCACAGTTCAAAAGCATCAATTCTTCAGTGCTCGGCTTTCTTTATAGTCCAACTCTCACATCTGTACATGACTACTGGAAAAACCATAGCCTTGACTAGACAGACCTTTGTTGGCAAAGTAATGTCTCTGCTTTTTAATATGTTGTCTAGATTGGTCATAACTTTTCTTCCAAGGAGCACATGTCTTTTAATTTCATGGGTGCAGTCACCATCTGCAGTGATTTGGGAGTCCCCAAAAATAAAGCCTGCCACTGTTTCCATTGTTTCCCCATCTATTTGTCATGAAGTGACGGGACTGGATGCCATGATCTTAGTTTTCTGAATGTTGAGCTTTAAGCCAACTTTTTCACTCTCTTCTTTCACTTTCATCAAGAGGCTCTTTAGTTCCTCTTCACTTTCTGCCATAAGGGTAGTGTCATCTGCATATCTGAGGTGACTGATATTTCTCCCGGCAATCTTGATTCCAGCTTGTGCTTCTTCCAGCCCAGTGTTTCTCATGATGTACTCTACATGAGAGTTAAATAAGCAGGATGACAATATACAGCCTTGACGTACTCCTTTTCCTATTTGGAACCAGTCTGTTGTTCCATGTCCAGTTCTAACTGTTGCTTCCTGACCTGCATACAGGTTTCTCAAGAGGCAGATCAGGTGGTCTGGTATTCCATCTCTCTCTGAAAAGAGATGGGAAGGCAATTATATCATTGTATTTGATCCTTATTATTTGTAGACTCTATATCTGCAAATTCACCTACATGCTAAAATTTATTTGTACCCCGGAATCAATACCCACAGTGTCTCTACAGTCATCTGTAGACTTGCACACTGCGCCTGTGGGGATCAGTGAAAACTTTGTGTCTCCAGGAACACGGTTTCCCAGCTGAGGCTGAACAAGGAGATGCTCTGTCGTCTTATTTCAGTTCTCATATTGTAACCAAGTGTCTCTTTTGTAGTCACAGAAATGCACTTTTTGGCATTTATTTATTGACTTCTTTTGGAAGGTTTGCTGGTGAAAATGGTCCCCGAGTATAAAGCTGAAGCCTTGTCTAGTGTCCCTAAGTGCACAAAGGCTGCAGTGTGCCTTAAGGAGAAAATGCATGTATTAGATATGCTTTGTTCAGCTGTGCACTGTTGTGCTCTTGATTGTGAGTTCAATGTTAATGCATCAATGATGATATTAAATAAGGTGTCATTAAACAGGAGCGCATATAAAACTAGGTGAGGTATTGAGTTGACAAAAATGGTTTTACCAAAGTCTCAGTAGAACCTGAACTTGTTTTTAACCTAGGAACAATATTATAGTATTTCCAAATTCAGTGTCTGCAGTACCTTTACAGAAAATAACTACTGCAAATAGTTGGCATGTTCTTTGAATTTTTTTTTTTAATGCTAAGCAAATAGCTGTGACTTTAGGTGACTTTTTAAAATCCTTTTACAGAAACTTAATCGTCTGTAGAGAACTAGCTAATTTGTAACAGATCTGGAAGAGGGGCTCAAGCTCCTATATCACTGGAGCACACTTCTGTGTCTCTCTGCTAGGCCCACATAACTGAAATGTCAGAGTGGTCCTCGGGTTGTGGACCAAGGGTTCAGAAATCCACTCCTTAGCATTGAGTTTAGTTAGTTAGTCGTTAGTCACTCAGTCATGTCCGATTCTTTGCAACCCGATGGACTGTAGTCCACTAGGCTCCTATGTCCATGGGATTTCTCAGGCAAGAATCCTGGAGTGGGTTGCCATTTCCTTCTCCAGGGCATCTTCCCAACTCAGGGAATTTTGCCTCTGATGATCATTTATTTTTCGATTGGTCTCAAAGAACAATTTTGTGTGTTTGTTTTTTAAATTAATTTAAAATTTCATCAAAATATTACATATGTATTATTTTAGGTTAAATAATATCAATGAGGCTTATAACAAAGACCACTAGATTCTTCCATACCTGTCTCCAGACTGTTCTCATTCCTTCTGGCTCCCGTATCCATCACTTCTAGCTGTTATTTCTTCTGGCATGTACCTTTATGTTTCTCATTAATGTGCCTTTAATGGCCCTTAATTCCCTAATTTCAATTCACCAGTGTTACAGATCATTGGCTGTGTTATTGCTATGTCAGGATTCAGTACACGTACACCCCCTTCCTTCTCTTCTTCCTCACTTTCCTTCTATTGCTTCTTCCTTGAATGAAGTGTAATTAAAAGTGAAGTGCAGAAATCCTAAATGTTCAGTTCCATGAGTGTATTAATTTGTTAGGGTGTCATAACAGATTCCACAGACTAAGGGGCTTAAATCACAGGTGTTTATTCTCTCACAGTTCTGAAGGCTAGAAGTCCAAGATCAAGATTTATCGTACCATCATTTCTTCTGAGTCTTCTCTCCTTAACTCGTAGACGGGTGTCTTCTTCCAGTGTCATCAGTGATCATCCTCAGTGTGTATCTGTGTTCCAGTCTTTTCTTGTCATGATACCAGGCGTGTTGGATTAGGGCCCGCACTAATGGCTTCATGTAACCTTAATTACCTATTTTAAAGCCCTATCTCTAAATAACTTTCGGAGATATTGGGGGTTAGGATATCAGGATATGAATTGGGGTCTTTGGAGGGTGGGTTAGGAGTTCAAAATTTAGCCCGTAACAATGTGTTTTGACAATTGTATTCACCCATATAACGAACTTGAACTATGGTGCAGTTTTGTTACCCAAGAAGTTTCCTTGTCCCCATATCCAACCAGTTTTTCCAGGGCAGTTACCATAGGCAACTGCTTCTCTGATATGCATTACTATAGATTCGTTTTGTCTAGTCTGGAACTTCATATCAATGGAATTATACAGTATATACTCTTTTGACTAGTATTCTTTAAAACCCAGTCTTGTTGTTTTCCTCACTACCTTTCTGAAAATTCCATATTTCTCTTTCTGTTTTGGATTCTCCATTTGTGGGATTTCAGATCTTTTCCTTTCTTAGTTTGCCTCTCACTTTTCTGGAGCATACCTTCATTAGCCTCCTGGTAAAGGGCACACAGATGGATACCTTGGAAGCCATTCGTATCTGAAATATCCCTATACTTATACTAATATGTGTACATATGTGTGTGTTATATTTTCCTCTCACATCATAGTTTATTTGACTAGACATGAAATTCTAGGTTTAAAAGTTCTTTTCAATCTTAAAAGTTTGTTTGTTTGTTTTTGAGAAATCTGATGCTATTCTTACTCCTGATTGTAATTTATATACCCTTTTTTCTTTTTTTTTCCATCCATTCTGGAAGATGTTAGATCCTCCCTTCCCCATGATTCTCTAATGTTTCATATAATATGATTCTTTCAATTTATTAATGTGATTCTTTTCATTTATTATTATTCCATAAACCCTTTCAGAATGAGGTCTCAATCTTCCAGTTCTGCAAAGTTTTTATTGAAAGGAAGATTTTGTGGTTTTTTTTTTGCTTTGCTTTGTTTTGTTGCTGCTAATTTTTAGCCTTTTCTTTATCCTGTTCCTTCATCCTCTTATCTCACTAGCTGAAATTATGAACTAAGCCACCTATTTTTTATCTTTTCTCTCCTATTTCCCTTGATTGTCATTTCCCCCACTGAATTTTGGAAAGTTTCTACTAATTTATTTTCCAATTTATCTATTGCATAGTTAATTTATGCAACCAAATTAAGAATGTCATAGGCTTTTAAAAATCTTTTATTTTTCTTGTACTTTTATGCTATTTATGGAGTCAGTATCTTCTCTTTGATTATTAGGGTATTAATGACAGTTCTTTGATCCTTTTGCTGCTCTAAACACTAATGCTGTTCCCTTCAAGTGCCATCATGCTCTTATGTACCTTTCTCTTTGCATGTTATGCCAAAGGTTTGTTTTAATGTCTGATAGTCACGAATTATCAGTTTACATAAAAATGCAGTACTCTAAAGGTGATTATAAAGTGCAAATTCTAGTGCATGGGTGGGGGTTATTACGTGGGATCCTCACTGTTGGGAGATTAATCAGGGACCTGGTTGTTGTTTTCTCTTATTCTTTTCAGTTTTCTCTAGAGAACAATTATCTGATATTCTGTCTGGGAAGTGTACACCTGGTTGCCATTGCTCTAGGTATCAGATGAAGGAAGAAGACTTGAGAGACTCATGTCATTGACTTAACTCTCACCCTTATCTCTGTTCTCTTCTGTGTCTGGTGTTCCTAAATCTGTAGCTTCTGTTTCAGTATCCCTAGAAAATGAAGCTCCTGGCTACACCAAGTTCAGGGAGGGTTAGCTGACTGATTGCTGAATGTGATAGGACTTTCAGTCCATCTTCTGTCTCAAAACTGTGCTTTAGTCCTGCTTTCTAAGCTACTCAGGAAGCAATAATTTCCAGTCTTCCCTGAATTTTGTCATGTTGATCACCTTGTTTTCATTAATATCTTTAAGGAGGTATGTAGATGTCATCTTTTTCCTTTGGCTCAGTCGCAACACTTTTCTTCTTCTGTAACTTCTAAAAATCTGTTAACATCTCTCATCCATTAGGGTCCTATTATCTATTTCCTTATGGCTTTACACCATTTAGAATATTTATTGTCATTTTCATGGCATTTGCAGTGGAGAGATAGTGATGTATGTAATCAATCAAATGAATTGTGTAAATTTGTCAAAATCAGACACACAGCTATAAGAATGGATTTAACTTGGTTCTGAGGGATAATCTCTAACACTTCTTGCATTTCTGCCTTATTTGCACTTAGGTTTGGGTCAGTTCTTTGACCCTATCTTGTTGTTCTTCCTTTCTCTAATGATGTAATTTACATCTGTTATTTTACAGAGTATCAAAGTAAGCTGGCTGCCTCCTCCATCGGGAACACAAAATGGATTTATTACTGGTTATAAAATCCGACACAGAAAGACAACCCGCAGGGGTGAGACGGAAACACTGGAGCCAAATAACCTCTGGTACTTGTTCACAGGTCAGTGTTCACATGCTGTGGTCTTAGAAGGTTTTGGTGAATCAAACGCCTCGTCAATAAAACATACTCTCACTTCAAAGGAACATTCATTTTTCTCCTGGTAGGTGGCATGTGCTGGTCTGAACAAGAATAACTTTATATTTTTAACTTCATTCCCTGTAATGCTTTCACATGTTTGCTTCTATATCACCATTTTAATAAATATATCATTGAATTTTTATCCATATTAGCATTGCTAACTCAAAATTTCTGTCATCAAATAATATTTAACTGTTTAATAACTTTTAAGATCATGTAATCACATGGTTCCAAGTTTAAGTCATTTTGAGCCTTCTCTGCCCAAACTCCAGGAGTGAGAATGTGGCTGGAAAATGGAGAGAGGAGTGGTTTGGGGAATGAAAAGAACAATTATTCTACTTTCCATAAGTATAAAAGTAAATTCACTTCTGTAGCAATATTGGTAAAATTCATGGTGGGTCAACATTCTCACTGAAAACTGGACCCAATTTCCATGCAGTATTAAGATAATTTTTTTATACATATAAGATGAATAATCATATATTTCCTTTAACTGATGGAACCATTAATACATGTCAGTCCAATTCCTGGAAAACAGAGATTAAGTCAGGCCTTCAAGTTAATGCATTTAGGGGACAAGCCCAGGAAAGCAAGAATGAAGGAACAAGAGAAGTGAACCAGGGAGGAAAATAAATCAAATGATGACTTCTTGAACTGGCCTCAGTTAGAACAAACCTAGAGCCAGCTTGTTCTTGTGGGCTGTTGGGGGGTGGGGTAGGAGAGAGGAGGTTTCAGAAGCCGATTGAACTACTGGGGCCCAGTGTGGATGGCTGGATAGGAAGTATGAGCCATTTCTCTCTTGTCAATCATTGGTCAAAGTAAGCCCACAACAGGTTGTTAACTATTCTCTACCTCCTGACTGTCCCCTGGGAAGCTAGCACTTCCGGTAAATGCACCAGTGTGAAATTCTCTCCTTGTCTATCAGCACTTTATATGGGGATGGCTTGGTCTAGGCTTTATAGTACCAAGTTCAGTTCAGTTCAGTCAGTCACTTAGCCGTGTCCGACTCTTTGCGACCCCATGAATCGCAGCACGCCCGGCCTCCCTGTCCATCACCATCTCCCGGAGTTCACTCAGACTCACGTCCATCGAGTCCGTGATGCCATCCAGCCATCTCATCCTCGGTTGTCCCTTTCTCCTCCTGCCCCCAATCCCTCCCAGCATCAGTCTTTTCCAATGAGTCAACTCTTCCCATGAGGTGGCCAAAGTACTGGAGCTTCAGCTTTAGCATCATTCCTTCCAAAGAAATCCCAGGTTGATCTCCTTCAGAATGGACTGGTTGGATCTCCTTGCAGTGCAAGGGACTCTCAAGAGTCTTCTCCAGCACCACAGTTCAAAAGCATCAATTCTTTGGCGCTCAGCCTTCTTCACAGTCCAACTCTCATATCCATACATGACCACAGGAAAAACCATAGCCTTGACTAGACGGACATTAGTCAGCAAAGTAATGTCTCTGCTTTTGAATATACTATCTAGGTTGGTCATAACTTTTCTTCCAAGGAGTAAGCGTCTTTTAATTTCATGGCTGCAATCACCATCTGCAGTGATTTTGGAGCCCAAAGAGAACGTGAACAAAGGGTTTGGGAAGCAAAGCAGATAGCAATGGCAGGAATCAGTGGATCAAATTAAACATGTGTGTCATGGCACAGAAACTTGATTCATGACAACAGGCAAATTAAAGCTCGTAACTTACAGAAAACCAAGTAAGCATTCATCACAGATGAGAAGTAATTCCTTATTTTTTCCTTTCTCCATATAGAGTACTCAGTAAATTTCTATCTGAAATCGTAAAACACACACACAATTTAAGCTGCTTACTCAGCCTACAGTATGAGACTTGATAGAAACTTAGTTTTTTCCCGTAAGTTTGTGCCTCTTATGCCTACAAAATGGTAATGTGATGGTGAGTGTGCTTCCAAAATAGATCCCCTAAAATTACATGACTTGTTTTTTATCTGGAAAAATCTCCTAAATGGAAGTTATGACACTCTGTTGGAAGATTAGGATTGCCACACATACACTATTGGTACCACCTATAAAATAGATAAGTAGTGAGAACTTTCTGCAAGCACAGGGAACTCTCCTCAATGCTCTGCAGTGTCCTGAATGGGAAGGAAGTCCAAAAAGGAAGGGGGTATCTGTATAGTCAATTTACTTTGCTTTTCCATAGAAACTATCACAACATTGTAAATCAACTCTACTCCAATAAAAACTATTTTAAAAAGGAAAACAAACACCATGTCATTTAAAAAGCTTAAAGAAAGCCAGGATGCTATGTCTCTTTACCTGATAAAATGATTAGAAGGTAAAAACAATTGAAATGAGGCATATGTTCTCATTGGAATATTTGGTACAACATTTACATAGTTTACTTTAAAAGAAATCACCAAAATTAAAAAACCTTGCTGAAAAAATGTTAGTGTAATTTCTATAGATACAGGAATTTGAAGCCCAGAAACATTTTTCATCATTGATTTTCCTTCTCCAATGAAAAATATTAAAAATATAAACTTCTTTTTTTTAATAAAATAATTCATTAAAATATGCACATTCTAGTAGAAAAGCTAAGAAATGGATATTCAATTTACAGAACTATAAATGGCCAACAAGCCTAATAAAATATTTAATGTTATTAGTAAAGAAATGCAAATTAAAAGAAAAATGAGTTAGCATTCTCCTTTCATTAAAGTAATAAAGATAAAAATGAATGATGATATGTTGTTTTATAAAGCATATGAGAAAGATGAACTTTTATATACCACTTGTGGGACAGAAAGATTCTAGAATCTTTGCAGAAAGCAATGTGGAGATTTGTGTTATATACAAGTGTGCATGTGTATATGTATCTGTAAGTATATGATTCAGGTTTCCAACTTCTAGGAGTTTATTCCAATTCTGCAGACATACTTTTTTCGCAAAGTTTTAAACTAAAAACATGTTCATTGCATAAGATAAAAAGACCCTAAGTATCTAACTATAGGCAGTTACCTATAAAATTCAGACACAGTCATATCATGAAATGGTGTATATCTATTGCAAATATTGAAATGTAAACATATTAAATTAAATGTTAAATATTTAAAATATATTAAGTGAATAGCTCAGTTTAAAATCAATATTAAGCATGAGTCCATATTTATAACTCAAAAAAATTCTGAAGGAAATATTTATAATAAAATATTCTAAATACCAAAATATTAATAGTGATTATTGGTTAATTGTATAACAGTGAAATATGTATTTTTAACCATGTATGTAAAATGAAAAGCAAATAAAATATCAAGACTCTAATGTCATAACACTTGGTTACTAAGACTGAAGATTTCATACCGTTGACTAACTCTGTGCCCATTGAACAGCTAACCCTAACCCTAACCCTTCCAGGAAAAGCTATATTTAGATGTTCCAAGTATACAGTATTTTACTCATTATAGACTCTTGTTATTACTTTTCCTCTCAAGGACAATCATTTTGAATTGTACCCTCTAGTAAATCTTTATCCAAAAGTAATTCGGTCCTACATCTTTACTCATCTAAAATCTATGTGGCAATTAGCACTTCTCATCAGCATAGGATAACCCACCTTCACTCTGGCTTAATATCATCCCAGTCAAAAACAAAGCAACAGGATGAATTCATTAGCTTGTTATTGAAATGCCCCTTCTCATCTTTATAGATCCATAGGAATCTGGACTCCAAACTTGCAACTTTTATTCAAAATGTTCCTTCTTCATTTTAATTGTTATAAAATGAATTTGAGGATGCAGACATCATCTGAACAGTTATCTTTATAACTGTGCTTGATATTTATTGCAAAAAAGTTACGTGGTCTTCATTTTTACTTTGAGATGAAGAACAGAAAGACCCAGAGGCTAGCCTCGTATTCTTTAAGCGTTAAAAACAAGTTTTGCAAAGCCTCCATCTTCCTCTCCTCTGTTCTGTGTCCTGGCCTCAGACCTGGCTTATGTTGCATTCCTAGAAATTGTGGGAATGTCTTTAATGCTACACAGCATCAGGGAATCAGGAAGTACTCCACACTGGTAGATTGGCTGTGGTTTTGACTTGTCCCCAGGACATATTTTGTCACTTATGCACTGTGTAGTAAGAGGAAGTAATTGATTTTCTGTATAAATCTTTAGCACTTTAAAATGTACAGAATTTGCCCCTATGTTTTCAGTACCTTTAAAATACATGAATAGATTGATTTGGCTGTTAGAAAATTGAAAATGCCTGAGTGCTTCCTCTCGATGGTATAAATATTCAGGGGTAGAGACTCAAATATTGGTTTTTACCATGTTCTGTTTGTTAGACAGGTGTTTGTGGTTGTGTGTGCCTTTTACTAGGATAATGGGACATCTGCAGTAACAAAGTAATTCGGAATTATAACAAGGATTTTAAATCACTGCTATCAATTTTATTGTGGGAACCCAAGTCAACTAAATTTTAAAGTCCTGTTTTTCATTTTTGAGTGCTCTTCAGAGAAGGTTATTTAGAATTAAATACAAGAGTTTTCTCATGCTTCATGGCCAATATAAGAATAAACATCGTGGTAAACATGCGTTGGTATTTTGTGGACTGAAAAATTGAAACAATAGCACAGCAATTTTGTAACAAGGTTAACGTTAGGGAAATAAAGAGAAATTATATTCTTTGAATAATACGTCATCTCTTGACCGTAAATTCTAAGAAAGTAGAAATAGAACTGAGGAATTAAGAGTTTGAAGGCATTTATGATAGAAATAGAAACAAGGGGAAGACAATCTGCTTTCAGCAATATCTTTTCTTACAACTGAGAAAAGCCTTGTTACCTATATCATTCTTCTAGCATAAAGTTATACTTAGAGGCAGGGCTTCCCAGGTGGCGCTAGTAAAGAACCTGCCTGCTAAAGCAGGAGACGAAAGAGACTTGGGTCCAGTCCCTTGGTTGGGAAGATCCCCTGGAGGAGGGCATTGCAACCCACCCCGGTATTCTTGCCTGGAGAATCCCATGACAGAGGAGTCTGGCAGGCTACAGTCCATAGGGTCTCAAAGAGTCAGAAAAGACTGTAGCGACGTAGCACTGCACACATACTTAGAAGCAGCTAGGAAGCTGTGTACACGTGTGTGTGTGCACGTGCACACACACACACACACACACACCCCCATCCCAGGTCAAGGCACTCCTATGTTCCGCTGCAGAAGCCCATGGGCACATGCAGTAAGTCATGTTCCTTAATGCCTTCCTGAAACAAGAAAGCAAGTTTTTTTTTTTTTCTAACTTCCCTGCTACCTCGCTAAAGTCAGTGGATATGCACAATCCACACAGGTATGCACACCCCTTGACCACTCGGCCTTGGCATGTAATGGGGCTTGAATTCCAAGAGACCATAATAATTGGAAAAGATACCTCTTAACAGACCACCAGTCCCAGGGCACTACACACAGAGCAGACTGCTACACAGCCCCAGTCCTCCTGTGGAAAAGGCCTGCTTACCTAGGTGGTGCTTCCTAGGCGGTGCTGGTGGTGAAGAATCAGCCTGCCAGTGCAGGAGACCCAAAAGACACTGGCTAGATCTATAGAGACTGAGGCTGAACTCTAGGTCCCTGACAAACAGGACAGAAAACACACAGTTCATCTCGTCCAAAGCCCTTGTTTTATTGAAGAGGCAATGGAGGCTTGAAGAGTGACATTGCTAAGATCCACCATTAGCTAAAGGTATAGATTCCAGCTAGATCATAGATGCTCTGATTCCTAACTATGTGCTCCTTGAACTATCCAGTGTTAATCATCTTTAGCTCACTTTATTGTGAGTGAATCTGGCTGTTGTATGAATCTGTAAATGATCATTGATATTAAAAACAATTTTAACATTTATAATAGTCATAACAGCAATAGCAAATTTGACAACTGCTCCTATGCTGAAAACAATATGAAGGTTCCTCAAAAAAATTAAAAGCAAATCTGCAGTGAACCACTAATCCCACTTCTGAGTACATATCCAGAAGAACTGAAGTCAGGATCTCAAAGACATAGCTGCCCTCTCATATTCATTGCAACAGTATTTACACAACCCAAATTTCCACTGACAAATGAGCAAAGAAACTGTGGTATGTGCAGACAATGGAATATTATTCAGCTTCATCACAGAAAAGAAAAAAATGCCCTGCCTTTTCCAACAAAATGGATGGACTGGAGATGTGACGCTAAGTGAAATGTCATCGCAGAAGGGTAAATACCACATGATTCCACATATATGAGGTATCTAAAATCGTCAAAGTCATGAAAACAGAATAGAATGGTGGTTGCCTGGGGAGAGGGGGAGGGGAAAATGGAGAGTCGTTCAACGGGTATAAAATTAAGGTTCTGCGATACAAATGAGTTTCAGAGATCTGCTGTACAACATAGCACCATAGTTAACAATACTGTGTTGTGCACTTAAAAACTTGTTTAGGAGGCGTCTCATGCCAAGTGTTCTTACCATTAAAAAAAGAGCAAAGAGGAAAAAGGAGTCTTTTGGAATGATACATAGGTTTATTACCTTATTTGTAGTGGTGGTATCACAGTTTATGCTTAGGTCTAAATTCATTAAAATGTATACATTAACTACGTACAGCAATTGGTATATTAAGTATACCTCAATATAGCTAAAAAAAATCCATGATAAGAAAATAAAGCTTTGTCTGTTTTGAAATGTAACCTTTGTAATAATTTTTTATTCATAGACTCCTTTTTATTGATGAGAAATCTTAGGCAAAGCAAGATGGCGAGTAAGTTTTTTAGGTCATGCAGTTAGTAAGTGGCAAAGCAAAAATTTGAATCTAATTCTGCCTAAACTGAACACCTGTATTCTTAACTCTTAAACTATCGGTAATACATTATTGACCATAGGCGATGACTATGCATTTGTGTGAGTATGTAAAGGAACAGTGAAATAACTCAGAGATGGAAAGAGATATATATTGAATAATAAAAATTGAAAATTTTCTTGGCAGCTAAAGGAATTGAGTAACTTTAGAAGAGATAAGTCAAAACTTCCCTACCTATTTAGGTTTAAAATCCTAGTTAAACTTTCATTAGTCCAACTCTGAAAACACATCTCAGAGAACAACTTTGAGAAATATACACAGAAAATAGCTTTTGCTTACAGATTGGTTTCCTTCTATCCCATCTCCAGTGAATGAATGAATCCATCTATCCATCCATCAATGGAGTGTTTCAAGTGAGAAAATAATTTGCAAATATTAGGTATCTTTATGTTTATCAAATGTCTAATTTTATAAATTATTTGTGAAAGCAGTTTTGCCATTTGATTCTCAAAAGAATACTCTGAGATAGAAATGCAGGTATTATTACCTAATAACTATATATGAGAAAGTGAGATTAAAGGAGACCCGGGTTCATTCCCTGTGTTGGGAAGATCTCCTGCAGAAGGAAATGGCAACCCACTCCAGTATTCTTGCCTGGAGAATTACATGGACAGAAGAGCCTGGCGAGCAACAGTCTGATCTCAAAGAATCAGACACAACTGAGCAACTAACATGCATACACATAGCCCATCTAAAACTTTCCTGGCAACAAAGAAGCAGCAACATTTGCAGGCTAGAATTCAGGGGAATGTCCAGACTGACTCTGAAAAGCAAACATTTCTGATTTTGCCTATCGCTGCGTACTTCACTTAACCTAATCTAGAAGAGAGTTACAGGTTTAATTCTGCTGATAAAGATATGGTACTGAAGGCACTGAATTTAGGATCAGAAGACTTGAGTAAAGATATCTTGAAAGTGGAATTTAACTTCTTTTTAACCCCACTGTGTAAAACTCAAATTTATCTGTAGGTAACACCACAGTAAAGCAGATTCAATGTAATCTAAAAAATAATTTTATTTAACCAGCAAAACTGTTGGAGTGGATTCCCTCCCTTGGTGAATTTCTTATCCCAGAAATATACCTGCTTTATTTAAAGGATCACTTAGTTGGATTAACAGCATTAGATGGGCTGTTTCACTAAGCATTACAATCTCTTTAATAATGGAATTTATATATCTTTAAATGTTTTCTTATACTAGAATTTCTAGGTGTTATTAGTGAGATTCCACAGCAATATTGTAGGAGAAAATGCAAAATTTTTTAAAGTTAAGCTAAAATATAGTATTACAAGAAAAGTTGGCAGGATTTTTAGGATCATCTGGGTACTACTCTGTACAGAGGGTTAAAACTTCACTACTGATATCATAGAAAGATATGAAAAGCTACTTTACTGTGTTTGGTTAGAAAATATATTCTGATAAGTAGCTGGGTGGGCTGGGGGGTGCCAGGTGAGGCTCCATGGAGGAAACAATGGATAGTCTCTTAACTGCCTTTTAATAGTTACTTCAAATTATTATTCAGGCTATTAGTCAGCTTTCATTTTACTCAAAACTGAGTTAATGATACTGACAGAGCCTAAACTCAAAATATGTAACTTGAATTTTGGCAAAATTATAAAGAGAAACTTGTGTATCTGCTTTATAGTGAGATATTTTAGTTAAGTTATATTAAAATCAGTAAAGTCTGCATGCAACACGTCACTTGTTATAAAGTCAAATGAATGGGACAGAGTATAGGGCATTCAGAAAGATTTCCATTTATATGTCAAAATGTTGCATGTAAGAAATTGATGTGTTAAGTCAAGGTATGTTGACCAGAGAAACAGAATCAGTGGAGGTATATACTAAGAGATTTGTTGCAAGGAATTGACTGAATTGATCATGATGGTTGGCTGGACAATTCCAAAATCGACAGAGCAGGCCATCAGGAGAGGCAGCTGAAACTCTCAAGCTGAAGCTGCTCCCTAAAGGTGAAATTTCTTTTTTAGGGAATCCCCAGGCTGCCGTCTATGGGGTCGCACAGAGTTGGACACGACTGAAGCGACTTAGCAGCAGCAGCAGTCTGTTCATAAGATCCTTCACCTGATTAAATCTGGCTCACCAAATTATCTAAGATAATATCCCTTATATAAAATCAATGGACTATGGACTTTAGTCATATCTACAAAAATACCATCCCAGCAACAATAAGTGTTTGACTGAGGGGACTTTAGCCTTACTCCAGTTTGCATATAAAACTGACCGTCAAAGATGGTATTCCACATCAGTCATTCAAGATAGTGCTGACATAATTGTCCATCCATTTCAAAGAAAAATGAAGTCAAATTTCTTCTTAATACAAAAGAGTATATTCTTGATGAAATTAAACTGTTTCAGGTGAGACAGCCATGAAAATCATGAGCTTCAATGATTAGGTAAACATTTCTCCCCAAAATTCTCTTCCTATCAGCTTTCTGCTTTCCCAGAGAGCTCTGTAATCCTTCTGCCTCAGGAATCAACAGCAGTACCCAGGAAAGGGTGCAAAATGTTAACAAATATCAGATTGATGCCATGCTAGTTAAGGGACAGGTCAGGGTGAGCACAAGGCTACTTAAAGAAGCTTTTATGTTTAAAAGCATCCATTCACCACCTTGCTGATGGTGTTGGGTATTGTATTATAACCTGGTATTTCCTTAGTGCTAAGGCTTGCTTTTGGAGAAGGCAATGGCACCCCACTCCAGTACTCTTGCCTGGAAAATCCCATGGACAGAGAAGCCTGGTGGGCTGCAGTCCATGGGGTCACGAAGAGTCAGACATGACTGAGCAACTTGACTTTCTCTTTTCACTTTCATGCATTGGAGAAGGAGATGGCAACCCCCTCAAGTGTTGTTGCCTGGAGAATCCCAGGGACGGGGGAGCCTGGTTGGCTGCCGTCTATGGGGTCGGACATGACTGAAGCGACTTAGCAGCAGCAGCAAGGCTTGCTTTAGTGGATCTTTCAACAGTTGTTTTCTGTTTGTGCCTTCCATGAGTCAGGCATCGTATTGACGATATGGATGTACAATTAAAGCACTCCTAATAAGAGAAGCAACAGTACCAACACTATTCTCAACCCATGCCTTTCAATTTGTTTTATAAAATTAGAAGTATCTTAAGTGGCCAGTATTATATGTGGGTGAGTTTATCAAACTGTCTTCTCTAAAAGTCCTAGTTATTGAAGATGACTGCCTTCAACTGTAACAAATTCATTCTAACCATGGCTTAAAAGCCCTCTATTAGTGGCAAGTTACAATTCTTCTCAGTACCAAGGATTATTCATCCTTCTGTACAAAAATATACAAATACATAATTTTGTACTTAATAGAAGCATCATTTCTCTAACAGGCTATTTTATTTATGATTTGTCCTTAGCTCCAAATGTTTGTGCCATTTCAAATTAATGGGGGAAAAAAAAGAGATGATATTTTAATCGTTATCAGTGCTGTTCAACTCCTTAAGGTTTAAGAACTTGTTGGTTTACACTGAGTCCTCAGTGTCTCAGAAAAGTCACATGGTCTTTTGACAGGCATTATTTGTTTTATAATAATGTGCCATGTTGATGAGCTATGTTGAAACTCAGATAAAAGGAAAGTTATTCACATTAAAAATTTATACATATCACACTCAGTCATGATGCACAGGGCTTCTCTTATTGCCTGTACTCTCTCTGTACTGGAAAATCAGCTCAGAGGTCATCACTGAGTACTGCAATCCGTGTCCAAGTTATCATAGAGATAGATTTTCTTCATGCTATAGTATGGAACCTAATGCAAAACAAATATGCCTTGAGATGTTTTCGAGAGATGAAAACCTCGTATTTTCAGCTGAAGTACAGTGGCTTTGGAGTTCTCTTTCTTTGCCCAAAGGAATCACTGACCTTGAATGAATGATGGAGCATAAATTTTTAGATTGACTGTTCTTGATTTATAGGCAGACCTCTTCTGGACTGTGAGGAAAAATGATCCTTGCTAGTTTTGATTATTTCTTCATCGTTCATATTTTATATTCTGCATCTGCCCTGAGGCTATTTTCAAGGATACATTTTTGTAAACTGGGAAAAATAAATGAGAATATATGAAAAATAATTTGATTTCTTGCTGTAATCTTCCAACCCTTTTGGCCAAAATAACAGTAATTACCACAACAATCACAGAAAATGTAAAGCATGTTTAGTATTGTTGAAATTTTGCTGAAACTTTTAAAACCCATGAAAAATACTTGTTATTCAGTAATTTTTTTTTCCCCCTTCTCTGGAAAATTCTTTCACAGGACTGGAGAAAGGAAGTCAGTACAGTTTTCAGGTGTCAGCCATGACAGTCAATGGCACTGGCCCACCTTCCAACTGGTTCACAGCAGAGACTCCAGAGAATGATCTTGATGGTAAGACCTTTCCCCATCACTGTCACTCTGATATCTGTCTTCTTTGTTACTTCAGCTTCAAAGAATACCTCTAAAAAATTGATGAACTTCCACATTAAGGATGTTTCTTCTTCCTGTATCTTTAGATGCAAAACAAAACAAATCAAAAAACCCTGAATGAATAGAGTCTTCAGCAATGCCATATAAATATAAATTAATTTTAGTCTTCATAGCAAATCACTTTTTTTCAAAAAATTTGAAATGACCTTTTTTCTGTTTATTTTATTTGAAGTAATTGATCTTAACCATGTTCTTCAGAGGAATGCCTGCAATTTCTGATAATAAGCATAAAATGTAATTATTTTATATAGCTTCCCTGGCTCTTTTATGATACTTCTACAAATAGCAATATGTATTTTTGACTAGCTTATGATATGATCGTTAATGTTTGGCACTTTTTTTACATAAAGGATAGTCTGCCCTATCTTCTTAATTGATAGTTATCTGAAATACTTGTGGATGAGATATTGAGGTTCATATAAAATCACATATCAGTGCATTCAATATAACAAAATCTTCAAAATTATCAGATGAGAAGTACTTCTTAAAATAAAAAGCATCATGACTAAATATGAGAATAAAATTCAAGAGAAAGGGGTAATGGAAGCAATGGAAAAATAAATAATAGAATAAACAAAAATATAAATAATAAAGTAGAAATATACTCTAGAGAAGTACAGATACATGAAGTAGAAATTTATAAAAAATGAAAGATACTTGAAAAAGAAGGAAGTTAAAATGAGTAGACTTAAAACTAGGTGATCCAAACTGGGACCAAGGAAAAAGTAGCTAAAAGAATAAACACATGTGTATTGAAAATATGATGGCTACCTAACTAATTGAAAATGGAATTCACGTACTTCTTCAGTGACAGACCTGAAAATATTCCAGTTACTGGGAACTGACAATTCTCTGTCTCTCTCTGTTCCTCTCATTTTTCTCTCTTCCTCTCTCCTCTCCATCACCATTTCTGAAATCTGTTCTCCTTGACTCTTCCTTAGGCTCCTTCTTTCAATTTTCTTCCTCCTTGATCTTTCCTGTCTTCCCTGTCTAAATAACTCACTGCCATTCAATTGTTTTAATATAGTCACAGTCTTGGTTTTACAACATGATTATGCTGGCAGTAAAACAACCAACAAATACTATTTCCACAATACTGATAATCACGGCTATGTAATAGCACATTAATTCAAAGAGTATTTACAGAAAGTTTCCCTAACATCAGGCATTGTACTGAGCTCTGAGGATATAATAATAAATAAGAAAGATATGATTATTTTCCTTGTGTAGCTTAGAAAGACAAACATTCTAAATGAAGTCATAGGGGATCATCATCGTCATAGTATGAATCTGGTTGAATACTGGCAGTACCCTATAGTTCAGCTTAGGATGGATGGCTAAATAGAATGATAGATGGACAAACAGCCGGATAGAGAGAAGATCTTATTTAAAACTGAGACCTGAAGCATCAACAAGAATTATCACTGCAAAGCATACATTAAAAACTGAGGAGAAGGCAAGCTGAATGCAAGTTTGAAGTCAACATAGGTCATAGTACTGCTATTCAGTTCAGTTCAGTTCAGTCGCTCAGTCGTGTCTGACTCTTTGCGACCCCATGAATCGCAGCATGCCAGGCCTCCCTGTCCATCACCAACTCCCGGAGTTCACTCAGACTCACGTCCATCAAGTCCGTGATGCCATCCAGCCATCTCATCCTCGGTCGTCCCCTTCTCCTCCTGCCCCCAATCCCTCCCAGCATCAAAGTCTTTTCCAATGAGTCAACTCTTCGCATGAGGTGGCCAAAGTACTGGAGCTTCAGCTTTAGCATCATTCCTTCCAAAGATATCCCAGGGCTGATCTCCTTCAGAATGGACTGGTTGGATCTCCTTTGCAGTCCAGGGGACTCTCAAGAGTCTTCTCCAACACCACAGTTCAAAAGCATCAATTCTTCGGCACTCAGCTTTCCTCACAGTCCAACTCTCACATCCATACATGACCACAGGAAAAACCATAGCCTTGACTAGACTGCTATTAGGGTCTGAAATAAAGACCATCAAAGCTGAAACACAGAGATGGCACACAATTATTTTTGCCAGAAAGGCAGATTCTACATTTGGCAAGACCAAAATAAGAATTTAAACTTTATCCTAAGAGTATCATTAAAGCTATAACCTGCTTTATCCTAAGCAAGCCATGAAAGAATATTTTTAAAACTACTGACAGTTATGTTTGCATTTTGAAGAGAATACCCTGTTTAAAACCCAAAAAGTGTATTAGAAGTAAACCCTGATGCTGGGAAAGATTGAAGGCGGGAGAAAAAGGGGATAATAGAGGATGAGATAGTTGGATGGCATCACCGACTTGATAGACTTGAGTCTGAGCAAGCTCCAGGAATTGGTGATGGACAGGGAGGCCTGGCGTGCTACAGTTCATGGGGCTGCAAAGAGTCGGACACAGCTGAGTAACTGAACTGATACATGGGCCAATTCAGGACTATCTTACAATAAAGTACCTTGAGCCTTAGAAAATAAATATTATTTAACTTGTCTTAGATAAATCAAGAAGTCATGGAGCTACATCAAGTCACACTTTGCAGAATGTTTACCCTTCGGTAATGAATTAGGGAAGTTTAAATCATGTGTTCATTAATTCAACATATATTTCTTCTTGAAAGTTTTTCTATACCAGGCATCATTTTAGGTTCTAGGGGCAAAACAAGAAACAAAGTTACTACTCTCAGAGAGTATAAATTTTATCAAGGTAGAAATGGTAGTGACAGATGATGTGAAAAAAAGGAAGTATGGCAGAAGGCATAGCAAATGATGAGGGAATACTCTTTTATGTAGGGATTTGTGAAGATCTCTCAGATTAGGCAAAAAGAAAGTGAGGGAGACAGCCATGCAAATAGTTCAGACAAGAGCCCCTGGTGTAAAAGGAATAGCAAGAATAGACATCCAGAGACTGGAGCCCCGTTGGTGTCTGAAGTATGACAAGGAGATCGGGAGAGCTGGGCCCAAAGTCACGAGAACCTGATTGGTCTCATGTAAAAAATACAAGGATGGCTACAATGTGTTATAGGAATACTTCATTTCTCTATTTTACTTGAGAAATTACTTTTAACCTTTATATATTGTGTTTTATACTCTCTTCTCTCCATTGTAATATATATTGTTATCTTTATTTTTATTTTTTTTACTTTTTTTAAATTTATTTTTTTATTTTACTTTACAATACTGTATTGGTTTTGTCATACATTGACATGAATCCACCACGGGTGTACATGAGTTCCCAATATTTAAAGAGCAAGTTAAGCTAAGAAAATTAAGCTCACTGGATCTCACTCTGCTGGCAACTGTGGAGCTGATACTCAAGACCAGGTTGGGTGAGTCAATGTCCTGTCCGGTTTATCAAAGCTAAGTGTCCATGAATCCTGTAGAACTGACCCAGTGATGATAAAAATAGTGATTCAAGGCCAAAGATTCTAAGAAATGAGGTCATATCATTTACCCAAACCTAAGGGACTATGTCTCTTACTGGAAGGAGTGAAAATAAACAAAGTGGAGATGCTGAAGTTCCCATAAAACACCTGGGATGAATGGGACACTCCACTGACTTACTTGCTCCTACTCCTTGCTCTGAATGACTCACGTGGTAACAAGAACCAAATGTAAAATCGCAGCTCCTGGGATGGCACAGAACTCCCACTTAACTACATTCTTTTCATATCCCTTGGATCTAAGTAGACTCCATCTCATACATCTCTTTTTTTAAACTTTTTTAAAATTTACTTTTATTTATTTAATTTCATTTTTGGCTGTGCTGGGTCTTCATTGCTCTGTGAGGGCTTTCTCTAGTTGCGGCGAGCAGGCTTCTCTTTGCAGTGGCCCCTCTTGTTGAACAGCACAGGCTCTGGAGGACACAGGCTTCAGCAGTTGCATCGTGTGGGCTCAGTAGTTGTGGCACCTGGGCTTAGTTGCCCTGCAGCATGTGGGATCTTCCTGGGCCAAGAATCACACTGATGTCCCCTGCATTGCAGGGTGAATTCTAAACCACTGCACTATGAGGGAAGCCAATTTCGTACATCTATGCTAATCAAGGACCTTTATGCAGAGCTCATGCATAGAGTCTTAATAAATGCTATTTCCTTGGATGTTTGAACTGTACCATGTTTTTAGCTTAAGAGTTATCTCTCTTCTGCATGCAGCATTTCTCCCTAAGTTTCTCCTTATTTGAGTACTGATTCAGTACCTATGATGTGCCAAGTAATGGGCAGTACAAATGTGAAAAACAGGAAGAACTCTCTTGAGGCGTTAACAATGGCTGCAGTGATCAAGCAGGCTTCATAGGAACAAGTAGTACTTAAACTAGAAACTTCAGGGAAAGGGGACTGACAGCTAGGATTATAGGAAAGGGTGTGTAGGACAGAATAGTAAACATTCTTCAAAAAGCATGGCTTAAGAAAAAGCATGTCTATCATCATTAGTTCAGAATTCATCCTCAATCCTTTACCAACCAACTATCTGAACACATTTCAACACATTTCATCTGTTGCCTCTTCACTCATTCTTTCACATCTTCATTGGGTTAAAATTGTTTAGACCTTTGGATTAAAATCGTTTAAACAGTTATCGTGGACCATAAGAACTGGCCATGAGCATTAGCGATCTGATAAAATGTAAATACAAATTAATAGAAGAAAGCTAGTGGAGTCCATACTTCCTGTACATAATGCTGTTATAGTTTATGATTTGAGATAATTAGGGTTTCCCAGGTGGAGCAGTGGTAAAGAATCCACCTGCAATGGGGGAGACGTGGGTTCAGTCCCTGGACTGGGAAGATCCCCTGGAGAAGGAATAGCAAACCACTCCAGTATGCTTGCCTGGACAATTCCATGGAAGAGGAGTCCAGTAAGCTACAGTCCATTAGGTTGCAAAGAATTGGACACAATGGAGTGACTGAGTATGCATGCACCTGTTCTATACTCCTTGAGATCATTAGCCTTTAAAACAGAGTGGAAACTAATAGGAGTGGAAACTACATTTAACTGTAGAAATTTGGGGCAGATGAGTTTCACTTGCTTTGTAAAGCACTGTTTTCACCTGCTGCATGAAAAAAACAAACAAACATTTGATCCTAAGGCTTTCTCAACTTCTTGACCCATGATCTCTTCACTGAGCTACTCCCCGAAACTGAATCTGATTGTTCTTCCTTCCTCTGGTTTTTCTTCATTTGACTGCATCATTCAAATATTAAAAAGTGTAACCTTGGATAAGAATTAAGATTTGGATAAATGGACAAGCTCAGAAGTGGTCGCTGCTGCTACTGCTGCTGCTAAGTCACTTCAGTCATGTCTGACTCTGTGCGACCCCATAGACGGCAGCCCATCAGGCTCCCTTGTCCCTGGGATTCTCCAGGCAAGAACACTGGAGTGGGTTGCCATTTCCCTCTCCAATGCATGAAAGTGAAAAGTGAAAGTGAAGTGGCTCAGTTGTGTCCGACTCTTAGCAACCCCATGGACTTCAGCCTACAAGGCTCCTCCATCCATGGCATTTTCCAGGCAAGAGTACTGGAGTGGTTGCCATTGCCCTCTCCGAAAGTGGTTGCTAATAGCCCCAAGAGAATATGCAGCTTGATGGCTTTCTCTCTATCTGAAAATATAGAAATAGCATAGAATATGGAATCTGTATAGAATCTATAGAATAAACATATACATATATTTAAGCTAGGGGGGTTTTCTTTAAATATTCATCTGAGATTTTAACTTACTCAAGTAAATGTTTAATTTATAAATTGAGATTAAGATGACTTTTATCAGAGTTTTCAAGGCTAAGCTTTCTGAAGTCAGATTTCCATATAGAATGGCTTTGATTTCTGTTAAGCTTTTGGATAAGGAGCAAGCAATCTTTGTGAAAACCACTTGAAATGAGAGGCATTCTTTGCTGTAACCAGAGAAATCTGTCCTGGGAGGGAGGCCCAGTGCTGGACCTTCTAAGTGTATGTTATTGGATGGCTGCCTCTCCTTGCTTTCGAGTCTCCTTGTGAACTCAAGGTGTGATTTATTCATTAGGGTGATAACTTTAAGCCTTGCAAGTCAGTTCAACAGAAGCAGTGATGCATATAGACAGCTGAAAGCAATGAAAGCCATTCCCTCTCTTTCTATGACCTCTGTAGTTTCTCTTGCCTTCTCTGTTTGGCTTAAGCCGTCTGAAGATCAATAGTAATATGTTAAGCGACATAAGCAAATTCTGCTTCCTGGATTCTTACATAAGGAAATTATCTGAGGGTGATGGAAGGGTGGTGGGGTGGGAAGCACTGGGCAAAATATATTTAGTGAGGCATTATTTGTGATATTCAAATTTAGAAATGACTTTGATATCATACAATTAAGAATGTGTGTAAACTGTAATGATTATTTAATATAATTGGCTATTAAAATAATATGCTTAAATTTTTTTTTAAAGCAGTAATTTGGAGAAATACTCCAGTTCCTTATGGATTACCCTTTTAATTAAGATGTTTTGTTAAAGTAATTATAGAGCCAAACCTCACTGTTTGTTCAGGGTTCCCTGAAAGCATGTTTGCTACTACTAACAGCTGGGAAGTTTTAAAATATTTATTTTGCATCTCAAAATTTCAGCTTAAAAAAACAAAATCATTAGAATTCCCCAAAGCTCTTATGTAAATGTCTTGCATAGGATATGAAGGAATTTTTGATTAAGTTCAGCAAGGCATTCTCTAGGAAACAGCATGGGTATCCATTTGTGCTGCTTAAAAATAAAATTAAAGTGAACAGGTAGAAATTGTTATATAAATCAATAATGATATAAATTAAACCCTTACCATAAAATGGAGGAACTTGGCTAGCAAAAATTACCAATGCAGAGAATCCTGAAATTGCAACAGTGATATAAGCAAAAACTCTGAATCTAAGAACAGGCTCCAATTTCCCGCCCCCAGGAAATAGATAATTAGCCCTATTAGCCTGATCAGTTCAGTTCAGTTGCTCAGTCATGTCCGACTCTTTGCGACCCCAAGAATCGCAGCATGTCAGGTCTCCCTGTTTATCACCAACTCCCGGAGTTTACCCAAACTCATGTGCATCGAGTCCAGTGATGCCATCCAGCCATCTAATCCTCTATTGTCCCCTTCTCCTCCTGCCCCCAATCCCTCCCAGCATCAGGGTCTTTTCCAATGAGTCAACTCTTCGCATGAGGTGGCCAAAGTACTGGAGTTTCAGCCTCAGCATCAGTCCTTCCAATGAACACCCAGGACTGATCTCCTTTAGGATGGACTGCTTGGATCTCCTTGCAGTCCAAGGGACTCTCAAGAGTCTTCTCCAACACCACAGTTCAAAAGCATCAATTCTTTGGTGCTCAGCTTTCTTCATAGTCCAACTCTCACATCCATACATGACCCCTGGAAAAACCATAGCCTTGACTAGATGAATCATTGTTGGCAAAGTAATATCTCTGCTTTTAAATATGCTATCTAGGCTGGTCATAACTTTACTCCCAAGGAGCAAGCATCTTTTAGGTAATGGTAAAGTGGGATTACTGCAAATTCACTTCATTTGCAAAATGAGCCACAAAAGAACTTCCATCTTTCGGAATCTGCATTATAGGGGTGATACTCCCTGGGTGCATGGCATTGAGGAAGAACACATTAAAGTTTATTTTAAGAATAATCATAAACTCTAAGATGATGGGATTACCCAGGAAGTATCATATGCATTAAAAAAATAGACTCTGAAAGGTAGAGTGTCTCTAGGCAGAAGAATGAGAAATGACAAAAATAAGTTTTTGACTAATTTCAAGAAATTAAATCAAGAGTAGAAAAAGAAAAGAAACAAAGAAGGAAGAAAGAAGAGGAGAATACATGGAAGAGTTGTGGTAGGCTGCATAATGCACCCCCCAACCCTGGCCCCGGCCGGGAACTCTCCTGTCCCTGAATTCTCTAGGTGGACCTACTGTGGTTGGGTGTTTTTGCATGCACGCAAGCTAAGTCACTTCAGTTGTGTCCAACTGTGCGACCCCATGGACTGGAGCCCGCCAGGCTTCCTCTGTTTGTGGGATTTTTCAGGCAAGAATACTGAAGTGGGTTGCCATTTCCTTCTCCAGAAGTGTTCTTAGAAGAAGGAAACAGGAAGATCAGAATGACAGGAGGCGTGACAACACATACACATATTCATGCATACACATATGAAATGGGCAAATAAGTTTATATTGATAACTACCAATATTCCAGGCTTGAAACTTCAAATCTCAAATATACAACACTTAAGCAGTCAAAGCATGTAAACAAGGTTCTTCCCAAAAAATTCAAAAGGCCAATCCAGATTTGAGAAATAATTTATGTAGATGATTAGAAAAAAATAAAAGCTTTAAACATGACAAGTATATAGTCATTGAAATGAAATGTCACTGGATGTGTTAAATAATATAGTAAACATAGGTGAAAACAAAATTAACACATGGTGATAGATAAAAGAGAGAAAATTCTAAAGACATTAAACATGAAATAAGAAAATTTAGCATGCATCAGTCATAATCCCCAAAGAAAATAAAGAATGGAGAAGTTATTTTTCAAAAGATAAGAAGTGAGAATTTTCCAGAATTGATGAAATACATGGATTATCAGACTCAGGAATAATGCTTTAGCTTTGATATATTGAACAGTACAGAGATAAAGACAAAAAGAAGAGCTTAAAGTGCCCCAAAGAGAGATTACTTATCTAGGAAGTATAATTATATTGATGAAGAATTCCCAATAGTAACAGTTAAACCAAGAAGCAATGAAATGTCTGCAAAGTGCTGACAAAAAATTTCCATCATCCCCAAATTGTATAGCCAACTGAATAATTATACAAGGAAAGGAGAAACATAAACACCCTTCACATAAAAAAAAAAGAATTTATCACCACTATCTTTTTTGTAAAGGGCTATACTTTTAAAAAAAGATAAAAAGAAAATCATTAGAAGTATGATTAGAGAAAGTATTAGCAAAATAATGTAATATATGGGCATATCTGAACAAATTATGACTTTATAAAACAAAAATTTTAATAGTTTGGAAAGTTAACAAAAAGTTGACAAAAATGAGGTGGTAAAGGATAGGAGATCATGGAGATTAAACAGTTTAGAGATTTTTTTTAATGTTGTTCTTATGAAAAGTAAAGATATCATTAATTCTACATTTCAAGTTTCATATCCTTTCAAAATTGAAAAATGACAAGTTTAAGGATATAAAGTGTATAATTTCTTATTCAGTAGAGGAGAAAAAATAATGGTGGGGGAGAGTGCTTTAGCCTATTCAAACAAAATCATGAAGAAAACTAAATGTTTGTTACAAATAAATAGGAAATTAAAAGTATATAATAAAATGACATAAATCCTCATATAGTAATAACAATAAACATAAATGGATTAAGCTTACCAGTTAAAGGATAGATTATTAACTGAGATTTTAAAACATCAAGGTATATGATATTTATAATCAGCAAATATAAAATATTAAGATGTGAAAGAATTAGAATAAAGGGATGGAGTAAAAATGCTAATCATTCTAACAGAAAATAAATATAGATTTATCTTTGGTAGTTTTCTAAAAGCCAAATATATCTTTTGGGACAGAGAGTTACTACTCAATGATAAAAAGATTAACATAAAAATATGTAAATTATAAAGAAATACATAATAGTTATAAAGATATGACTTTTATATAGCATACATTTATACTATTTAAACAAATCTTGATGGATGTTTATGGACAAATTTAGAAAGCCACTGTAACATTTGAATATACTTTTGTTATAGAAACAGTAAATATGTAGTATTGCAGGTGGAAAATATACACCATAGAGCAACACGTTGGAAAATATACACCACAGAGCAACATAGGCCTTACCATCCAAAGATTATCAGACTATTGCTGTAAACATCCTAATACATATCCTTTAACTTCCTATGGTAGAGTTAAATGATGATTAGAAGTGATTGTCCACTGCAATAAACAAGCAGCATTCACAGTTTGTAGAAGTGAGTGACAAGGAAGATGATATCCATTGCTGAGAACAAGCACTGCCAATAGAAATGAAACATTAGTATGTATCAGAACTGGAAAGAGAGTGTGGATATGTCATTGGCTTTCTCTAATTCTTTGTTAAAAAAAATAATCATTATATATTTATGTATGTATGTATATATAGGCTGTTAAGGACTGGAGCTAAACTCTAACAAAATGACCCATAATCTGCAGCATACTAAATAGAGAACAGATATGTCAAAGTCCCAACAACTTGGCAACGCCATGTCCATAGAACCCGATACACAGCAGCAATCATTTTCATTTTCAGGAGCCAGAGGAGACAAATCTTGCTGGTGACCAAGACAAAATGGCATTAATAACTGTACTTTTGTGTTGTTTCAACATCAAAAATTTAAAAATGTTTTTCTTAAAAGTTTTCATATAGAGTTATATAAAATTGTGGTAATTTTATATGTCATGAGTTGTACATAATGATAATTGTATTGAACCTCATAGGAAACGTAGACTTTGTTTCTATATTTTTGAGCACTTTGGGCCAGGAACCATTCTAATTATTAGCATTATAGAGAATTTATGGGAAGAGATGAGACAAAGAATAATGAAATAGGTAGTGCAGTAAGTGACCATAAGCCCTATGGGGGGAAAAAAGAGATTATTAGGAGATGAAGAGTTTAGGTAAAGATTGCAATTTTAAAATATGGTAGCCAAAGAAGTCTGAAGTTGGAAATTAGATAATAAAACCTGAAGAAGGGCAGGGAGGAAGGCATATCTGAGGGAGAGCTTCCCAGAGGTACAGCAAGTGCAATGCCCTGCGCCCAGAGTATGTCTGTCACGTTTGCAGAAAAGTCAGGGTCCCACACGGAGTAAATGGCTGGGGCGAGGTGAGCAAGGGGGAAAGCGGTAGGAGACGAGGACAGAGAAAGAACTAAGGGCACAAAGGGGTGGGTCACACGTGACCCTTTAGGCCATTGTAAAGAACCTGGTCTTCCAGTGTGGTGCGGGAAGACTTAATGATATTTGCTTGACATCGTCTTACTTATTTGACATTATCTTATTTGTATTTTATTTGTTTACACACATGTTCACACTGTGTTCATCCAGGTTTATTTTAAATACTGGTGGCTTCTCATCTCTCTATATAAATTTCTCCACAGTCTTTCTCCAAAACCTCAGACTTATATACCCTATTTGCCTGGTGTCTATGCATGTGACTAGTAGGCACCTTGCATTTAACATGACCAAAGAATTTGTCTGTTTTTCCTCAGTTCATTATATCCTTCACCAGTGGCCCAAGCTAAAGATCTGTGAATTATCATGGAACCTCTTCCTTACACAGCCCTGTTGACTCTGCCTCTCAAATGTCCAAATACTTACATTTCATCTCCACCATGGTCATCCCTGCTAAGTCGCTTCAGTCGGGTCTAATTCTTTGTGACTCTATGGACTGTAGGCCACTAGGCTCCTCTGTCCATGGGGTTCTTCAACCAAGAATACTGGAGCAGGTTGCCATGCTCTTCTTTAGAGGATATTCCCAACCCAGGTTTCGAACCCTCATCTCTTAACATCTCCTCCATTGGCAGGTGGGTTCTTTACCTCTAGCACCACCTGGAAAGCGACAAGTGTAAACATACTTTTAGGGTCTGCTAATTTTTTTTTAATTTAAAAAATGGTTTTAAAATACACATTAAATATCATTCGCCATTTTTAAGTGTACAGGTCACTGGCATTACGTATAGACACACTGTTGCATAACGTCACTATCACGCTTTTCCAAACCACTTTTGATCTTGAAAACCAATGATTCATTACTCTTCCCTCTTCCCCATCTCCTTGCAATCACAATTCTACTTTGTCTTTTACTAATTGGACAACTTTAAGTATCTCATCTGCATATCTGAGGTGACTGATATTTCTCCCGGCAATCTTGATTCAGCTTGTACTTCTTCCAGCCCAGCGTATCTCATGATATACTCTGCATATAAGGTAAATAAACAGGGTAAAAATATACAGCCTTGACGTACTCCTTTTCCTATTTGGAACCAGTCTGTTGTTCCATGTCCCGTTCTAACTGTTGCTTCCTGACCTGCATACAGATTTCTCAAGAGGCAGGTCAGGTGGTCTGGTATCCCCATCTCTTTCAGAATTTTCCACAGTTTATTGTGATCCACACAGTCAAAGGCTTTGGCATAGTCAATAAAGCAGAAGTAGATGTTTTTCTGGAACTCTCTTGCTTTTTCCATGATCCAGCGGATGTTGGCAGTTTGATCTCTGGTTCCTCTGCCTTTTCTAAAACCAGCTTGAACATCAGGAGGTTCACGGTTCACGTATTGCTGAAGCCTGGCCTGGAGAATTTTGAGCATTACTTTATTAGCGTGTTAGATGAGTGCAATTGTGTGGCAGTTTGAGCATTCTTTGGCATTGCATTTTTTGGGATTGGAATGAAAACGGACCTTTTCCAGTCCTGTGGCCACTGCTGAGTTTTCCAAATTTGCTGGCATATTGAGTGCAGCACTTTCACAGCATCATCTTTTAGGGTTTGAAATAGCTCAACTGAAATTCCATCACCTCCACTAGCTTTGTTCATAGTGATGCTTTCTAAGGTCCACTTGACTTCACATTCCTGGATGTCTGGCTCTAGGTGAGTGATCACACACACATCATAATTATCTGGTTCATGAAGATCTTTTTTGTACAGTTCTTCTGTGTATTCTTGCCACCTCTTCTTAATATCTTCTGCTTCTGTTAGGTCCATACCATTTCTGTCCTTTATCAAGCCCATCTTTGCATGAAATGTTCCCTTGGTATCTCTAATTTTCTTGAAGAGATCTCTAGTCTTTCCCATTCTATTGTTTTCCTCTATTTCTTTGCACTGATCACTGAGGAAGGCTTTCTTATCTCTCCTTGCTATTCTTTGGACATCTGCATTCAAATGGGTATATCTTTCCTTTTCTCCTTTGCTTTTCACTTCTCTTCTCTTCACAGCTATTTGTAAGGCCTCCCCAGACAGCCATTTTGCTTTTTTGCATTTCTTTTTCTTGGGGATGGTCTTGATCCCTGTCTCCTGTACAGTGTCACAAACCTCCATCCATAGTTCATCAGGCACTCTATCTATCAGATCTAGTCCCTTAAATCTATTTCTCACTTCCACTGTATAATCATAAGGGATTTGATTTAGGTCATACCTGAATGGTCTAGTTGTTTTCCTTACTTTCTTCAATTTAAGTCTGAATTTGGCAATAAGGAGTTCATGATCTGAGCCACAGTCAGCTCCCGGTCTTGTTTTTCTGACTATATAGAGCTTCTCTGTCTTTGGCTGCAAAGAATATAATCAATCTGATTTCGGTGTTGACCATCTGGTGATGTCCATGTGTAGAATCTTATCTTGTGTTGTTGGAAGAGGGTGTTTGCTATGACCAGTGCGTTCTCTTGGCAAAACTCTATTAGCCTTTGCCCTGCTTCATTCCGTATTCCAAGGCCAAATTTGCCTGTTACTCCAGGTATTTCTTGACTTCCTACTTTTGCATTCCAGTCCCCTATAATGAAAAGGACATCTTTGGGGGGTGTTAGTTCTAGAAAGTCTTGTAGGTCTTCATAGAACCATTCAACGTCAGCTTCTTTAGCATTACTGGTCATGGCATAGACTTGGATTACCATGATAGTGAACAGTTTGCCTTGGAAATGAAGAGAGATCATTCTGTCATTTTTGAGATTGTATCCAAGTATTGCATTTCAGACTCTTTTGTTGACCATGATGGCTACTCCATTTCTTCTAAGGGATTCTTGCCCACAGTAGTAGATATAATGGTCATCTGAGTTAAATTCACCCATTCCAGTCCATTTTTGTTTGCTTAATCCTAAAATGTCAATGTTCGCTCTTGCCATCTCCTATTTGACCACTGTCAATTTACCTTGATTCATGGAACTAACATTCCAGATTCCTATGCAATATTGCTCTTTACAGCATTGGATTGCTTCCATCACCAGTCACATCTACAACTGGGTGTTGTTTTTGCTTTGGCTCCATCTCTTCTTTCTTTCTGGAGTTATTTTTTACTACTGATCTCTAGTACATATTTGGTATGTACCCACCTGGGGAGTTCATCTTTCAATGTCCTATCTTTTTGCCTTTTCATACTGTTCATTAAGTTCTCAAGGCAAGAATACTGCAGTGATTTGCCATTCCCTTCTCCAGTGGACCACATTTTGTCAGAACTCTCCACCAAGACCCATCCGTCTTGGGTGGCCCTACAGGGCATGGCTCATAGTTTCTTTCACTGAGTTAGACAAGGCTGTGGTCCATGTGATTAGATTGGTTAGTTTTCTGTGATTGTGGTTTTCAGTCTGTCTGCCCTCTGATGGGGAAGTATAAGAGGCTTATGGAAGCTTCCTGATGGGAGAGACTGACTGAGAGGGAAACTGGGTCTTGTTCTGATGGGCAGGGCCATGCTCAGTAATTCTTTAATCCAAGTTTCTCTTGATGGGTGGGGCTGCGTTCCCTCCCTGCAATTTACCTTGGGCCAAACTGTGGTGGAGGTAATGAGGATCATAGTGACCTTCTTCAAAAGATCCCATGCATGTGCTGCTCCACTCAGTGCCCCCAACCCTGCAGCAGGCCACCGCCGACCCATGCCTCTGCCAGAGACTCCTGGACACTCACAGGCAAGTCTGGGTCATTTTGAACATAGGTGTATAATTATCTTTTTTGAATCTCTGCTTTCAGTTCCTTCAAGAATATACCCAGGAGTAGAATTGCTAGATCATATGGTAATTTTACTTGTAATATTTTGAAGGACTGCCGTATTGTTTTCCATAGCAGCTGCACCATTTTATATTCTCACTGGGTGGCTGCTGCTTCATCTTCTTCATTTAACTTCTATTCTCAAGCACAGTGACCTTCAGTTTCTTCAGATACTAAGCTCACTCTTATTCTGGAGGTTTTGCAGTAGTTACTCTTTCTGTCTATAAAGCTTTCCACCCTGAGGTTTACTTGACTGAGTCTTTCAGATCATTCTCCTTAGATTCTTCCATGGATACCTTCCTTGGTGTGTCATATATAAAATTCAGTTTTATCCTGTATCCTAGCTTTCTAAGACCTCGTGGTCTCTTTTTTTATTCTTAAATTTTTTGGCCCTATATTCCCCAAAACTCTATTCCCAGTACCTAAAACTATGACTGACCCATTGAAAATACACAGTAATTGTTGAAATGTCACTGGCATTAGCTTGGTAAATTTCCTTGCTGCTGCTATGTCGCCTCAGTCATGTCCGACTCTGTGCAACCCCATGGACGGCAGCCCACCAGGCTCCCCTGTCCCTGGGATTCTCCAGGCAAGAACACTGGAGTGGGTTGCCATTGCCTTCTCCAATGCATGAAAGTGAAAAGTGAAAGTGAAGTCGCTCAGTCATGTCTCACTCTTAGCGACGCCATGGACTGCAGCCTACCAGGCTCCTCTGCCCATGGGATTTTCCAGACAAGAGTACTGGAGTGGGTTGCCATTGCTATACGTTAACATTACTCATTAGTGAAAATCTGTGTCATCACTCAGAGAATAATAATTATTATTTATAAATTAATAAAAACAAAGCAGAATTCATAATTCCATAGTCAATCAGGAATGGCAGTTAAACTAGTTATCTTGACTCTGGTAGAAATTTGCAGCCTTGTTAATTTGGATGTTTCAGGCAAAATATGTTCTTTCGTTTCAAATTATTTCAGTAATTACCTTACTGCTTCTCTGTGCTTTAAATATGCAGTCTTTATCCTAGAGGTATTTATAAAATCTTTCATGAACTTGCAGACAGCAAATTTTAGTTTTGGTATTCAAACAAAGAGTACTCACATCACTTACCTTTCATAGCAAATTTTATAAATCAATGTTTTATAGTTCATCCCAGTAGTAACCACTTTCATAATCTGGAAGCTCAGCTGTGTAAGACAAAATTCATGCAGGTGACATAAAAGGAAATTTTTCTGTCTTTATTTTGAGAAGTGAGTAGGTAGGTACAAATGGGTTATTCCAGATTATAAACAATCTCCTAACACAGTTATTTTTATGAGGTCATACATTTTCAATGACATAAGTCTAATACTTGACAGACACCATTCCTTCTGGCCCAGTGATGTTAATTGTGTGCCAAGAGTCCATTAAAAGTTTAGATGAGAGGTAGTATATACTCTTATGTATCAACACACTTTTTTTTTTATCATGTCAGAAAGTATTTAGAGGTTTGGATCTAGGATTGAAACTCCTCTTATGAAGTGAAGATTAAAGGTGAGTCATGTACTGTCAGCCCCTCTTCTTCAAGAGCCCGTTTGTGTGCTCATTTCCAGGGTATCCTTAAAGCTTTGACAGATGTAATTCTGTGGGTATTAATTTAACTAACTTTCAGGAGAGATGCTCTAAGGCTTTCAGAAAAACAGATCAATATTTATTCTGAAAATACTTTTTTTTAATTCTCAAAGATGTTGAATGTTGTCACTCAAATCATTAGGCTTTCCTATTATTTTGAAAATGTCATAAATGAACATCAAATGAGATTAGACAGATTATCTTGTTGTTTCAAAAATTATTGCAAAAGCTTCAGATATGCCAAACAGAATTCATTGGAGAATCCATTACACTGCAAGGACGCTGGAAAGCCTCCATGGCAACTGGGTCAAAAAGTATTAATTAACCCCTTCATCTCTTTTATTGCTTTCACTTAGAGTTTATGGGGAGAAGTTCTTCTCAAACATTGTGTTCTGTTGTTAAGGTTTATAGATACAGTTTGAGATGATTTTTTTACATCTTTGTATATTATATCTTTGGCAACTTCCAGGCAGACCAGTAGTACCTTATCCTTTTTGTTCACAAATGAGTATCATCAAAGGAGAAGATACCCATTTCCTTAGAAGATAGAGTTGCTGTAGCATCTTTAGAATGTATCATTTTTGAAAAGCTGTTAGTATGATATCTACTTTAAAAGCTTCAATGAAAGACATATTCCCAATATCATTTAATCCAGTAGGAGATTTTATTGAAAATGGATAAAATTGGTGGTGGGTATTAAAAGACGCTTACTCCTTGAAAGAAAAGTTATGACCAACCTAGATAGTATATTCAAAAGCAGAGACATTACTTTGCCGACTAAGATCCGTCTAGTCAAGGCTATGGTTTTTCCAGTAGTCATATATGGATGTGAGAGTTGGACTGTGAAGAGGGCTGAGCACCGAAGAATTGATGCTTTTGAAGTGTGGTGTTGGAGAAGACTCTTGAGAGTCCCTTGGACTGCGGGGAGATCCAACCAGTCCATGCTGAAGGAGATCAGCCCTGGGATTTCTTTGGAGGGAATGATGCTAAAGCTGAAACTCCAGTACTTTGGCCACCTCATGTGAAGAGTTGACTCATTGGAAAAGACTCTGATGCTGGGAGGGATTGGGGGCAGGAGGAGAAGGGGACGACTGAGGATGAGATGGTTGGGTGGCATCACTGACTCAATGGACGTGAGTCTGAGTGACCTCCGGGAGTTGGTGATGGACAGGGAGGCCTGGCGTGCTGTGATTCATGGGGTCGCAAAGAGTCGGACATGACTAAGCGACTGAACTGACTGACTGACTGAACTGATTGCATCACCTTTTGCCTTATACCAAGGAAAAAGATAAACTGTAATATTATCATTAATCATCAAATTCTCTTACATATTTAACATATGTTACCTTCAGAGCTTTTCACTTATGAAAGAAATAATAAACAGTTAGAATACAGTTGAAATCACTAAGATTTTTGAGTACTTATCAATTGTCAAGAACTGTGCAAAGCACTAAATGAACTATTAAAGTTTAGATGGAGAATGTTCTTTCTTAAATTTCTTCCTAGAGTTCATGTTTGATTTTCAAAGACTAGGCTACAGATACCTGTATTAAACCTATCAAAATATGTATCACGGTATATTGTAATTGCCTTTTCTCTTGTCTGTCTTTCCCATTAAACTATTAATATAAATGCCGAGAGTACAGGTTTTATGCCTGCCATATTTACTCTCCTGTAATCTGATCGTCATGAGTACCTAACCTTTATACCTCAAACCTGGGAAGCAATTTAGTAGTATTTATTAGAATTATGATTAGTGTCCAGAAAATACCTCATTACTTTAGAGATAGGATCATAGGGAGCATGGTGATATAAAAACTAGAATGTCAATATCTTAATTGCAACCCACAGTCTCTTTAAAAAATTTTACATCAGGATAGCAAGTGCATTTTCTCTCTAGTAGCTAACATCAGTTGGTTCTGTTCAAGACTGGAGTGTTTCAGTACTTTATTTCCTTAAATCTTTTCCCAGCCATATGAGACGATTACTATCTTTACCTTCATTCTGCACATGAGGAAACTTTGACTTAGAGAGGATCAATCAGGTTTTAAGATTTCATATCTCATGAGTATCCAATACAAATTTGAATGCTTCTCTTGATTACTTCCAGAGCTCAAGCTTGGATTCAATCAGTATTTGTAATGCCAGTTTAATTCATAGGTAAACTCAGAGAAGATAATTTAAGAAGAACATACAGCTAGTAAATGGCAGAGCCTAGTATTAAACCAGACGTGCACACTGCAGAGTCTGTGTGGCTTTAATCCAAACCACTGTCTCATTTCTTTAATAATAAATACCCTTTTCACAGATGCAATAAACCATGGGTCAAGTACAATCCCATTCATGCTGAGCAAATCATGGCCCTAAATTGTTTATCCTGACAATTTCTCAGGAAAGGACTGTTACATTTATTTTCATCTCTAGTTAAAACAGAGTAAATAATCCTTGGGCAAGACAGTTTTTGACATTTCATATCCCTTTCTATTATTCTTACATCTGCCTTGATTTTACCCCTTATTACTGATACCTAAGCAAAGAGTTGGACACGACTGAGCGACTGAACTGAACTGAACTGAATGGGAAATATTTTGCCTTATCATCCTGTTCATGGATTCTCACAGCAAGAATACTGCAGTGGTTAGCCATTTCCTCCTCCAATGAAATTAATTTTAGACATGAAACTAAAAGATGCTTGCTCCCTGGAAGGGAAGCTATGACAAGCCTAGACAGCATATTCAAAAGCAGAGACATCACTTTACCAACAAAGAGCTGCATAGTCAAAGCTATGGTTTTTTCAGTAGTCATGTACAGATGTGAGAGTTGGACCATAAAGAAGGTTTAGCACTGAAGATTTGATGCTTGTAAATTGTGGTGCTGGAGAAGACTCATGAGACCCTTGGACTGCAAGGAGATCAAACTAGTCAGTTCTAAAGGAAATGAACCCTGAATATTCATTGGAAGGACTGATGCTGAGGCTGAAGCTCCTATACTTTGGCCACCTGATGCGAAGAGCCAACACATTGGAAAAGACCCCGATGCTGGGAAAGACTGAAGGAAAAAGAAGGGGGAGGCAGAGGCTGAGATGGTTAGAGAGCATCATCGACTCAATGGACATGAGTTTGATTTAACTCTGGGAGATACTAAAGGACAGAGGAGCCTGTTGTGCTGCAGACCGTGGGGTTGCAAACAGTCAGACATGACTTAGGAGAGAAAAAAACAAGCTTAAGGGAAAAAAAAACTGTTAGAATAAAGATAATGCGATACTGGAGGGAATTCAGTATCCCTTGTGCTTAAATTCTGTGAAAGTCAAATCAAACATGGAAATCACATCAGAGGCTGATACCAGGAGGAACTTGGGCAATAAGTGATAAGTCAAGTGGGCCTTGGAAAGCGTCACTACGAACAAAGCTAGTGGAGGTGATGGAATTCCAGTTGAGCTGTTTCAGATCCTGAAAGATGATGCTGTGAAAGTGCTGCACTCAGTATGCCAGCAAATTTGGAAAACTCAGCAGTGGCCACAGGACTGGAAAAGGTCAGTTTTCATTCCAATCCCAAAGAAAGGCAATGCCAAAGAATGTTCAAACTACCGCACAATTGCACTCATCTCACATGCTAGTAAAGTAATGCTCAAAATTCTCCAAGCCAGGCTTCAGCAATACGTGAACCGTGAACCTCTTGATGTTCAAGCTGGTTTTAGAAAAGGCAGAGGAACCAGAGATCAAACTGCCAACATCCACTGGATCATGGAAAAAGCAGAGAGTTCCAGAAAAACATCTATTTCTGCTTTATTGACTATGCCAAAGCCTTTGACTGTGTGGATCACAATAAACCGTGGAAAATTCTGAAAGAGATGGGAATACCAGACCACCTAACCTGCCTCTTGAGAAATCTGTATGCAGGTCAGGAAGCAACAGTTAGAATGGGACATGGAACAACAGACTGGTTCCAAATAGGAAAAGGAGTACGTCAAGGCTGTATATTGTCACCCTGCTTATTTAACTTATGTGCAGAGTACATCATGAGAAATGCTGGACTGGAAGAAACACAAGCTGGAATCAAGATTGCCGGGAGAAATATCAATCACCTCAGATATGCAGATGACACCACCCTTATGGCAGAAAGTGAAGAGGAACTAAAAAGCCTCTTGATGAAAGTGAAAGAGGAAAGTGAAAAAGTTGGCCTAAAGCTCAACATTCAGAAAACAAAGATCATGGCATCCGGTCCCATCACTTCATGGGAAATAGATGGAGAAACAGTAGAAACAGTGTCAGACTTTATTTTGGGGGGCTCCAAAATCACTGCAGATGGTGACTGCAGCCATGAAATTAAAAGACGCTTACTCCTTGGAAGAAAAGTTATGACCAACCTAGATAGTATATTCAAAAGCAGAGACATTACTTTGCCGACTAAGGTCCATCTAGTCAAGGCTGTGGTTTTTCCTGTGGTCATGTATGGATGTGAGAGTTGGACTGTGAAGAGGGCTGAGCACCGAAGAATGGATGCTTTTGAACTGTGGTGTTGGAGAAGACTCTTGAGAGTCCCTTGGACTGCAAGGAGATCAACCCTGGGATTTCTTTGGAAGGAATGATGCTAAAGCTGAAAGTCCAGTACTTTGGCCACCTCATGTGAAGAGCTGACTCATTGGAAAAGACTCTGATGCTGGGAGGAATTGGGGGCAGGAGGAGAAGGGGACAACCGAGGATGAGATGGCTGGATGGCATCAAGGACTCGATGGACATGAGTCTGAGTGAACTCCGGGAGTTGGTGATGGACAGGGAGGCCTGGCGTGCTGCGATTCATGGGGTCGCAAAGAGTTGGACATGACTGAGCGACTGAACTGAACTGAACTGGAATATGATGTTAAGCCTTGTTTAAGTGGTACATTTTACTGTGCTCTGTGTTCTAATATGAAAGATGCTGATGGTCCTCCTTTTGAATTCTAGAGTCTCAAGTTCCTGACCAGCCAAGCTCTCTTCATGTGAGGCCCCAGACCAACTGCATCATCATGAGTTGGACCCCTCCCTTAAACCCAAACATTGTGGTGCGAGGTTACATCATTGGATATGGTGTCGGGAGCCCTTATGCTGAGACAGTACGTGTGGACAGTAAACAGCGCTACTATTCCATTGAGAGGTTAGGTAAGTAGCTGTGAATTTTCCTCTCATAAGGAAAAGAAATGATTTATATTTAATTATTTTCTCTTTTGGAAAATTGCTCTTTGGAATTTGATGTCAATTTATTACAGATACCCAGAACTCTTTTTCTATCTGTCTACTCACTTATCCTTCTGTACACATACATGCTTTTTTTTTTGTCTGGACTTTGAGTTGAGGAATTTTATCTAGACAGATACAGAGAAGTGGATGACCTGGTGTGTACCCTGCCTGTGTCATAAGAATACAGTGCATTGGAACATTTTTTTTTTCTTTTTCCTCTGTCAATGGAGACTTCTAATCTTAACAATTCTTACAAAAAGAGTCAGCATATTATTTTTCTCACTAAAAAGTTACTGTTGACTTTTCTTTAATTTTGAATTATACAGTCTCATTATCTTTTTTCCCAGTAGTATTTATAGACCAAACTTGGTGGCTATCATGACAACAAGATTTTTTTAAAAAGAATTTTCAATCAAGCCGGTAACTCGGAGCAATCAAACTCTTCTCCTCTTAGTTCAAGTTCTTTTACTGTGTTTTACCTCATTTTGCGGAACATAATAATTCTAATGTGATGTTTCTGAATTCATTGAAAATTTGTTTATTCAGAGAGAGTTAACATGTACAAAGTTTTCATATTCATTTTATATCAGATTTTCCATAATGCAGTAAGAGATTATATCATTAGCAGAGGGAAATAAAATGAATCTATGTCATATGTAGGGTGCCAGCAAGTTAAACAGTTGTCATAAAGCAGAAGGCAAGTTGATTCTACCTGTTGATTTAACATGCTATTATTTGCGCTGACGGGCAGTGACCTTCTCAGTTGAAAGGCAGCCTGATTGGATTGCTACTTATTTGCAATGTCTCTCAGAAACGGCATTTGTCATGAGAAGCCTGATTTGAATTTGAACAGCTAAAATGCAGTAGCAAGGAAAGGTTTGGTCAGTGCTAGAGGAAGTCTGCACTGACCCATTCTCTCAGCAATTGCTTCCAACACTACGAAGAGGAACACCTTCTGCAGATCTGCACAGTTTTAGTTAGCTTGGCATTTGGAAATAATATTCCCTCCATCAGTCCCTGAGTTTGAATGCAGAGGCAATCACAAAATTCATATTTTATGGCCTTCAAACCTATGTCAGGGGACCCTGATTTGTCCGTTATTCAGTATACCACACCATCTCTGACAGTTCATCTTGGGGCCACGCACCAGAGGGAGAGAAGCCTGTGGCAGTACACAGGCTCTCGAACAATGAGGTCATGATGCCAACTCACAGGGAAGTCATGAAGAAAAGCTGCATTGTTTCACCATATGCTTTTGATAATGGTACTTTTTATTACAAGGAGACTCTCCCATGAGTTTCCAAGTCCAGTAAAGTTGAGGCATTTGAGAGATTAATACTGTGGCTGCTGCTGCTGCTAAGTCACTTCAGTGTCCGACTCTGTGCGACCCCATAGATGGCAGCCCACCAGGCTCCACCGTCCCTGGGATTCTCCAAGCAAGAACACTGGAGTGGGTTGCCATTTCCTTCTCCAATGCATGAAAGTGAAAAGGGAAAGTGAAGTCGCTCAGTTGTGTCCAACTCTTCACGACCCCATGGACTGCAGCCCACCAGGCTCCTCTGTCCATGGGATTTTCCAGGCAAGAGTACTGGAGTGGGGTGCCATTGCCTTCTTTATAATACTGTTGCAAATGTTTGCAAAAGCTTAAAGAAGAGATTTTTCCATTGTAAGATATGTTTTAAAGAGCTAGGAAAACTGATGAAGGTAAAAATGGAATAGGAACCTGTCTCAGTGATAGATAAACATGAGTATGCGTGGTAAAACTTATCGGAAAAGCAAAATTACACCCATACGGCCACTCCCTCCATCTCCTCCGCCCCCCCGCCACCACACACATATGTATTTAAATTCTGTTGAAACTTTAAACATAGTACCCTGTCTTAACATAGGGTTTCCCCGGTGGCTCAGATGGTAAAGGATTCACCTGCAGTGCAGGAGACCTAGGTTCAATCCCTGGGTTGAGAAGATCCCCTGCGAGAAGGGAATGGCAACCCACTCCAGTATTCTTGCCTGGAGAATCCCATGGATAGAGGTGCCTGGTGGGCTCAGCCCATGGGGTCACAGTTGGACACAACTGAGTGCCTGACACTTTCACGTCTTAACATAAAATGTAAAGTAGTTGTTTTATCAGTATTGTTCCACTATCTCCACAGTTATACAAGTAAACTGGTATTCTTTTAATATAAATTTCCATCACTTGGCCAAAATATATGTTAAACATAGCTGAAGTTCTAATATTTATAAAGATAAAAGATTCATTCAAGTCTACATTTGAACTCTACAAAGAAACCATCAGTGTTTTATTTATTCTATTAAATATTAAAATCAGCATATCAGTTTTATAGTATTTTTTTCAAAGGTATTTAAAATGCAATTTTAAAGCTTTTAATTGAGACATTTTATATGAGGCTTCCCAGTGGGTCAGTGCTAAAGAATCTGCCTGCCAAGCAGGAGACACAGGTTCAGTCCCTGCATTGGGAAGATCCCCTGGAGAAGAAAATGACAACCCACTCCAGTATTCTTGCCTGGAGAATTCCATGGACAGACGAACCTGGTGGGCTACAGTCCATGGGGTCTGCAAAGAGTTGGGCATGACTTAGAGACCAAAGCAGAAGAACAGCATGACAGTTTTACAATTAAAAATGAATTAAGGAAAGTTCCAACCCATTTAAGCATAGGGTCAGCCATAACTTGATATCAAGTATTGATATCATGATTGTATTTTAGACTGTAAAAAGCTATGTGGTTTGTAACTGACCAATAAACCTCCTCTCTTCTTTGGTGAGAGACCAGAACTTCCAAATCGTGTTTTGTTTATCAGGTATAGTAACTTACTATTTAGACACCAGGCACTATGACCTGCATTAGGGCTACAAGTACATGACCATTTTGAAAAATATCTAATGTTGCCTCATTTAAAACAAAACAAAACACAGCTTGCCTAGTGCAGGCATAGAGCTTCATTAACCAGTGTTTATTATAATTAATCCTTTGAAATCCTCCTTTTGGTTCCAAAGTCCTAATGTCAACTTTGGTGTAAATGCATGGTATGGATCCATGATATCTGAATTCTAGCAATGTTTCAGTTCAGTCACCCAGTCATGTCCAACTGTTTGTGACCCCATGGACTGCAGCACACCAGGCTTCCCGGTCGATCACCAACTCCTGGAGCTTACTCAAGTTCATGTCCATTGAGTCAGTGATGCTATCCAACCGAAGTCCTGCAGCCATGGGGTGGGGTTTTGTTCCAGGATCTAGCTTCAGACTTGAAGCTCCCCTATCCCTTCATCCATTAAGCCATGGATGTCTCTGTTGCTGACTCTGGGCTCTTCAGTCTTGCAGCTGGGCAGGTACAGAACTTGGAGGCCTGCAGGATGCAGTCCAATAAAGGTATTAGTTGTAGGTTCTTCACAGATGTTTGTTATCACACTGAGGTAGTGTTTACTATTCCTAGCTTTATAAGAGTGTTACTATGAATATTTGTTGAATTTTCATGAAATAATTTTCTGTCTTTTGAGATGGTCCTATACTTTTCCTCTTATAATCATTTGTAATATTGTTAATCATATTGATTGATTTTTGAAAGGTAAATACCCATTCTTATGTTGTAGGATTTAATTTGTTAATAGTTATTAAGTTTTTTTTTTTTTTTTGCTATATTCATTAAGTATACGTGTCTATAAGTTTCTGTGGGCTGCCGTCTCTGGGATCACGCAGAGTCGGACACAACTGAAGCGACTTAGCAGCCGCAGCAATAGCAGCAGCAGTGACTTTCCAGGTTTTTTTAAAACTAAGCTTATACCACTCATAAAATTATGTGGATTATTGCTCTTTATGTAGCTGAAAAATTTGGGTAAAATTGTTATTTCTTATTCCTTGAATATTTCATGAAATTCACTAACAAAACCACCTGTATCTGAGATTTCCTTTTAGGGAAGGATTTTGAAATGAATTAAATTTCTTTAACATATACAGGTATTTTTATATTTTGAATTCTTTCTTGTACTGATTTTGGCAAGTTAATTTTTTCATGAAATTCATCTGTTTTACTTTGTCACATTTATTGGCCTAGAGTTGCTTATTCATGATATTATGTTACTGTCTGTGGTATCTATGGAATAACTATTTTTACATTTTTGAGACTAATGATTTATGTTCTCTTATTTGTGATCATTCTGGGTTGGGGTTTGTTAATTTTGTTGATCTTGTCAAAAAAAGAGACTCTATTATCTATTATTTCTTTCATGTTTGCTCTTATCTTGACTATGTTCTTTCTTATACTAATTTCAGTCATAACTTGCACTTTTATTTGCAATTTCTTAAAGTGAAATCTCATAATGTAAAGATTTAAATCTATTGATACTTCCCTAAGCACTACTTTCCTTGCATTTCACAATTTTATACATGTATATATTTATTATCACTTAGTTTAAAATATTTTCTGATTTTTCCTTGATTTCTTTTTCCTCTGTGACTTATTGTGTTGCTTAATTTTCCAATTTTGAGTTTTCTTAGATAGTTATTATTACTGCTTACTTTTATCATGATTAGAAAATATACTCTGATTTCACTATTTTTACATTTGCTTTATTTTTTATTATTTTAGTTTTTAACCAATTTTTATTCAAGTATAGGTAATTTAAAATGCATTAGTTTCAAGTGTAGAGCAAAGTGATTCAGTTACCCACACACATATATATATATATATATATAATATTAATACATATCAGTTATCTATCAGTTAAGTTCAGTCGTTCAGTTGTGTCTGACTTTTTGCGACACCGTGAACCGCAGCACGCCAGGCCTCCCTATCCATGACCAACTCCTGGAGTCCACCCAAACCCATGTCCATTGAGTCAGTGATGCCATCCTACTATCTCATCCTCTGTTGTCCCCTTCTCCTCCTGCCCTCACTCTTTCCCAGCATCAGAGTCTTTTCAAATGAGTCAGCTCTTCGCATGAGGTGGCCAAAGAATTGGAGTTTCAGCTTCAGCATCAGTCCTTCCAATGAATATTCAGGACTGATTTCCTTCAAGATGGACTGGTTGGATCTCCTTGCAGTCCAAGGGACTCTCAAGAGTCTTCTCCAACACCACAGTTCAAAAGCATCAATTCTTCAGCACTCAGCTTTCTTTATAGTCCAACTCTCACATCCATACGTGACCACTGGAAAAACCATAGCCTTGACTAGATGGACCTTTGTTGGCAAAATAATGTCTCTGCCTTTTAATATGCTGTCTAGGTTTGTCATAACTTTCCTTCCAAGCAGTAAGCATCTTTGAATTTCATGGCTGTAATCACATCTGCAGTGATTTTGGAGCCCAGAAAAATAAAGTCAGCCACTGTTTCCACTGTTTCCCTATCTATTTGCCATGAAGTGATGGGACTGGATGCCATGATATTCATTTTCTGAATGTTGAGCTTTAGGCCAACTTTTTCACTTTCCTCTTATACTTTCATCAAGAGGCTCTTTAGTTCTTTTTCACTTTCTGCCATAAGGGTGGTGTCATCTGCATATCTGAGGTTACTGATATTTCTCCCAGCAATGTTGATTCTGGCTTGTGTTTCATCCAGCCCAGCATTTCGCTTGATGTACTTTGCATATAAGTTAAATAATCAGGGTAACAATATACCATCTTGACGAGCTTCTTTCCCAATTTGGAACAAGTCTGTTATTCCATGTCCAGTTCTAACTGTTGGTTCTTCACCTGCATACAGATTTCTCAGGAGGCAGGTCAGGTGGTCTGGTATTCCCATCTCTTGAAGAATTTTCTGCAGTTTGTTGTGATCCAAAGTCAAAGGCTTTGGTGTAGTCAATAAAGCAGAAATAGATGTTTTTCTGGAACTCTCTCACTTTTTCAATGATCCAGCAGATGTTGGTGATTTGATCTCTGGTTCCTCTGTCTTTTCTAATCCAGCTTGAAAATCTGTAAGTTCACGGTTCATGTACTGTTGAAGCCTGGCTTGGAGAATTTGAGCATTACTTTGCTGGCTTGTAAGATAAGTGCAATTGTGCAGTAGTTTGCCATTCTTTGGCATTGCCTTTCTTTGGGATTGGAATGAAAATTGATCTTTTCCAGTCCTACAGCTACTGATGAGTTTTCCAAATTTGCTGGCATATTGAGTGCAGCACTTTCACAGCATCATCTTTTAGGGTTTGAAATAGCTCAACTGGAATTCTATCACCTCCACTAGCTTTGTGGTGAAGCTTCCTAAGGTCCAGTTGACTTTGCATTCCAGGATGTCTGGCTCTAGGTGAGTGATCACACCATCGTGATTATCTGGGTCATGAAGATCTTTTTTGTACAGTTCTTCTGTGTATTCTTGCCACCTCTTCTTAATATCTCTGCTTCTGTTAGGTCCATACCATTTCTGTCCTTCATTGTGCCCATCTTTGCATGAAATGTTCCCTTGGTGTCTCTAATTTTCTTGAAGAGATCTCTAGTCTTTCCCATTGTATTGTTTTCCTCTATTTCTTTGCACTGATCACTGAGGAAAGCTGTCTTATCTCTCCTTGCTATTCTTTGGACATCTGCATTCAAATGGGTATATCTTTCCTTTTCTCCTTTGATTTTCACTTCTCTTCTTTCCATAGCTATTTGTAAGGCCTCCTCAGACAGCCATTTTGCTTTTTTGCATTTCTTTTTCTTGGGGATGGTCTTGATCCCTGTCTCCTGTACAGTGTCACGAACTTCCGTCCATAGTTCTTCAGGCACTCTATCAGATATAATCCCTTGAATCTATTTGTCACTTCCACTGTATAATCATAAGGTATGATTTAGGTCATTCCTGTATGGTCTAGTGGTTTTCCCTACTTTCTTCATTTTAAGTCTGAATTTGGCAATTAGTAGTTCATGATCTGAGTCACAGTCAGCTCCCAGTTTTTTTTTTTTTTTTTTTTTGCCAACTATATATAGCCTATCTTTGGCTGCAAAGAATATAATCAATCTGAATTCAGTATTGACCATCTGGTGATGTCAATGTGTAGAGTCTTCTCTTGTGTTGTTTGAAGAGGATGTTTGCTGTGACCAGTGCATTTTCTTGGCAAAACTTAGCCTTTGCCCTGCTTCATTCTGTACCTGCTTCATTCTGTACTCCTAGGCCAAATCTGCCTGTTACTCCAGGTATTTCCTGACTTGCTACTTTTGCATTCCAGTCCCCTATAATGAAAAGGACATCTTTTTTGGGTGTTAGTTCTAGAAGGTCTTGTAGGTCTTCATAGAACTGTTTCAACTTCAGCTTCTTTAGCATTACTGGTCACGGCGTAGACTTGGATTACCATGATATTGAATGGTTTGCCTTGGAAATGACAGAGCTCATTCTGCCATTTTTGAGACTGCATCCAAGTACTGCATTTCAGGACTCTTTTGTTGACTATGATGGCTACTCCATTTCTTCTAAGGGATTCTTGCCCACAGTAGTAGATATAATGGTCATCTGAGTTAAAGTCACCCATTCCAGTCCATTTTAGTTCACTGATTCCTAAAATGTCGACATTCACTTTTTGCCATCTCCTATTTGACCGCTTCCAATTTGCCTTCATTCATGGACCTAACATTCCAGGTTCCTATGCAATAATGCTCTTTACAGCATTGGACTCTACTTCCTTTACCAGTCACATCCACAGCTGGGTGTTGTTTTTACTTTGGCTTCATCTCTTCATTCTTTCTGGAGTTATTTCTCCACTATCTCCAGTAGCATATTGGGCACCTACAGACCTGGGGAGTTCATCTTTCAGTGTCCTATCTTTTTGCCTTTCCATACTGTTCATACTGAACAGCATAGTGACTAACATTCAATTCAGTGTGAAAGACAAAAGTGTTAACTCCTGGATTCAGCTATAATGGAATGCTGATTAGAAAATCTTGAGTGGGAGAATTAGATTCATTCAGCATGAACCCTGCTTCCCAGAGAGGAGTGAGGAGATAAAAGATCATTTTATGAGATCATTACTCTGAATGAAGAATGGATTTTTTTTTATGTGTTTTCTTTCTTTCTTTTTTTTTTGTAGTTATTGCCTTCTAAACCTACAGGCATTTTCTAGCAAAGTTTAAGGGCAGCCTCAGGGTGATTCATTAGTAATACATATCACTGTATTTGTAACTCTTTTCTCACTTTTTACTCCATGAAGTCCAAAGCAGATACATTGTCATATAGCTGGTGAGTTTTCTAAGGCTATTTGGAATCTACTACAAGAGATAAATACTATTATGAAATAAGAGAGGAAAAAGTCTTCTCAATAGAGTAATGATTATATATATACATATATATATATATAAATGATTATATGATTCACTCATTCTACCAGCATTAAACTTAAGAATTCAATCAAAAACTTTTCCTCTACCTTCTCTGTTTTTCTAGAAAATATTTTACTTGGTTGAGAACAATCTAGATCTCTCCTTAGCTTTCCATGTCAGTTGGTGTTTATAGACAAGTACTCAGCTCATTTTTTCCTAGGACTTTACAAATACCAATCTATTCCTTCATCATCCACATTATTTTAGTATCAAGTAACATCCCAATTTTATAAATAATGAAAGATAGCAAAAGAACTAAAGAAAACAAGAAAAGCTGAAGATAATCTTTTGATAAGGTTGAATTGCCTTAACACACTTGGATAAACATTATCAAGAACAGCAACAATCAACCTGCTGAGCATGAGAGAGAGAAAGCTGGCATCAGCTTTGAGCATGATTAGGACTTGGACTAGGGCTTCCCTGTGGCTCAGAGGCTAAAGCGTTTGCCTGCAGTGCGGGAGACCCAGGTTCGCTCCCTGGGTCAGGAAGATTTCTTGGAGAGGGAAATGGCAACCCACTCCAGTATTCTTGCCTGGAGAATCCCACGGAGGGAGGCGCCTGATGGGCTACAGTCCATGGGGTCACAAAGAGTCCAACACGACTGAGCGACTTCACTTTCACTTTCAGGACTTGCACTAGAATGCATTACTTCAGGGAAGTTCTGTTTCGTATCAGGTATACTTCCTAAGGTATTCTGGCAAAGTTAAATCTCTTCAATTCAACAACAGAATAATATGATCTACTGAGATAGGACACAGTTCTAAAAGTTCTGAGGAAATACAAATTATAGCTTTAGATTTGAGTCCCAGAGATCTGAGAGTTGTTATCTTGTGAGCCAGATTCAGGACTGACTTTGGGAGAAAAGAGAGAGAAACAGATGTCTCAATATATTGTATTACTAAGCATTTGTACTTGTGGATTAGTATTTCTTCTTTTAGTTAAATCGTTTTCTGCTGCATGTAATTTGAAGCTCTGTTATCAGGCACACAATTACTTAGGGATTGTTATATCATGTTGATGAATTAACTGCTTTAGCATTGATGAGCTATACCTCTTTATCAGTGGTAATATTTTCTGTGAAATATGCTTTGTGTCTATTAATATAACAACTCCAGCCTATTTTTTGTTTGTGTGTTGGCGTAATACATACTTTTCCATTGCTATTTTACTTTTAAATTACTAGTGTCTTTAAAGTGAGTTTCTTATAGGCAGCAATATAGTTGGGTCTTATTTTGGTTTTGTTTGTCAAATTGTCATTTCCATTGTGACAATCTCTGACTTTTAATTAAGGTGTTTGGGCCATTTCCATTTAATATGGATATTGATATGGTTGGTTTATATCTACTGTCCTGCTATTTTTGTTTTATTGTTAAACTTGTTGAGGAACCAGAGATCAAATTGCCAACATCCACTGGATCATGGAAAAAGCAAGAGAATTCCAGAAAAACATCCATTTCTGCTTTATTAACTATGCCAAAGCCTTTGACTGTGTGGATCACAATAAACTGGGGAAAATTCTGAAAGAGATGGGCATACCAGACCACCTGACCTGCCTCTTGAGAAACCTATATGCAGGTTAGGAAGCAACAGTTAGAACTGGACATGAAACATCAGACTGGTTCCAAATAGGAAAAGGAGAACATCAAGGCTGTATATTGTCACCCTGATTATTTAACTTATGTGCAGAGTACATCATGAGAAACACTGGACTAGGAGAAGCACAAGCTGGAATCAGGTTGCCAGGAGAAATATCAATCACCTCAGATATGCAGATGATACCACCCTTATGGCAGAAAGTGAAGAGGAGCTAAAAAGCCTCTTGATGAAAGTGAAAGAGGAGAGTGAAAAAGTTGGCTTAAAGCTCAGCATTCAGAAAACAAAGATCATGGCATCTGGTCCCATCACTTCATGACAAATAGATAGGGAAACAATGGTAGACTATTTTGGGGGGCTCCAGAATCACTGCAGATGGTGATTGCGGCCATGAAATTAAAAGATGCTTACTCCTTGGCAGGAAAGTTATGACCAACCTAGATAGCATATTGAAAAGCAGAGACATTATTTTGCCAACAAAGGTCTGTCTAGTCAAGGCTATGGTTTTTCCAGTGGTCATGTATGGATGTGAGAATTGGACTGTGAAGAAAGCTGAGCACCGAAGAATTAATGCATTTGAACTGTGGTGTTGGAAAAGACTCTTGAGAGTCCCTTGGACTGCAAGGAGATCCAACCAAAACATTCTAAAGGAGATCAGTCCTGGGATTTCTTTGGAAGGACTGATGCTGAAGCTGAAACTCCAATACTTTGGCCACCTCATGCGAAGAGTTGACTCATTGGAAAAGACTCTGATGCTGGGAGGGATTGGGGGCAGGAGGAGAAGGGGACAACAGAGGATAAGATGGCTGGATGGCATCACTGACTCGATGGACGTGAGTCTGAATGAATTCCGGGAGTTGGTGATGGACAGGAAGGCCTGGCATGCTGTGATTTATGGGGTTGCAAAGAGTTGGACATGACTGAGCAACTGAACTGAACTGAACTTGTTGATTTATCTGGTCTTTGTGTGTTCTCTTTCTTGCCATTTTTGGGAATTAAATTTTTTAGCCATTTATCTTACATCCTTTGTGTACTCATTAGCTATAGCTATTTTGTTTCTTTAGTGATTGCTTTAGAATTTGTAGTATGGATCTTTAACTTATCTGTATTGACCTTATTGAAATATTATACCACTTCACAATATATTGTTATTACTTTTTCTTTCAACAGTGAAATCTCCTTAATGGTTAAAAATATATTTTATATCTTAACTGTGTTTATCTAGATTTTCATCTGTTATTTCTCTTCCTGAAACACTTCCTCAATATTTCTTATAATGGAATTATGCTGGTTTTTTTTTTTAATTTTTGTATATTGAAAAACATTTTTATTTTCTTTGCTTTTTAAATACATTCCCACTAGAAATGGAATCTAAACAATTTTTGCTTTCAGCGTTTTTAATGCTATTTTTTTCTCTGTCTCCTAAATTGCTATGTTTTCAATTAGACTACTGCAGTCATTCATATCTTTGTACCTCTGTACGTAATATGTCCTTTTTATGGTTGCTTTGCAATCTTTTTTTTTGCCACTGATTTTACACAATTTTATTATTATGTCTCTGTGTAGTTTTATTTATGTTTCTTCTGCTTGGAGTCTGCTGAAATTCTTGCTTCAGTGGGTTTATTGGTTTCACTGAATTTGAAAAAAATTTGGCCATTGCTTCTTCAAATAGTTTTGTTTGTTTGTTTTTTTCCTCCCAACCTTACTCCTGTCAATTAGTGCTTCCAATTACATATATGTTATGGTGTTTTAGGTTGTATCACAGAGCTCACTGATTCTTTGTTTGTTTTTTCATTCTTTTTATCCTGCTTCATTTTGGATAGTTTCTATTATATCCTTAAAGCTACTATGTTTCTTTCCTGAAGTGACTCATCTGATCTAAATCTTATCCCACCCACTGTATTTTTCATATTACACCTGGAAGTAATCATCTCCATAGGATGGTTTGAGTCTTTTTTTAATATATTCCATCAGTTCAGGTCAGTCGCTCAGTCGTGTCCGACTCTTTGCGACCCATGAATTGCAGCACACCAGGCCTCCCTGTCCATCACCATCTCCCAGAGTTCACTCAGACTCACGTCCATCGAGTCCGTGATGCCATTCAGCCATCTCATCCTCTGTCGTCCCCTTCTCCTCCTGCCCCCAATCCCTCCCAGCATCAGAGTCTTTTCCAATGAGTCAGCTCTTCCATGAGGTGGCCAAAGTACTGGAGTTTCAGCTTTAGCATCATTCCTTCCAAAGAAATCCCAGGGCTGATCTCCTTCAGAATGGACTGGTTGGATCTCCTTGCAGTCCAAGGGACTCTCAAGAGTCTTCTCCAACACCACAGTTCAAAAGCATCAATTCTTTGGTGCTCAGCCTTCTTCACAGTCCAACTCTCACATCCATAGTTCAGTTAATAAGCTCAGTCTTTCCTCTACCCTCTTGAACATATGGAATATAGTTATACTAACTCTTTACTCATTCTTTCATCTATTTCATTGGTCTGTCTCTATTTCTTAATTTTCCTTCTCATTATGGAATGTATATTTCTACTTTCTTCATGTTTGGTAGTTTTTGTGTGCTTTTTACATAACGCATTTATCTTGTGGGAATTTGGAGATATTTATATATATATCTTTTAAAATATTCTTAAGTTTTGTACTAGGGTCCAATTAAGTTACTTGGAACAACTTTGATTCTCTTGAGACTTGCTTTTAAATTAACATGGTTCAAGAACACATAGTAACACAGGGCTAGTATACCCTATAACCAAGGCAGTACCTTCTGAGTACTCTACTCAAAATCCTGTGAATTACATGATTGACCATCTAGCTTATGGAAATCCAGTTTTTCCTAGGCCTGGGTGAGCACCAAAGAATTTTTTTTCTTTCTACTGTGAGGTGGTTCTTTCCCAAGCCTTGGGAAATTTCCCCATACACATACACTGAGTACTCAGATGGAGACAGGAGACAACCTCTGTAGATGTTCAGAATTCTCCTTCTCTGCATTTCTCTCTTCTCTGCTACTCTTGCCCACAAGCTCCAGTTGCTTTGATCATCTCAGACTTCCAACTCCATGTCTACAATTCAGGGAGACCACTGGTCTCCTTCTGTATTTCTCCTTTCTCTTCTGCAGCCTTGGAAATTTTTCTGAGCAGTAAGTTGAGAGAATCAGTGGGCTCACTTTTTTTCTCTTCTCTAAGAGAGAAACCTGATCTGCCTGATGTCCAAAATAAGAAAACTTGTTTCCTGTATTTTTTTTTAATGGATCCAGGCAAAAGGGTACATCTCATCACTGTTAACCCATTTTGATCAGAAGTGGAAGTCCTTTAATAGGCAATTAAGTAATTATTTTATCATTTCAGTATGCTGAAACTTTCATCTTTTCAAGAGCACCAAAGATATCAAGCTGCATTGTATCTGTCTCCTATGTCTGTCACAAATCCCCATCAAGAATGATTCCCGACTGTCATATTGTATCTTTGGAGAATAAATTTAACTTGAGTGCTCTTAGAAATAGGTCTCAGCCTGTGGAGATATGAACGTTTATAACTCCCAGAGTGCATTCTGAGTTCAGTGAATACAATGTAAATTATAATGCTAACCTCAGCATCACCCACCCACATCAAGAATAATCCCCTCATGCATGGAATATAGAAGTTTTGAGTTTATGACATGCAAGCATTTTAAATCAGAAAAATCAATGCACTTCAGCAGCCTCTAGAATAGTTGACATACATGAATAAAAAATGAATAAGCACTAGGTAGAGAACATTTTATTATTTTGAAATGAAGTACATGATAGGTGTTGGTTAACAAAATCCCGCTTTGTGTTTTTTGAAGCAGAATATAAGAATTATGAAGAATGATTTTTGACCTGAAGTTTGAGAAGTCCGATCACAAAAGCCCATTGAAATAAGTCGTTCACTGTTAAAGAAAATACAGAAGGGAGGTAGCTTTACCCCTTCTTTATCCATGATTCTCTTTTGTACAATGAAAGCAATAGGGAACATAAACTCCAGCTGTGTTTCAGACTGGAGGATCAGAATAGGTCATTGAAAATTTATATAGTGTGTGATGTATAAGCCATTCTAGAAGAAAGTCAACTTACTTTGTTATTATTATTTGGTAACTTTGTTATTTACACAGGAAATTCATGTTTATTCTCAAGTTAATATCAGCAATTTTTCAACATAATTTTGCCCTGAGGGTTGTAATGGGTGTGATCTAAGATAGAGAGAATGTCTATTGTTAATCTCGGTGTGATTATGTATACTTCTTATCTTGCTGTGAATCTTCTCCCTGTCAATACTGTTTGCCTAGTATCTATATTCTAAATTCTGTGACAGAAATAGGAACTTTCATGAATCTAAAGAAAAATGAATCTTTTTGTTTTCTTAGCACTTCATAATCTCTTGGACTTTCACCTTAGTAGGTTTCAATGTTTTTACTTTACAGTTGTAGATAATGAATATAATATAAAAAATAATATAATAAAAATATATAATAAATATAATATATATTTTATTTATTATATATTATATCGTTATATTATATATTATATATAATTATTATATATTATATATTATATATAATTATTATATATTATATATAATATAACAATATAATGAATTATTATCTGAGTTATAGTTGTATTTTCAAGTGTTCTTATCATTTATTTAATATTAGAATACTAAATGGCTCAACTTGTCAGTAGTACAAGCTAAATTAGGGAAAAAAATTCTTGTGGTAGAAGGTGTGTTATAAAACTAAATAATTTTTAAATATTTTCCAAATCTACCATATATAATTTTTTGTTATTGTTTAGTCATTAAGTCATGTCAAACTCTTTTGCGACTGCATCAACGATAGCTTGCTAGACTTCTCTGTCCATGAGATTTTCCAGGCAAGAATACTGGAAGGATTGCTATTTCCTTCTCCAGAGCATCACCCCAACCCAGGGATCAAACCCACATCTCCTGCATTGTCGGGTAAATTCTTTTCCACTGAGCCACCAGGGAAGCCCAGTTATTTACTGGGTGACTGTTGTGGTTGGATGGCATCACCGACTCAAAGGGCATGAATTTGAGTAAACTCCGGGAGTTGGTGATAGGCAGGGAGGCCTGGCGTGCTATAGTCCATGGGGTCGCAAAGAGTCGGACATGACTGAGCAACTGAACTGAACTGTAGCATCAAACACCTTGTTGAGGATAGTGAGAGGTACTGTGAAATATAAGGTACATTTCTCTGTCATATTCTAGGCTTCCAGAATCTTATTTGATAAGTATAAACATATTTCTTGAAAAGAATAAATGATGTCAAAGGTTTCTACATTGGTAGAAACCTTTGGTAGTTACATTGGTAGGTTGGAAGGTTACTTAGACATGAGGCTGTTCAAAGAATTCTGGTAGAAATTTCTGCTTGAGAATTTTGATTTAAAGAATTGATAGGGTTCATTCTTCTGGGGGAAGACATGATACAGCAAGTACAAGACTCAAAGTCAAGGGAGAGAGAGGGAGGTGTAAGATCCAGTGAACTGGGCCATTTAGCCATGAGTGTAAATTTGAAGTGGAATAAAAAACTCTTAACTTTTCTTTTTTTTAAACTTTTTATTTCATGTTGGAGAATAGCTGATTAGCAATGTTGTGATAGTTTCAGGTAAACAGTGAAGGGACTCAGTCTTACATAGGCATGTATCTATTCTCTTCTAAACTCCCCTCCCTTAACATTCCTGGATTCACCTATTTATGAGAGTTTTATGCTATATATTTAACAGTCATTTTGTTGAGATACTAAGTGAATCTCAGATGCTGGAAACTTATGTGCAAATCATTTAGCTGGTCAGCAAGTCTTCACCACCACCAAGCCTTTCTTCCTATTGTTGGATATTCAGTATCATGAAAAAATAATATTCTGTATTCAAAAACGTCCCTGGAAGCTGAGACACAAGGTTAAAAAAGAAGCTAAAACTGCGCCATGGTGGTCTTTTGAATCCCAGTCTTGACCTTTTGAAAATGCAATTTAGTAATGAAAGATGGTATTTCACTCTCAATGTGAAATAAACACTGGTTTGTGTTCTTTTCCTCCCTGTCACATCTGTTCTGAAAACCAGTCCATGAAAAAGAATAGTGATGAATCTGTTATCACAATTAATTCTAGTCAGCACTGGGGGCTTCCCAGGTAGCTCAGTGGTAAAGAATCCTTCTGCCGATACAGGAGCCACAGGTTAGATCCCTGGGTCAAGAAAATCCTCTGGAGTAGGAAATGGCCAGCTGCTCCAGTGTTCTTACCAGGGGAATCCCATGAGCAGAGAAGACTGGTGGGCTGCAGTCCATGGGTTGCAAAAACGTCAGACATGACTTGGCAGCTACACCACACCAACAAGCCAGCGCTGGACAGTTGTGCCCTATGTTTTGGTTGTTCTCTACTTTGTTCAATATCCAGAATTTCTCAACATGAAGCTCCTGATACTCCCATAAAGACATGCAGAGTCCAACTTCTGATCCCTTTAATTACTTTGAAGAGTCCTGATCGTGCACATTTGAGTGAGTGCTGGCCTCTCCTGCCGTCTAGACATTGTAGCCCGTCTTCCTCCCCCTATCTAAGTGGGTCCATGGTGATACAAATCCTGCTCTTTCTTAGGACTGTGTCTAGGCATTTAATTTTTCTGAAATTGGTGGAGACAGAGAGATGCGTAGGTGACAGTTAAGATTTCGATAAAATTTATTGGTCAAGAATTTTTTTAAAGTTACCTTTAAAATGTGGCATTTTATTAAAATGTGGCATGGTATATCTCAGAATGTTCCTTGTTTTCAAGTGTTCTGCTTGTGTTGGTGGGCTTGTGTGTAGGAGTATACTTTAACCATCGTAATTCCATTATACAAATGTGGAGAATAAGATGTATACTAGTCATGAGACTAGTACAGATAAATTAGCAAATTATGGGCATTCAATTTATTATTTGGAATACAATTTATTATTCATAGAGCTATCCACCTTGCAACATATTAATCACTTAATCAAGTAACTAGATAGCATACACAGTATGTAAATTACTTACAGATTTTAATTAACACTCATTTGGGAGGGGCCACTGGTTACACACAGCCCAAATCTTAAAAGGACATTTTAGCCTAACTTAGAAATACCACGTTATTTCAAATTCTACTCACTCAATAAGAATAATTGGTCTCTAAATATTTTGCTATCTTGTTAGAATAGAAAACAAAATGATTGTATAGTTCAGAAGTAACAGATATAAATCATTAAAAGAAAACATAGCAAGTTGGATTGCATTTCTACTGCTCCATTGTATGTTCACCTTTATATAAATAAGAACTAAAACAGTTCTTCAACAAGAAAGACTTTCACCTCCTTAAACGTCATTTGTGAGTGCCTGTTACCTAGAATATTTCTGAGAAGTCATACTGTTATAAGCCAAAAGATCTTTTTTCTTCCAAAAGCATTTAAGTGAATGTCAACATAGTCTTAGCAATGAGAGAAGTGACATTTTAGAAATCATTGACTTCTTCCATACACCACTTTATAAGGTGTAGTAGTGTAAATGGGGTTCCCCAAAAGATGTGTTTGTCTCCTAATCTGCAGAACCTCTGAATGTGACTGAATTTGGAGAAGAGGTTTGCAGATGTAATTAAGAATCTCTGGATAAGGTTTTCCCAGATTGTTAGGTGGGCTCTATATCCAAGGATATCTCCTTATAAAAGACACACAGGGGAAAAACAGAGAGGAGGAGGCAGAGGTCCTGGAAGACAGAGGCAGAGATTGGAGAGGGGCAGCCAAGGAGGAAAGCCTGCAGTCCCCAGGAGTGAAAGGCAAGGGAGGTTTCTCTCTTAGAGCCTCCAGGGCAGCGTCGTCCAGCTGACAACCAAGCTTTCAGACTTCGAGGTTTCAGAATTGTGAGAGAGTAGATTTCTAAACTACAGACACCAAATTTGTATACAGCATGCCTTGTTTCATTGTGCTTCATTTTTGTTGTGCTTCGTAGATACTGTACTTTTTTTTTACAAGCTGAAGGTTTATGAACCATTGAACCACCTTATTAGCACCATTTTTCCAACAGCACTTACTCATTTTGTGTCTCTCTGTCATGTTTTGGTAATTCTCTCCTTATTTCAACGATTCGTCTGATGGTCACTTGTGTTATGGTGATCTGTGGTTTGTGATCTTTGATGTTACTGTTGTTGTTGTGTGAGGAGGCCACAAACTGTACTCATATCAGACAGTGAGCTTCAGGATGGATGTTTCATGAGTTCTGACTCCTCTGCTGACTGGCCATTCCTGACCCCCTCTACTTGGGCCTTTCTCATCCCCAGGACACAACAACATTAATAGTAGCCCAGTTAGTAAATCTACAATGACCTCTTAATGTTCAAGTGAAAGGAAGAGGCACACATCTCTCATCTTAGATCAAGAGCTAGAGAAGATGAAGTTTACTGAGAAAGGGAGGCCGAAAGTCCAGATCTGCTAAAAGCTAGGTTCTTGGGCTGAACAGTTAGCCAAGTTGTAAATGCAAAGGAAAAGTTCTACAAGAAAATTTAAAGTACTACTCCAGTGATCAAAGGAATGATAAAGAAGCAAGTACATTGCTGATACAGAGAAAGTTTTAGTGGTCTGGACAGAAGATAAACTGCCGAGGTCCAGCCTCAGCAGAGTCCAGGGATATCCTTAGGATGGATGACATTGGTGAATGAAGAAAGATAGAGAAAGAGATAAGGAAAGAATGACATGGGTGACCAAGCTTCAGTGAGTGAGGCCCATTTCTTTATTTTCAGAGAGGGCTTTTATACCCTGAGTTGTACATACAAGCAAGGTGAAAAATGCAGAGTCAACTCAACATTCCATCAGTATTAACTTTTATCAATACCAGGTTCTTTCCTGCAAGAGTCTTATTTTTTGTACATTATCTTCTGGCCCGGAGGCTTGTTGATATTTTATGACCCCTTTTTGATAAAGGTTGGTCAGTCAGAACAATAATTTTCCCTTGAAGTGTTTCTTCTTAAATTCCTAGCCTGCGTCACCCTTAAAGTACAGTTACATTTTTATGGAGCAAAGATTCAGTGGGTATCAGCAAAGAAAGAACTTATTAACTCAAAGTCTAATGTTGCTAATGCTAAAGCTGCTGCTTGTTTTTTCTACATCCTGACTATATGCACTCCCAGGAACACAATGGATAAGGGATGTGAGAACTTGGCAGCAAGCATTGGCTCAACAATGTTGCAAGAGTCTGGATAAACCTGCCAAGTAAGCTAGAATGCTAACAGGGGGTTTGAAACACTCCTTTCATGCCCAGGAGATTTATCAACTAGAGCCCTAATTTGATTTTTTCCAGAGAAAGGTGGTTGGGGTTAGCCCCCTGTTAATGTCAGAAGAGTTGGTGAAAGGCATAAAATAGTAAGACAGACAGATTCTGGTTTGGGGGTAGATGCTCGAGCAGGTCCGGGGGTCCCTCGAATCCTGATCTCGCCTTTGCCCATCAGGCCTCTTCCTCATGACCTTTGCCATGGGTGGGATTCTCCACACTGACTCCCGGCAATAAACCAGCCACAATATTCCCTTAAGCTAAGGCCTAAATCAGAGATTTTTAATTCTGTGACAATTGAGAGAAGTGAGGAAGCTGCAGAAGAAAAGTGGGAAGCTAGGAGAGGTTGGTTCATGAGTTTCAGGACAGAAGCTGTCTCTATAACATCAAAGTGAGGGTGAAGCAGCAAGCACTATATAAAACCTGCAGCAAATTATACGGATGATCTAGCTGAGCTCATTGATGACAGTGTGTGGTTACACCAGACAAAGTTTTGATGCAGTCTTCTGTTGGAAAAAGATGCCATCTAGAATGTTCATAGCTGGAGAGGAGCAGTCAGTGCCTGATTTCAAAGCCTCTTGTAAGAGGCTAATGCATCTGGTGACTTGAAGTTGAAGCCCATGTCCATTTACCATTCTTAAACTCTAGGGACTTAAGAATTATATTAAATTGATTTTGCCTGTGCTGTGTAAATGAAACAACAAAGCTTGCTGCTGCTGCTGCTGCTAAGTCACTTCAGTCGTGTCTGACTCTGTACGACCCCATAGATGGCAGCCCACCAGGCTCCCCCGTCCCTGGGATCCTCCAGGCAAGAATGCTGGAGTGGGTTGCCATTTCCTTCTCCAATGCATGAAAGTGAAAAGTGAAAGGGAAGTCGCTCAGTCGTGTCCAACGCTCAGCGACCTATGGACTGCAGCCTTCCAGGCTCCTCCATCCATGGGATTTTCCAGGCAAGAGTACTGGACTGGGGTGCCATTGCCTTCTCCAAAACAACAAAGCCTAGATAACAGCAAATCTGTTCACATGGTTTGCTGAGTATTTCAAGCCTACTCTTAGGCTTCCCAGGTGGCACCGTGGTAAAGAATCTGCCTTGGCAATGTAGGAGTTTCAGGAGACAAGTTTCAGCCCCTGGGTCAGGAAGAGCCCACTCCAGTGTTCTTGCCTGGAGAATTCCATGGACAGCGTGGGCGACAGTCCTGCTGCTGCTAAGTCGCTTCAGTCATGTCTGACTCTGCATGACCCCACTGACAGCAGCCCACCAGGCTCCCCCGTCCCTGGGATTCTCCAGGCAAGAACTCTGGAGTGGGTTGCCATTTCCTTCTCCAATGCAGGAAAGTGAAAAGTGAAAGGGAATTCGCTCAGTCGTGTCCCACTCTTCGAGACCCCATGGACTGCAGCCTACCAGGCTCCTCTGTCCATGGGATTTTTCAGGCAAGAGTACTGGAGTGGGGCACCATTGCCTTCTCCACAGGGTTGCAAAGAATCAGACATGACCAAAACAACTGAGCTTGTGCATGCATGCACTGAGACCTGCTGCTTACCAAAAAAGGATGTATTTCAAATCACCATTGTCAATGCACTGGTCACGCAATAGCTCTGATGAAGATATGCAATGAGATTAGTGTTACTTTCATGCCTTCTGACACAACATCAATTCTGCATCCCATGGATCACAGAATAATTTCAGATTTCAAGTTTCATTACTTAAGACACGTATTTCATAAAGATTTAACTGCCATAGATGGTGATCTGTCAATGGATTTGGGCAAAGTAAAACTGAAAACCTTCTGGAAAGGATTCACCATACTAGATGCCATTAAGAACATTTGTGATTTATGGGAAGAGGTCAAAATATCAACACCGAAAGGATTTTGGAAGAAATTAATTCCAATCCCACCCCCTACCCATGGATGACATTTGTGGGGTCAAGATATTTTAGTGGTGGAAGTAACCACAGATGTGGTAGAAAGAGCAAAAGAACTAGACTTTGAAGTGGAACCTGAAGATGTGAGTGAATTGCTGCAAACTCATGATAAAACTAACAGATGAGGAGTTGTATCTTAGGAGAAAAGAAAGTGGTTTCTTGACATAGAGTCTGTTCCTAGTGAGGATACTGTGAAGATTGTTGAGATGACAACAAAAGATACAGAATATCACATAAACTTAGTTGACGAAACAGTGTCGAGTTTTGAGAGGACTGACCCCAGTTTTGAAAGAAATTCTTCTGTGGGAAAAATGCTATCAAACAGCATTTCATGCTACAGAGAAATTGCTCATGAATGAAAAAATCAATCAGTATGACAAATTCCATTGTTGTCTTATCCTGAGAAATTGCCACAGCTGCCCCAGCTTTCAGCAGATCCCACCCTGATCAGTCAGCAGCCCCCAACATCGAGAGTAAGACGGTCCACCAGCAAAAAGATGATAGCTTACTGAAGGCTCAGGTGATGGTTAGTGTTTTTAGCATTAAAGTGTTTTTGATTAAGCTTGTACATCGTTTCTTTAGACATAAGGCTATTACTTTGATATAATGGAAATACAACTTTTATATGCACTGGGAAACCAAAACTTCGTGTGGCTTGCTTTATTGCAATAATCACTTTTTAGCAGTAGTCTGGAACCCAACTCACAATATTTTCAAGCTATGACTGTGAATTGCTACAGCAGCCCTCAGAAAGTAATAAAAAATACAACTCTCAATCTTAATTGCTTTTTCTCAATCTGCTTCTACATTTTTTAAAGAAACATTTTCTGAACCAAGTATCAACTACTTTCTAAAGCAGCATGACCAATATTAAAATATTAAATAAATAAAAACTTAAGAAAGAACACAAAAAGCAGTATTCTTCAGCAAAGAAATTCTGTTTGGGAGTGACTCTGAGAAGATTCTTAGTAGTGAAATGAGAATAAGATAGGTCTAACTTTTTAGTCAAAGGGACTATTATACCTCAATTCTCCAAAGGAATTGTGTTCTTCTGGCTCATCAACCACACCCCTTATGTTAATGTCCAGAAGCAAATTAGAAACTGAATACCAGTCTTGCCTCCATTCCTGTCTACTTTTTCTCTAATGTGGCAGGGCCTTTGTTCTCCAGCAAGAGACAGAAAAGAAATTTGGATGAAATGCAATGAATACTGCACAGAGGCTTTTCTGGTGGAGAGCAGAGCACATTAACAGCAAAAAAAAAAAAAAAAAAAAAAAAATTTTTCTTAAAAAAGCAGTCAGAAATTATATCCATAAGAATAAACATAATTGATTTATCTTTATGTTAGTCTAATTCAAAGGTTTTATGCAGCAATTAGTCATTTCCAGGCAGAAATCAGAGCATGGTATAACATTACTGCACAAAATTGTACTTAGTTGCAAGACTAGAGAATAAAGATGATGAGTTTCTTTTCATACTTGACCCTATTCCTGTCAATGTCCTTTGTGTATGTGTGTGCTCAGTCATTCAGTTGTGTCCGACCCTTTGGAAGGCCACGGACTGTAGCCTGTCAGGCTCCCCTGTCCATGAAGTTTTCCAGACAAGAATACTGGAGCCATTTGCTATTTCCTACTCCAAGGGATCTTCCTGACCCAGGAATCAAACCTGTGTCTCTTGTACCTTCTACCTTGGCAGGTAGAATCTTTACCACTGCGCCACCAGTGTCCTTTACTAATACGTTATCTCATGATCATGAGTAAAAATTCAGTGCTTAATAGTTATTATTTTCCCCAAGTCTCTGGTGTTATTTCCACACTATCTTTTATGCTTAGAACCTGCAGTACAACTGTAGAGGTTGACTCCAACTGTGGGATATACGTTTGATGACATACAGAAAGAAAAAGCATGGATGTGTATATTGTCAAATGGAATTTATGTAAAGAATTTTTATGAGAAAGAGTAAGAGCTTCTATCTCATGACAGTGATGGGGTGAAAGCACCTGCTTTCTCTCTCTGTGCTTTGCTTGTCTGAATCACAGGGGGAAACGTTTTGAAATTTCAAAATGCTTGGCATGACTTGCAAGTGATTTTTCTCTTATTGGTCACGTTAGTTAGACTTTGTGTCCTGGTTTCTGCAATCTGTCAAATGAGCGTAACGAGCGCTCCTAGCCTGCAGGAGGACAAGCATGGGAGGGGAAGACAGCTCCTGCCAGCTTGATGGAGGATAGGGTTATTTTTGAAACAAGTATTGTGTATCTTCAGGAAACAAAATCTGGTTTCAGATTTTTTTTTCTCTTTTCTGAATAGGCTATTACTGTAAACATAGGAAACTTTTTTATGTGAAGACTATATATACTTTTATATGAACTATATTTTATTATTAGACCTTGAGGAGGAAACAAGGAGAAAACCAATGCTAATAGTATTCCGCAAAATAAGGAGATAATATTGTTTACCCAGCAATATAATAAACACCTGGGGAACTACTGAATATGCACACTAGCAATAGTGGAAAGGCTTGCACAGCCCATAATACCAGCAAAAAATGCCATTTATTGCAGCACCTACTGTGTGCCAAACTATATGCAAAACTCTATGACTCACTTGATTCTCACAATAATCCTAAGAGAAGTATGCTTTGATCTATGCCAGCTCACAGGTGGGCTAACACCAGTTAGATAAACTGAGGCTGACAAGGCTTAAATGATTTTTACCAAGTCTTTTAGCAAGTAAATGACAGAACCAGGACTCAGACTGCTGGACTCTAGAGTATTTATTAACCACTGTGCTACGCAAGCATGTCCCAGGTGGCTCTAGAGATATAGAATCTGCCTGCCAGTGCAGGAGGCGTGAGAAACATGAGTTTATCCCTGGTGGGGAAGATCCCTTGGAGGAGGAAATGGCAACCCACTCCAATATCCTTGCCTAGAGAATCCCGTGGACAGAGGAGCCTGGCGGGCTACAGTCCATAGGATCTCACAGAGTCAGAAATGACCAAAATGACTTAGCATGCATGCACAGACATCAGGCTAAGCACCTTCCACAAGATATACTTGTGGAAGTCAAATACATCATTAAGAAATATCTAGCAAGCGGAGTCAGTCCCTCTGAAGCTCTAGAATAATTTTCTGCAATCAGACTCATTTCTCCACAGGCACTTTGTACTTGAAAAATTCTTCAGGGATATTGTTTCTGCACTAAACGTGTTTTAAATTTGAAAGTATTTCTTCCAACTTATCTTTCTCTCGTTCACATACATGTGTGTACACACGCATGCCTGCATACCCATGCACATGCACGTAAATTAGGCCTCTTTATGTATCTACTTTTTTAAAATTTCTTTTGAACTTAACTTCCCCACTTCAGCTATCCATAGTTGCCCATAATACAGAAAGTGTATAGATGAGTTTGAGTCAATTGAAAAAATATACTGAATAATAATGATTTGTATAATAATTTGTAAAGCAGTATAGCTTGTTTTTTTAAAGAAAAACAAATTGCTTCACTTCTAAGTGCAGGCCTCCAGTGATTTGCCTGGTTTTCTAGAGAGTCAGTGAGCAGGCTAGATTTCCTTGTTAGTATCAGTGAGATACTTATTAGAGGTGCAAATATCATAATACATTGTTCAAGATCATTAACATTATAATAACAAAAATAGAATTACTTGGGTACGTCTGTTCAGCTAATTAGATAGAGTTATTGGAACATCAGTGTGTTTGGGGTTGAATGCTGTAAATCACTAATTCAATCAATATTATCAAGTGCCAAAAAGGAAAACAGTATTGCCACTTATGGCTAAATAGAAAGAACACTAGATTTGGAATCAAAGGCTCACTTAGATCTTGCCCTTTTTATTATCTGGGAGGCCATGGACAAATAATAGTCTCTTTAAGTATCAATTCCCACATTGTCAAATTAGACATAAAAATACAGTTTTCTTGAGGTTATTAGGAAGGTTAAAGAGATAAAATATCTAAAACCACTTAACATAGTTTTATAAAGGTTTTTTTTTCCTTTTTTCCTAAACAAAGATAAATCATCTATGTTTTTTCTCCGAAACGTCGCTGCAAGATTGACTGGGAAGCGCGTAATCTTTATTTTGCCAACCCATTGACCTAGCAAGTGTTCATGAATTTCTTTACAGGGAAAGAAGTGGACAGTAGGCAGAGGGAAAACACTGGGTTAGTCAGGTTTTCCAGAGAAACAGAACCTATAATATAGGTACACAGATAGCTACATACATATATACATGGACAGATCCATAGAAAGACACATGGATACATACATTCAGAGATAGATAGATAGATAAATGGATAGATACTTCTGCAAGCTGGAGACCCAGGAAAGCTGGTGGTATAATTCAGCCCTCCTCCAGGAGCCTGAGAATCAGTAGAGCTGATGATATAACTCCCACACTGAGGTTGGAGAAAATGAGGTGAAACGTACCAGCTCAAGCAGTGAGGTGGGGGGGCAGAAATGGGTGAAACCCTCTTCCTTTCAACTCTTGTTTTCTTGAGGCCCTCAGTGGATTGGATGATGCCCACCCATGCTGGAGAGGGTCATTTGCTTTACTCAACCCATGGATTCAAATGCTAATCTTTTCCAGAATCACCCTGGCAGATACACACAGACGTCATGGTTAACGAGTCCCCTGTAGCCTGTCAAGTTGACACATAAACTATAGGGTCACAAAACTTAGGGTTTCTCCTAATTCATCCACCATATTACAAAAGGCATAAGTGACCTGGATAATTCAAAAATCCCCACGTTCATAGAACTGTCACAAAAATAAGGTACAAATAAATGGAGAGTGGTGATTTGGGAGAAAGTAACTGTATATCTCGGAGAAGGCAATGGCACCCCACTTCAGTACTCTTGCCTGGAAAATCCCTTGGATGGAGGAGCCTGGTAGGCTGCAGTCCATGAGGTTGCTAGGAGTCGGACACGACTGAGCGACTTCCCTTTCACTTTTCACTTTCATGCATTGGAGAAGGAAATGGCAAACCACTCCAGTCTTCTTGCCTGGAGAATCGCAGGGATGGGGTAGCCTGGTGGGCTGCCGTCTCTGGGGTCTCACAGAGTTGGACATGACTGAAGCGACTTAGCAGCAGCAGTAGCAGCAACTGTATATGTATTCCAACTGTCTCCTACCAGCTCCTCTTCACCTGTGTATAAATAATATCATAGCATCCGTATTTTTCCAGATATGTCATTTACCCACTTAGGGCATCCCACCTATGTTATTTCATAACTTTGAAATTTGTAAACACTAGATATAGTCTTTGATCTCTTAGGAACCTCTCACGTGATCACCTCCACACACATACATCCTCACTGAGAATCTGTGATGTTTCTCATGTTGATGGAAATTTTACCCCATGTTAAATATTCACCAAACTCTCTGAATTCTTACCTTCAAGGATAAAGAAGAATCAGCAAACTTTTTCTTTCTTGTGTGAGCATTAATACTGAAACCATCATATGGATGGGAGCTCAGTCAGTCCATTACCAGATTTAATGGTTTTTGAAGGGATCAGTTCAGAAATCGTTACAGTTGATGGGCACAGAAGAGATGAGCATACGTGAGTGTTCTAGCATTGAGCATTTGTTAAAACATCCATTAATCAGGGGTTAACCTTACTATTTATGATCATAAGCTAAAATGCAGCTCATTGGAAATGAGCCTTCTTGCTAGAATTACTCATTTGCAAATTAGTCAACCACATTCCTCTCTGACATCAAAAAGGCTGAGAAAACAGTGGGTGATTGCTCAGGAAATTTATGAGACCAACATGAGTATCTTTCACATTCCACAAAAGAAATACAACAAATCTTTTGCTGACAAAGCTGTAGTCATTACAGATTTTATATTCCAGTTTACAGAGGGAGAGCCTCTCTCAAGCAGATGGATTGTGTTATCACAGGAACTTTCTTGCAGGAAAATCACTTAGGAGAAAAACTTCAAATCCTGTCTCCAACAGCTAGAAGCTGTTTGACCTTGGCAAAGATAATTGATCCTTTTGAGTATCAATTTGGTTTGCCTTTTTAAAAAGTTCTTTTTATTTTGTTTAAATCTGTGTGAGTATAGTTGCTTTACAGAGTTGTGTTAGTTTTTGCTGTACAGCAAAGTGGATCAGCCACACGTATACATACATGTTCTCTTTTTGAAATTTCCTTCCCATTTCAGTCACCGCATTATAAAACAGATTTTCATTAGTTATCTACTTTATACATAATAATGTATAAATGTCCATCTCAATCTCCCAATTCATCCCACCCTCCTCGGCGTCCATGGGTTTGTTCTCTACATCTGTGTGCCTATTCCTGGCCTGGAGACAGGTTCATCTGTACCGTTTTTCTACATTCCACATATATGTGTTCCTATATGGTACTTTTCTCTTTAGGTCTCGCTTCACTCTATGTCAGTCTCTAGGTCCATTCACATCTCTTTTGTCATTCAGCAAACAGCCTTGAAGTGCTTACTGTCTACCAGGAACTGTCGTAGGCGCTGAAAATGAAAGTTACTCAGTAGTGTCTGAGTCTTTGCGACCCCCAAGGACTGTACAGTTCATGGAATTCTCCAGTCCAGAATACTGTAGTGGGTAGCCTTTCCCTTCTCCCGGGGATCTCTCCAACCCAGGGATTGAACCCAGGTCTCCCACGTTGCAGGCGGATTCTTTACCAGCTGAGTCACAAGGAAAGCCCAAGAATACTGGAGTGGGTAGCCTATCCCTTCTCTATAGGATCTTCGTGACCCAGGAATCCAACCGGGATCTCCTGCATTGCAGGCCAATTCTTTATCAACTGAGCTATCAGGGAAGCCCTGAATAGGCACTAGGGGTATACAAAATAGCGAAAAACAGACCCTGCCTTCAGAGTGAATAAAGAGGTTCCTCTCTCCCAGGTGGTGGGTGCATTAACGAAGAGCGCATGTTTAGATAGTCACCACTGTTCTGAAACATCCTGATAATTATCTCATTTTCTTTTGGAAAGAACTTTCCATTGATTGTCACTTCTGATTTCCTCCAAAGGCAGTGACTTTAATAATGAGCCCACCTACCTGATTTTAGCAAGACGCCGGGCCACCCAGCTAAAGGCAGATTTGTGTTTGGCCTTTGTTATAGTTGAGGATGGTGTTGTGACTAAGTTCTGGCCAAGGCAGAAAAGCGTTACATTTCCATCCTCAGGCCTTGACCCCTCCCAGGATGCATGAGCACAGGTGACACTCAGGTCTGTGCCCCTTCCCCCTGGCTAAGAGATGACAAGGAATTAGAGATGGAAGTCACAGAGTATGGCAGAGCCACAGGACCAACACTGGACTGCTCACTTCTGAGTCGTCACTTCTACTTGAAGCTGCTGTATTTTGTGTTTCTTTATTATATCAGCTTGGGCTGTACCTTACCTAATACGATATATGTGACAAATAGAGTATACCATTTATCCTAAAAAGGACATCACGTGTTCACATTCATCGCTGAAAAATATTTTTTATTTAATCTTTGAAACTAGTATAGTATTGTGTAAGTATCTCTTTAACTGCACTTCCCTACTTGATTATTTTCACTTTGAGTTGGATTATCTTATTATTATGACATTGCAGGAAAAATTATACTCACAAAGGAAAAAAAAATCTTACTTTTTGTTGCTAGCCCTCCTATTTCAAGTAATGGTCAATAAAACAAAATTCTTAAGCAACAAAATAATTGGAGCACTCTTTGGCATTTGAATTTGTACCTTTATTATGTTTTATAATATTTTTGAATTCCTTTACTCTTTAAAGCACCCAGGTAGTTTTGATATTTGGCAGAGTCTAGAAATGGTATTTAGACAAGTCCTACTTGTATTTCTGAATTTATTTTTCAGACTTAATCTTTGCCTTTTCTGCAACACATAAAGAATTTCTAAAAGTAATGGGGTGAAGTAAATATAACTCATACAAAAATGAATATGTCTTTCAGCAGTGTATGTGTATAGGAGTAAATATAGAACACAAAATGATGTTAGCTAACAGAATAAAATGTATAGAAACAAGTAAGTCCCCCATTTGAGTGTTTCATAAAGTGTTAAATACTTCTTCCAGTGATATTTCTGTTTATAGTGTTTTTTGGAAATCTTTGCTGAGATAGATTTTTAGAAACTACTGCATACTCTTCTGAATTCCTTCATTGACAAGAGTTTGGGTTTTGACAGATTTGATGTAATATCACACCCAACAATGATTCAAGGACAAATATCGTAAATAAGATGAACAACAAATTATAAAGCAACATTTCAGATAAACATTTTTAAATGGCAATGTTATCTTTCTCTTTGCAATTTATTTAAAGTTTTGTTTATCCCTTAAATAATATATTCAAAATAACTAGGAAAAATTGTCAGAGACATCTCTTGCCTTGTAAATTATTTCAGGGCCAGGTCTCAATCCCAGTCCAGACTTTTCAAAGGGAAGTGGAGGTGGTGAATGTCAGAAAGAGGAGGACTGACTAATCGGAAGGACGCTTGCATTTCCTTTTGTAATCTACAAAGAATGAACACTGCCAGTGTTACTGCATGGGCACGGGAGTGGTGAACTAAAATTTCAGCTTTTGGTCACCCTTACACCAAGGTGATGGTTCTTGCATGCTTCTGAGAGAAAATAGGCATACACGATAAAGTTAGGACCCTAAAGAAGAAAGTGAACAAAACTTTAAATTTATAATGAATAACTATAAAAGGTGTCATTCAAAACAGATCATAGTAATAAAACAAATGCCATTATTGAATGTTGACCCCGTCTCTAGTTATTTTAAAGTATTTTATCAGCATATTTTTCTGACCCCAAGACATGTATAGTTTTTTCTTTTAACCTAAGTTAAAATTGATACATGGTAAAATGCTCAGATATTAAAGATACAATTGCATAAATATTGAAAAATGTATTCAGCAGTATCAACAAGGACCTAATCAGGTTACATATCATTTCCATCACCACACAGTTTCTGCACATCTGCCTTCAGTCATCCTCCCATCCCTCACCAGCAACCACTGTCCTCATTTTGAGTAACAAAGATTAGATTGGCCTGTCATAGAACTTCCTAAGGATGTTTGCTTATAATCTGCATTCTTTTATGAGTCTGGCATCTTTTATTTACTTAGTATAATATTCTCAAATTCATCAATATATATTTTTACGTATCAATAGCCCTTTTTTTTTTTCATTACTCAGATGGTATTCCATTGTGTGAATGTCATTTATGGGCTTTGTTTCTGGACATGTGAGTTACTTTCTGTCTTGGCTATCCTTAATACTGTTGCTCTAAACATTCTCCAAGGGCTTCCTTGGCGGCTCACTGAGGGTAAAGAATCTGCCTGCAGTGCAGGAGACCTGGATTTGATCTCTGGGTTGGGAAGATCCCCTGGAGAAGGGAATGGCTACCCACTCCAGTATTCTGGCCTGGAGAATCCCATGGACGGAGGAGCCTGGTAGACTCACAAAGAGTCCACGGGGCCACAAAGAGTTCGACATGACTGAGCTACTTTCACTTCACTTCAGACATTCTATGAAGGACTTTTTGTGGAAGTATGTTTTTATTTCCCTTGGTTAAATATCTGTGAGGGAATTGCTGGATTGTATGGTGAGAATATGTTTAAAGGAAATTGCTAAATAGTTTTCTAAGGTTAGCATTTTACATTTCAACTAGAAACACTACATTCTTCTAGTTGCTCCAGACTCTCAACATTCTGTGCTGTTAGTGAGGTGGATCTCACTGGGTTGTGGTTTTAACTTACATTTTCCTTTTTCATGTGCTTATTAACCGTTTCTACATCTTTTGTGAAGCTCCCTTTCAAGCCTTATTTACAGCTTTTGGGGGGAAGTGAAGTTGATTAACAATGTTGTGTTAGTTTCAGGTGTACAGAATAGTGAATTTATACACACACATACACATACACACACATACACACATACACATACACACACACACACATACACATACACACACATACACACATACACACACATACACACATACATACACACATACACACATACACATACACACAAACACACATACACACCTTATACACACACACATACACACACTCACACACACATACACATACACACATACACACATACATACACATACACACACACATACACATACACACAAACACATACACACCTTATACACACACATGCATACACACACATACACATACACACACTCACACACATATACACACATACATACACA
>NW_024070206.1:9086730-9154495 GCF_014754425.2 Oryx dammah | reverse complement strand
ACACACATATACACACATACATACACATACACACACTCACACACATACACACATACACACACTTACACACACACACATACACACAAACACACACACATACTCATACACACATACACATACACACACATACACACATACACACACTTACACACACATACACACACACATACACACATACATTCTTTTAGTGTGTGTGTCTCTTTGTATGTATTCAGCGCTTCCCTGATGGTTCAGTGGTAAAGAATCTACCTGCCAGTGCAGGAGATGTGGGTTCAGTCTCTGGGTTGGCAGCCCACTCCAGGATTCTTGCCTGGAGAATCCCATGGACAGGGGAGCCTGGTGGGCTACAGTCCATGGGGTCACAAAAGAGTCAGACAAAACTTAGCAACTAAACAACATATATATGTATTATAGGTTATTGCAAGATAGTGAATATAGGTCCCTATGTTATACAGTAGGGCCTTATCTATTTTATAAATGATAATTCAGTTCAGTCGCTCATTGTGTCTGACTCTTTGTGACCCCATGGACTGCAGCACACCAGGCCTCCCTGTCCATTGCCAACTCCCAGAGTTTACTCAAACTCATGTCCATTGAGTCGGTGATGCCATCCAACCATCTCATCCTCTGGCATACCCTTCACCTCCCGCCTTCAATCTTTCCCAGCATCAGGGTATTTTCCAGTGAGTCAGTTCTTCTCATCAGGTGGCCAAAGTATTGGAGTTTCAGCTTCAACATCAGTCCTTCCAATGAATATTCAGGACTGATTTCCTTGAGGATGGACTGGTTGGATCTCCTTGTAGTCCAAGGGACTCTCAAGAGTCTTCTCCAACACCACAGTTTAAAAGCATCAATTCTTTGCTACTCAGCTTTCTTTATAGTCCAATTCTCACATCCATACATGACCACTGGAAAAACCATAACCTTGACTAGACAGACCTTTGTTGGCAAAGTAATGTCTCTGCTTTTTAATATGATGTCTAGGTTGGTCTTCCAAGGAGCAAGCATCTTTTAATTTAAATGATAGTCTGTGTATGTTAATCCCAAATTCCTAATTTAAATACTCCTCCCTTTCTTTCCTCTTTGATACCATAAGTTTTTAACCCATATCTGTGAGTCTATTTTGATTTTGTAAATAAGTCCACTTTTATCAGTTCTTTTAGATTCTGTGTCTGAGTGATATCATATGTTAATTGTATTCCTCTGTCTGATTTACGTCACTTAGTATGATAACCTCTAGGTCCATTCACACTGCTTCAAATGGCATTATTTCATTCTTTTTTTATGGCTGAATAATATTCCACTGCATGTTTGTGTGTGGGGGGGTTATACACAATGCATGTTCTTTATCCGTTTGTCTGTTGATGGAAAATGTAGGTTGCTCCCGTGTCTTGGTTATCATAAATAGTGCTCCCATGAGCACTGGGGTGCATCTGTCTTTTTGAAGTGGACCTGTTGCTGAATGTATGCCCAGGAGAGGATTGCTGGATCATACAGCAACTCTACTCTTAGTTTTTAAGGAACCGTCATGTTCTCCATAGTGGCTATACCAAGTTCAACATATATTTTAAATGAAGATAATATCATTCACATTTCCAGATTTTAAAACAGACAAGGATAGAACTGAGAAAAGTCGAGAAAATTGCTTAAGACTGTCTCTTAAGTAGTCAAGTTCATTTCCAACTCAGGTCTATATACTCCTAGTGCCATGGCCTTTCCACTCTCTCTGGATTCTTACTGAATTGTTTACATTTTGGGGTTACATCTATCCAGAAGGAAAAACTCTATCCTTCTGAGCCTTGACCCTAAACACCCAGTGATTCTCCCTGAAGGCCGGGTGCCTGTGAAATCACTAACGCCATCCTGCTGCAGGCTTCAGGCTTACACTCATCTCAGTTTCCATCTCTGAATGTTCTCCTATGACTACTTACCCTCTTCCTAGCTCTCACTAAGCAAGATGCTGGAGGAAGCCTAGCCTCACCACATGCGTCTGTCCACAACTGGATAGGTTGCTGTTTATCATTTCCCTTTGTTTACAGTCTTTCAGCAAAATTTTCCAGACATGCAATTCTATTACAGTCTAGATCAATGTAAAGCAGTCATAGACAAAATTGTTTATTAAAACCCAAATCTATACCAGTAATGTTATAATTCAGTATATCTGGCTGGGATCAACAGGTGTATTTTAGTTCTTATTTCCCTGTCTTCCTGATAATGATGGCATGTTTTGTTTTCCCCATACATCTACTAACTGTTACTGTCAATGCTGACATTCACTTGACCCTGGCTCCATTCATTTTAAGTCCATTTGGTTTTATCTAATTTTTTTTTTCTCTTCTTCTTCTATCCCCTGAGCTCAAGACAATCTGAGTGGGTAATTAAAATACTAGTTGATTTTCTTAAGAACATAAGTCAGAAACTATATTTGCTTATGATCAAATGGCCAAATGGGATATTCCTTGTGCCATTTTTCATTGGTGGTTATTATTTTCACCAGGTGTTTATTCTACCTAACTATTGGACTTCATTTCTTCATGGCTTATTAAAACATGAGGCTAAAAATGAGTTCAAGTTTATAGTCACTTAGACTTGTAATTACTGGAATGTCCCTTTTCTTTATTTATTAGTGAAGTTAATTTCCATCTGAACATATTTTCTTGAGTCAAGTACACATTCAGATGAGCAACAACCCAGATTTCAAAGCATAAAATTGTAAAAGTTGAATGCTCGAAAGTTTCATCAGTTGCAACCTTATTGCCATGAAGATAGACTCAATTAAGATATATGTATGTGTGTGTATCTTTATATACACACACACTATATATATATATGTGTATATATATATGAATCAGATGCATGGCAGATGCTTTGTTTTTTACCTTCAGGTGTGATATATGTATATGTATTTATACACATATTTATGTATATATGCTTGCAATATATATGTGTATGTGACATATATATGTATATGCATATATGTGTATATATGATATTCCCATATATTTACCCACTGAGCTATAAGGGAAGCCCCATGTATGATATATGTATGCATATATGTGTGTATATGTGGTATGTGTGTGCAGTGTATCATATATATGATATGTGTATGCAATATATGCATATAATCTATTAAACTTTAGCCCAGACTATGAAAGTATAGTATGTATATGTAGTGAGTCACTCCACATTTAAAGAGAAAAATAGCAGCAAGGACCCTCACATTGAACCTGCTGCATTTTCCCTTGGCATTGTCCACAAGACCTTAGTAACTATGGCAACACCATGGGACAGAAAGGTAAACAGAGCTTCTGTATAGGTGCGCTGCCCACCACAGAAGCCACTAGCCACAAGTATCTCTCTAAACTTGAACTAATTAAAGTTAAATAAAATGAAAAAAAATTATTGAGTCCCTTGGACTGCAAGGAGATCCAACCAGTCCGTTCTGAAGGAGATCAGCCCTGGGATTTCTTTGGAGGGAATGATGCTGAAGCTGAAACTCCAGTACTTTGGCCACCTCATGGGAAGAGTTGACTCATTGGAAAAGACTCTGTTGCTGGGAGGGGTTGGGGGCAGGAGGAGAAGGAGACAACAGAGGATGAGATGGCTGGATGGCATCACTGACTCGATGGACATGAGTCTGAGTGAACTCTGGGAGCTGATGATGGACAGGGAGGCCTGGCGTGCTGCGATTCACGGGGTCGCAAAGAGTCAGACGTGACTGAGCGACTGAACTGAACTGAATTGAACTAAGTCGTGCTACTTATATTTTACGTGGTCAAGAGTCACATGTGGCTAGTGGCTACCAGACTGTATAGAGTAGTTATGGAACATTTACATCATTCACAATATAACACTTTTACAATAGTTTGTGGCTTGCTGTAAATGGAACTTAATCTGAAGATAATGAAGAAAGCAGAAGCAAAAATACATATACAGAAATAACCACTGTAATTATAAATAAATACACACATATGCATGTGCAGGCTGTATATCACTTAAATGTTTGAGTATCATCTGTTTAGCATCCTGATTAAGTGAAGGTCAGCAATCAAATAGCAAGACACATTACCCAGATGAAGGCAGGAAATTGAGTGAATATAGAAGCTGACAGATTGAGCAGGCTAGACATGCTCACACACACACAGACACACAGAAACACACGTCTCAGACACTAAAAGCTGAAACATTCCACTTGGGCTTTGCTTAACTTGAGGGAAGGTAAAGTCCTGAAATGATTTCTGTCTTGTGTCATTCTTTCTACTTTTCTGCTTCAAACAAGAGTGTAAACCATTTAGGGCCTTTTGCACCCGTTGTGTTATTCAGTCTTTATCCCACAGTGACTGGAAGGTGGGTAGGCTCAGAAGTAGGGCAGCTCCGGCTTTGAATCTGACTGCTGCTAATTCATGAGCTCTGTGACCATTGCTAAGGCTGAATTCTCTCATCCTTGGTGTGGGGACCATCACAGTACCCACCTGTAGGGTGAGATTAGTGTGATAAAGCATGGCCACGTTGATAGCTGGTACCACGAGTGCTCATAAGCAGAAACTCTCCTCCTTACACTGGAATCTGGCCTCTTTCCTCAGCACCTCTGTATTCATGGGCTTATTATTCTTTCTCTTTTTTCTATTTATATTTCTCTTCTACTTTCTAGTTTCCATCCCCTTTCTCAAAAGCCCAGAATAAATAGGAGAGTTAGGAAGAGAAGAACCCAGAAGTATAGAAAAAGGAGACAAGATGTGTAAGTGAAGAAAAGATAGAAAACATTTATAAAAGGGAACAATATGCTTCCTCTTCCAATGCCTAACCAAAGTACATTTTATTTTATTATTTTATACTTCCGTTTCTCCTTTATGCTAGGAGGTCAGTCTGAATTATTTTTAAGCCAAAGTAATGATGTTTGCTTGAATTAACTAAGCGAATGGTATTTGTGTTTCTCACTAATTGAGTCCTTAACATGGTCATACAATATTTTCACCTTGGTCTTTTATTTCACTCATTATCGCCCTGAGAAATGTGAATGAAAAGAGGGAAACCTCTGTTTGGTTGTACAGTCTCTGGTGATTTCCTGATGTAAAGCTTTGCTGAGAAATCATTTCATTAAGTGCCCCATTTGTAAGCTGTTTGTGGCACTTTATAATCTGAGCATTTAATTGTTTCTCTGACTCTAAGGGCTGGCTGCCAAAGCATACCTCACCCACCAAAGAGGTGACGGATGTTTATTTTTGCTCTAACTGGTGACTAAAGCCTGCTCTGCAGAACAGTCCAGAGCAAACCCCAGCCCTTCCCATCCTGGTGCTGTGAAGAAGCATGTCTGGGCACGTGGAAGTCAGGTCTTCCTGGGTCTTCTCTGGCTGAGATGATGGCAACTGGATCTCAGTCTCTACGTGACTAAGACAGGCGTGACCATCCCTGCCCTAACTTCACTGTAACACTGTTGAGAAAACTGATGAAAAGTTATTTTTTAAAGTCAAAGCACAGTACACATGAAAGTCTGCTTTTCTTAAACGTGATGGAAAATACCACACACCTTGGTAGCACTCACCAAGAGACAGCCAGCAACTCTAGGCAGACTGTCTCCATCTGAGCTTCCCTGGTAGCTCCGCTGGTAAAGAAAACACGTGCAGTGCAGGAGACCCAGGTTCGATCCCCGGGCCGGGAAGATCCCTTGGAGAAGGGAAAGGCTACCCACTCCAGTATTCTGGCCTGGAGAATTCCATGGACTGTATACAGTCCACGGGGTCGCAAAGAGTCGGACACGGCTGAGCGACTTTCACGTCACTATCTCCAGTCTGAACCTAAATAACCCCAAGAGAGCCAGTTACTTCAGTAGGAAACAAAGAGGAGAACAATTATTCGGAAGACTATCTAAAGGAATGCTTTGCTTCCCGGAGGCTTAAAGCAAGAATCCTCCATACTACAGGTTATTTATACACGATCCTTACACCACGACCCGAGCCTAGCGGAGCCCGTGAGTTTTATCTCTGGTGCCCCTCCCTGTCCTGTCATGGCATGGCATGCCACGAAACATGGCAGAGGCGGGGATTTTTCTCTCCCTTCTCGATTTTCTCGTCCCAGCAATAATTTCTTCTGACTCAGCCTCAGAACCTGGGAGCCCCTCTCGTTTTTGCCCCTCCTCCTCGTCCCTCCAAACATCCCTCCACACTGTGTCCACCACGTGCCACCTTTCACTCTTCATCCGCTCTCCCACCTGAGACCAGGCCTCTGTGATCTCTGCCTGGACAATTACAGTAGCCTCTGAAGTAGACCTGCTCTAAGCAGCTTTCCCTGGACTACCTACTTCTGGGGAATTAATATTTCTAAAAGCACAACGTGAAACTTGTTCAAAATGTGATTCCAGTCACCATCTCTTCATTCAGTGAAAGACAAGAATAAAGGGCTAAGCTTTGGAGTTAAAAATTCTCCTGCTTACCTATAAAGAGGGGCAATCATTTATCCAGTCAATGGGTATTTGCTGAGTACCTCCTGTATGCCAGACATTGGATTGAGGGAAGGATTAAATAAAGGGTAGGAGGTAAAGGAAGTCCCCTGCACACAAAGGAATCGCATTCCAAGAGCATGTTGCTAAAGTCCAGTTTGTCCATAAGCCCAACACAGCTAGCCTAGATACCCAGCTAACACACTGGCTATAGGCTTATAATACTGTTCACACAAATAAAACACAAAACAGAAAAAATAACACATTTAAATCTTACAGTGCCGTACCTTGAAGTGTGCAGTGGTACAGTCCAGCAGCTGGCACGCAGGGGCTGGCATCGAGTGAACAGGCAAGAAGAGTCACTGACAGGACGGGGGAGAGGGGGCGGGAAATGGTAGAGCTGAAGGGTCGTCAGCTATAGGAGACGGAGGGCGAGCTGCGATCTCGCTCGCTCCTGACATGATGGTGTAGCTTCCTTGCTGGATTCAGTTCTATCTACCCTCTTGAAAAACTGATCCGGCAATGTAGTAGCTCTGTTTTTTTGTTTTTTTTTTTTTCTCATCATAGATGCCATGGCAGCCCTGGATTGCATTCTGAACAGCTGTTGCAACCTTCATGTACCAAGCACTGTTCAATGCTCAGGTCCTGTGCCTCAAACTTTAACAGTGCCTCCTCGAGTAAATAAGATCCCCTTGCCCTTTCCTGAATCTCTTGCCATCGTGAATCTCTCCAGTTGCTTGTTTCTCCCTCTTGTCTCTCTTTGTCCTTTCTCTGGGCCTGCAGTTCCATCAGGTCTTCACTAGGAAGCGGCTCGTGACATACAGCATGAAGTCCTCCTGCAGTTCTAGCTCCAGCTCTTCACCTTGCTCTGCTCCCTCAGTTATTTTCACTTTTGTTTCCATCATTATTGCTTGGCACTTGTTAGCAGTACCAGCTATGTCATTTACGCTTGTTTCCAGACATGCTGGGCTTGAAATAAAGATACTGTACTGCTGTCGTCTACGCAGGACTTGTAACGTCCACAAAAGCACAACTGCTTGGAGAGAATGCACACACATAACAATGTACGCTAGACACACGAACTAACTTACGTGACTGGACATGCGAATGCACGTCCGCACCTTTGAAATTCGCAGCTTAGAGTTTCGTATGCAGGGGACTTACTGCAATGAATGAATGTCTAATGCTTGCTTAGACATCCAACTAATACTACTATTGGGAGGAGGGTGGCGGAGAGGGAGAAAAAAGAGGAGGAGAGGGGACTGTCGGTTTTTCATTTTAACACGCATGATTCTACAACTACCTTGCCTGGTTTACTTGTATTTGCTTCTTTCACTCTCTCTCCTCAACGTTTCTTCATCGGAAGAGTCAGCAAAACTGCCATCTTCTCCACACAGCCTTGCGGACTCCAGAACACTTCTGCTCTGATTTTTTTTAAACTTCTAACATAGCTTCTCCATTAAAAGATAGGTGAAAAATGACTTGCTTGTTTCAACCCTTACATACCCTAGAAAACGTATAACCTTGTCCTTACACACACAAGACGTTAAATGATAATTGATGAGCAAAGAAACAAATGAATAGATGAAGAATAATAAATATGTAAGTGAGAGGTTTTGTCGCACAGTCTCTTTGGGTTCATTTTTCATGAACTGGTAGGTTTCAGAATGTGCAGTTTGGTACCAATAAGACTGGTTAATGAGCCAGGGATGTTGTAATCTGACCATTCTCTGGATAGTGCTCCTGGAAAAGAGAAAGAAAGAGTAAAGGTGGAAGGAAGAAAGGAAGAAAACCTTCAAAGGATGCCAGTTAGATTAGCTGTTAATTAAATTTGCAAATGGGTGTGTATGATGGGGTAGAATTGAATATTGAATGTGCTATATGAATTGCATCTTTCTTGAATGTGAGTTGCTCACCCTTTTAAGAGATCAGTGCAATCGATTGTGTTTGCTACCCACCCATTACCCTTAATTAAACAGTTCAGGTCCAGTGGGGTCAGAGGTGTCCAGTCACATCTACCCTCCGACAGGGATCCAGTGGCCTCTACTGTGTGCCTCGGGTCACCCGGGTTCTCTGCAGTAAGCCGGCGTCTGCGCTAGGCAGACAGTTACCACTCTAATTTTCTCTAATTGACTTGTTGGCAGTGCTCACAGAGGGCAAAAGATGTAGGGACATGGAGACTGGGCCCCGACAAGCACTTGGCATTGATGGGGCCACTGAGTGAAGTACATAATCTGCAATGAATAAAGGTCTGTGGGCTGTCAATCTAGCACATGCCGGTGGCATTTAATTCACACCAAATATTAATTAAAAATAATGATGTTCTTCCTACTGGCTTCTGTTACTAAGCACAGCATCTTGGTCCAGCCTCCGAGGAGCTGTCTGCAAGTCATTTGATTCTCTCAGCCCCGTGAGATGTATGCATTCCACTACCTTCAGGCAAGCCTCAACAAAAACTCTCAGAACGGCTCTCTCACCTACCTAGTCTCTGGGGAAGAAGACCCCAAAAAATCTTCCTGTTGCTCATTCCTTGTCCAACCCCTGTAATCAATAAATGTATGTTTATTTCCTTCTTTGCTGGCCACAAATAAGATACTGGCCAGAAGCCATCTGTTTTGGATGCTCAGAGTTATTAAATACAGTTTTATCTTTATCCCAATGTGATGTATTCTATAGGAAATGTTGGCCAAATGATGATATAAATCTGATCAATAATTTGAAATCTGTGGAATCACTCAGAATCCAGTTCAGTTCAGTCGCTCAGTCGTGTCGGACTCTTTGCAACTCCCTGAATCGCAGCACGCCAGGCCTCCCTGTCCATCACCAACTCCCGGAGTTCACCCAAACTCATGTGCATCGAGTCAGTGATGCCATCCAGCCATCTCATCCTCTGTCGTCCCCTTCTCCTCCTGCCCTCAATCCCTCCCAGCATCAGGGTCTTTTCCAATGAGTCAACTTTTCGCATGAGGTGGCCAAAGTACTGGAGTTTCACCCTCAGCATCAGTCCTTCCAGTGAACACCCAGAATATACATAATTAAAAATAATCCCCATGGACATCCACCAAAATTCAAGTTCTCTCAGTACGATTCAGTCAGAGTAAATTAAAATGAGAGAATACTGCTGTACATCATTTTTCAGAGGCAATAGACATGTTTTCAAGCCTAAATATCTGTAACATTTTAGCAAATCCAAAAAATAAATTTACTCTCATAATTGTCATTAAATGTATTCCCGAACAATGGGGCCTGACCATAATTAATGATTAATTCATTTGGAATTCATTATGATAACATTAAATGTGTTTAATTCATTTGATGTGTCTAAAGAGGGAGCAATTCTAGGCAATTCTTTTGTGATTACTTGTTTTTAAAGTTGAGCTCTGAGCATGTGCAGAAAAATAGCTCCACAGTGCCCTCTAGTGGTGCACTCACAAATGACATTCTTTTGTGAGGGGCGGAAACAAACCCTTCTTCTCCCTTGTTTCACATCTCACAGCATCTTCCCCGTCAGCACACACTTAAATGAAATGCCTCCATCACAATATAAAAAGAGTTCAAAGCCACTAATAACTGAAAGCGAAAGTGTTGGTTGCTCAGTTGTGTCTGAGTTTTTGCTACCCCGTGGACTCTAGGCCTGCAAGACTCCTCTGTCCATGGGATTCTCCAGGCAGGAATACTGGGGTGGGTTGCCATTTCCTTCTCCAGGGGATCTTTTCAACCCAGGGACTGAACCCAGGTCTCCTGCCTTATGGGTGGATGCTTTACTGTCTGAGCTACTAGGGAAGCAACTAATAACTGAACCTGAAAAGATCCCACTGCTTCCTCAGGAAATCCAGATACAGTTTGATAAAAGCACCCAAAAGATGTTAGCACGGAGAATGTGAAGGGCATAATGAGAGGATTCTTGAAAAGGGGGAGATGAAGCTGTCTTGGGTCTTTTATGTGCTGGGTAGCTCTGTGCTACTTGAGAAATGTCAGTGAACTTACCTGATGTTCAAATTACCAAGTAGCAACAACAACATACTAGATTTAAACATCTTTAAAGACCCTTAGCTCTAGCAATATTCCTTTATCAGTAGCAACTCTGCTGAACATCTGTTTACCTTTCCTGAGAATAAGCCATCGCCACTTTTTATTTAAATTTAAGCTTGGTCACTTAAAGACATTACTTTGCCAACAAAGGTCCGTCTAGTCAAAGCTATGGCTTTTCCAGTAGTCATGTATGGATGTGAGAGTTGGACTATAAAGAAAGCTGAGCACTGAAGAATTGATGCTTTTGAACTGTGGTGTTGGAGAAGACTCTTGAGGGTCCTTTGGACTGCAGGGAGATCCAACTAGTCCATTCCTAAACGAAATCAGTTCCAAATATTTATTGAAAGGACTGATGCTGAAGCTGAAACTCCAGTACTTTGGCCACTTGATGAGAAGATTGAAGGCGGGAGGAGAAGAGGACGACAGAGGATGAGATGGTTAGATGGCATCACCGACTCAATGGACATGAGTTTGAGTAAACTCCAGGAGTTGGTGATGGACAGGAAGGCCTGGCGTGCTGCAGTCCATGGGGTCACAAAGAGTCAGACATGGCTGAGCAACTGAACTGAAATGAACTGAAGCTTGATCACCCTCAAGGTGTACACATGGTTAGGATTTGTGGAATGTAGCACTCAATTAGCTCATTAATCCAACACCTGGTAAATGATAAAACACCATACTTTTTGTGAGCGTACCCTCTACCATGGGTGGTGGACATGCTGTGGAAGGAGCTGCCATTGCTCAGAGACTTACTGTAGACTTCATGGCTATCAGTATTTGCAAGAGTCAGTATTGAAATGACAGTGAGCTCACCTTTACTGTGGGGGAGATAAAGGAATGATGAACACTGCTCAGGAGCCAGACAGCAGCTAGATGAGGTACACATGCTCTTGTAATTCAAATTGAGACCAAAATTTGAGCCAGTAAAATGAGAATGAATCACGTGTGGTACTTTTATTCTTTTTTTAAAAAAGGAGAGAAATAATGCCTATTTCTAAAACTGAAAGCCAATTGTGCAGTAATGCTCCAGAGACTTTTACAGAATATGTACCCTGAAGAGGTATAAATTGGGCAGCTGGGAGGTAAGGACAGAGAGGGGAAGGCACGAATTCAGTGTAACATGGGTGAGGCTGACCACCTGGACACTTCAGCATTAACCCTGAGCGGGAAAATCGGAGCTCAAGTCAGACATTCTTCACTTTGAATTCCAATCTAAATTAGAGGGGTCCAGGGAAAACCAGTGTATCCAGTAGCCTTGCATAACGGACACCTGCTTTATTATTTCATGCTTATCCTCCTTATCACATCTTATCGTTTCTACTTGGTTGTTGTAGACCTTGATTGCTGTTGACATATTGACTAAGGAAAGTGAAAGTGAAGTTGCTCGGTCGTGTCTGACTCTTTGCGACCCTGTGGACTGTAGCCTACCAGGCTCCTCCGTCCATGGGATTCTCCAGGCAAAGAGTGCTGGAGTGGGTTGCCACTCCAGGAGACCTTCCCAACCCAGGGATTGAACCCGGGTCTCCTGCATTGCAGGCAGATGCTTTACCATCTGAGCCACCAAGGAAGTCCACTGGCAGATTGGTATAAACCCTCAACAGGGTTTCTGCCATAAGCTGTTTGAGGTCACTGCAGAGCAGGGCTTCTCACCTGCTTCGCGCAGGGCTTGTCATTCATTCACACAAGCACGCGTAGAGTTAGTAACATACAGCAAAAAACATGTTCACTAGGAGAACAAAGAACTAGAGCTCCAAGCATCCTTACCTTGTCCTGAAGAATCCTAGACGAGCCCCCAAAATGAAAGGTTGCTGCTGAACCACAAAAGATGCCAGGATTCTTGACCTCTGGAGGAGAAGTCAATCTGGGGCCAGTGACGAGGCTTGATCGCTCAGAGCTTTTGTGTAATAAAGTTTTATTAAATTATAAAAGAGGTAGAGAAACCTTCTGACACAGACATCAGAAGGGACAGAACCACACCTTATTACCTATTCTTCCCTGAATACATACAGATTTGAATGTAGTTGTATATGTAGGAATCTAAGGTTATAGACAAGGGGCCACAGACCTGGATTCAGCTCAGAGATATATGATTTTGTTTTGCCAGCACAAGTTTATTTTCTTTATTTAAATCATTTGCCAACATTTGAAAATTTGTGGATTTCCCATAAAACTCTGGGTTTCCAGAAATTTTGACAACTCTGAGTCTGCTCTCCATAGGCTAACAACACTCTTAAACTAGTGCTGGCCCCTCTCCTTTGATGAGTTATTAATACTTAAATGGATTCCTGTCTGGGATCCTCTAGGCCATATTGTCTTTGACACTATAGCCAAATATTTCTACCATACTCTCGCTCCCTCCCTCTCTCAGGTTTGAAAACAAAGACACAATCAAAAATAAAACTCTAACTTCTAATCATGTAGGTGTGGCATTCCTGATATCTCTCTCACTCTCTTGATAAAGAAATACGCATGATTGCTTAGTTGCTCAGTTGTGCCTGACTCTTTGCAACACCATGAACTGGTCAGGCTCCTCTGTCCATGAAATTTTTCAGGCAGGAGTACTGGAGTGTGTTTTCATTTCCTCCTCCAGGGGATCTCCCAACCCAAGCAGCGAACCCGCTTCTCCTGCATTGCAGGCAGATTCTTTACCTCTGAGCCACAAGGGAAGCCCAGAAAGAAATATATAGACAAACACAAATATATAGTATATGTATATTGGTAAATTAAATGCAATTTTACCCAAAAGAAGTAATTAGATATGGTTTGAATCTAATATAAATGTTTACATTGTAGTTTATATATGTTTGAAATCGGACTATGACTTCACTCCAGTAACTATAAAGTATATTTTTCCGAATAGAAAAGTGTTTTGATGATCTTCCTCACTGTATTTTCAATCTGACCCATCTTTTCTCTGAGATATTTTATTCTTTTGTTGTTGTTAAGTCACCAAGTCATGTCTGACTCTTTGCCACCCCGTGGACTGTAGCATGCCAAGTTTCCCTATCCTTCACTATCTCTCGGAATTTGCTCAGATTCATGTCCATTGAGTTGGTGGTATTATCTAACCATTTCATCCTCTGCCACCCTCTTCTCCTTTTGTCTTCCATCTTTCCCAGCATCAGGGTCTTTTCCAATGAGTCGGCTTGTTGAATCAGGTGGCCAAAGTATTGGAGCTACAGCATCAGTTCTTCCACTGAGTATTCAGAGTTGATTTCCTTTCAGATTGACTGGATTGATCTGCTTGCAGTCCAGGGAACTCTCGGGAGTCTTCTCCAGCACCACAATTTGAAGGCATCAATTCTTCAACCTTCAGCTTTCTTTATGGTCCAACTCGCACATCTGTACATGGCTGCTGGAAAAACCAAAGCTTTGGCTGTACAGATGTTTATTGGCAAAGTGATATCTTTGCTTTTTAATATGCTGTCTAGGTTTATCAAAGCTTTTCTTCCAGGGAGAAAGCATCTTTTAATTTCGTGGCTGCAGTCACCATCCGTAGTGATTTTGGAGCCCAAGAAAAGAAAATCTGTCTGCTTCCACTTTTTTCCTATCTATTTGCCATGAAATGATGGGACCAGAGGCATGATCATAGTTTTTTGAATGCTAAGTTTTAAGCCAGCTTTTTCATTCTCCTCTTTCACTGTCTAAGAGGCTCTTTAATTCCTCTTCGCTTTCCGCCATTAGGGTGGTATAAACTGCATGTCTGAGGCTGTTGATATTTCTCCAGGTTCCAACTTGTGATTCATCCAGCCCAACATTTCACATGATGTACTCTGTATATAAGTTAAATAAACAGGGTGACAACATAGCCTTGTCATAATCCTTTCCCCATTTTGAACCAGCCTGTTGTTCCATGTAAGGTTCTAATTGTTGCTTCTTGACCTGCATACAGGTTTTTAAGGTGGTCTGGTATTCCCATCTCTTGAAGAGTTTTTCACAGTTTGTTGTGATCCACACAAAGGCTCTCTCGTAATCAGTGAAGCAGAAACACACGTTTTGGGGGAATTTACTTGCTTTTTTCTATGATCCAGCAGAAGTTGCCAATTTGATCTCTTGTTCCTCTGCCTTTTCTAAACTCAGCCTGTACATCTGGAAGTTCTCGGTTCACATATTGTTGAAACCTAGCTTGAAGGATTTTGAGCATAATCTTATTAGCATGAGAAATGAGCAAAATGGTATGATAATTTGTACATTCTTTGGCACTGCCCTTTGGGATTGGAATGAACACTGACCTTTTCCAGTCCTTTGGCCACTGCTGAGTTTTTTAAGGCTGTGACCCATGACTATCCTTCTATCTCTAAATCCTACCCATGCCCTTCAGTACTAGTTCTAAGTCTGATAATTCCTTAATGAGCTAATCCCTCACTAAGTTTTTAGGCCTCTAAACTCATGTAGCATTCATACATTGTATGACACACTTTTCTGCTTAATTTTATGTACTTTTTCATTGTGTTCTCTGCCCAGAATTATGATTGTAACCTGGTAAGAGAGGTCCATCCTTTCCAAATATTCTTTTATCTCCAATAGGATTTAACACTTGTTGACTGATCACTTTTTTTTTGGTAAACCAGATTGACAACATAAGTCTAAAAAAAATGAATATCTCCTCTTGTAGGTGAAGCAGTCACTGACTGGAAGCCCTTTGGCTGCATTAAATGTAATTTTATTTTATTCTTCTTGTCGTATTGTGGTTCTTGTGTCATTGTTTGGAATGTCAAGTCTTTAAGGTGAATATTTAGGTCACATAAAAATTTCATAAAGAAAAATCCATCTAATCAGTTTTCAAAGAACACTGTCAGAGATAAATTCATTCATTTTAAAAGCTTTTGTAAAATCAAACACAGACACAGAAAACCACATGCAACCAATGTATCATTTCATGAATTATTTTAAGTTAGAGTTCACCCTGTTTCTTGGCTGTATTTTCTGCAAATTGGCAGTCGGATCCAGAAGCTTGATCAGACCACGTAGGTTTGATCCCTTCAGCCAGACTAGAGGGCACTGCACGATTTATTTCACTGTGGTGCGCATGCTAAGTTGCCTCAGTCATGTCCAGTTCTTTGCAGCCTTGTGGACGGTAGCTCAGCAGGCTCCTCTGTCCGTGGGATTCTCCAGGCAGACATCCTGGAGCAGGTTGCCATCCCCTCCTCCAGGGAATCTTCCCGACCCAGGGATCCAATCACCGTCTCTTGCGTTGTCTCCTGCGTTGGCAAGTGGGTTCTTTACCACGAGCACCATCTGGGATGCCCTATTTCATTAGGTATATAATGGCTAGATTCTCTGTTTTATCTTAGCAATCATGAATTCTTAATGTGCAGTTTGTTCATTGGGGCTGAGAAATAGCGATATTTGCATGTTTCTTGTTAGTTGGAATACTGTTATAATAGGATACACCGTCCATATCCTGTTTGGCTGCACACTGGTAAGAGTTTGTTTAAGAAGGACCTGCTAAACATTTGGCACATTACCCAGACTTGACGATAGTAGTTTGCTCCCCTGTCCAATTCAGAAATGACCAACTCTTATCATTCATTCAAGTGAGTGAAGTCGCTCAGTCGTGTCCGACTCTTGGCGACCACATGGACTATAGCCTGCTAGGCTCCTCCATCATGGGATTTTCCAGGCAAGAGTACTGAAGTGGGTTGCCATTTCCTTCTCCAGAGGATCTTCCCAATCCAGGGATTGAACCCAGATCTCCCGCATTGTAGGCAGACGCTTTTACCGTCTGAGCCACCAGGGACGTCCCTTTATTATTCATTAAAGTATCTATGAACTCATACATTCATAGTTTAATTTCATTGCAACTTTTATATTCATTGAAGCTCTTTGTCCTCCTCTTTGGTTCTGTGGAAGCTCTTCCAACTTGACTTCCGAATCCGTTTGACACAATCCTGTTATTCTTTGATGGTTTCCTTTCTACTTGGGATGTCAGGATGCTTCAGGCTCAATTGCTGTGTTTTCTGCCTTAGACTAGGAATCAACCAGTTCTCCAGGAAGCCTTTGTTCCTTGCAGTGCAGAATATATTTTTTTCAGAATCTCAGTTTGGGTAAAAAGATACCTGTGCCACTAAGTCCGTGTTTCTAGATGTTTTCAGTGGACAGAATTAGAGATAACATACCTTTTGCATTTAAACTGATTTTTTCAGTTAGATTTTAGGAACACAATACTTCATCTCTTCTCTTTTACATGTGTATGGCCTTTACATAGGTGTGTCCTTGTTCACACCCAGGATCCCAATCTGAAAGAGGTAGGGTACAACAGAATTAGACTTTCTCCTGATTCTCTTTTGCTCTATCTCATAATGCATTGGTATCAGAGTAATATTAATAATAGTTTCACCATCAATAATAATTATTAAAATGTTTCTGTATGTATTATCCCCATTCTCCCTTCATTTCGTCTTACGATTATAATATGGGGGCAGTATCAGAACATGCAGTGTTGCAAAATAAAATTTCTCCTTTTAACCCTCAATTAGTCTTAGTTCATTAAATTTATTGTTCTTCAGTTAGCTATTAGATCAGTATCTCTCAGGTCACTTTAAATATCTAAGGCTCCTTTTCCAGTGGTTCTCAGGATCAGGGGAACAATATTTCCTGATTCCTTGCAAGTTGGTAACAGTTTGGGTGTTATCAAACTGTTATAACAGCCCTTTATATTTGAAGTTAACTCTTGTTGACTGTGAAGTCCTTGGATCACATTTTCTTACCTTGAGTGTCTCAAATCACTTCAGTTTCTTCTGGCACAAAACGATGCTGTCAGAAAAATCTGATAATAATCTAATTCCCCCTCCCCTTATAAATCCTGTATTCTTTTTGTCCACATGCCTAAAAGATTTTTTCAAGTCAGCTAAAACTCCTTGCATTGCATTTTTTCCTGTGCATTTGTTCTGTCCCCTTTCTTTGATTTTTTTCCCTCAAGGACAGCTGTTACTCCAGTGTTCAGTTCTTCCTTCTCGAATGTGTGTGTGTGCGCTGTAATATGTGCCACTTGTTTCTGCGTTTTTCTTTATTCTTTCTTAATTTACTCTTGTTTTTGTTTTCTCCTTATTGCTTTGTTTATTCACCTTGTTATACTTTCTTTCTAGAATTACTTCTTGACTTAAATATAATTCTTTCTGAAATTTGCCACCTCGTTTATGAATTGTAATCATTCTGATTTATGTTACTCTTGCATCTCTGGCATTTTATTTTCTTAACATTACTTAGCTCACTTTGGGGCAGCAAATTACGTGTTTGATGTGTTTTTCTTGTGTACTTTTGATCCTCTTTTTGTGTACTTGTCTGTAGGTATGATAGTGTCCTCATTTTATTTTGTAAGAAACTTAACCTCAGCAGATTTTTTTGTGCTTGCTTTTAGATTTGTTTCCCTGCATGCTGAGAAATTCGAATAACTTTTCTAAGAGGACAGAGCTCCCTGTCCTCTTGTTTTTCTTACACCAGGGCTCAGGGCTTAGGGAACTATAGCCTGTGGGTCAAATCTGGTCCAGGTCCTATTTTTGTTGGGGCATCACTGAACTAACAGTGCTTTTTGTACTTTTAAAGAGTTGTAAGCAAACATAGATGAGTATGTGGCAGAGACTAGGTGGACTGCAAAGCTGTATAGACTATCTTGGTCTCCTACAAAAAAGTTGGCAAACCCTGGTACACACTAAAAACTATGGCAGTTTGTTTTCCAAGTTTTCAAGACTATTCCTCTCTCCTACTTTGATCTGGACTTTCTCTTCCTTTCATGTCTGTTGTTTCTGACCTACTCATAAATTTTAAATGTATTTTCAATAGTTTGTCCCCAAGGTGAGCCCTGTCCCCGAAAGGAGAGTTTGTAAGTTAATTTCAAGGGTTTATATTTACTATTCTCAAACTGGTCTATTGCACTTTCTATTAATAGCATTACCTGGTAGTTATTTTAGAATTACCCTGTTTTCAGAATTGAGGTTTCCCTCTAATTCCTCTCCCACAGATACTAATAATGCTTGGGTTCTAAGGGCCTTGGTGGTTTGTCCACATCCACTGGTATTTTAGGATGTGAACATACAGACCCCATCACCTCATTTTGTCATAAAAGTCTGAATGCCTTTGGTTCTCCATATAGTCTTTCTGTCTCTTTTTACCTGGAGATTCAGGAAGATCAAAAAACTGGATTTCCACCACTGCTGCCTTCTTCCCAGAATCAAGCTCACTCATTTTTCAACTGTTTGCTTAACTGACTATATTCAATTTGATTTCAGGAAAATGTTTATCCTGAGTATTTCAGCACATTAAATAAACCCACACGTACATTTTTTTTCTCTGTTTTCCTTCAGAGTCAAGTTCCCATTATGTCATCTCCCTAAAAGCTTTTAACAATGCAGGAGAAGGAGTTCCTCTTTATGAAAGTGCTACCACCCGATCTATCACAGGTAAGCTGAAATAGTTAATCTTTTTTTCACAAGGCATTTGAGTTGTGAAAACAACAAACCAAAATGAAACAAAACAAATAATGAAGAAAAAACGTATGAAGTCATGTCCGAGTCTTATGTGTATATATACATGCACAATTTTTTATTTGAGGGGTTATCAAAATTGTGAGAGGAATTCAGTCTGTAAATTAGTCCTTGGACTTAGAGAATGTAGATCCCTTATTCTGTTTATTTTTTTCCAGTAGCTTCATATTTTGGTGTCTTGACACCATTGTTCATTCCTCTGGGCAACTTATTTCCAAATCAGTTCAATGTAGGCAGGAGGGTCTCTGCAGAAGGCCACCAGGTGCCTGAATGGACATTTGCTTCACTGCAGAGGGTCCTTCAAGCTGATATTGACAAGCATGAACTGCCCTCATGGGGCTGGTTTGGACTAGGCTGAGTCATACAGGAGCTTCTTTCTGAGCTGGGCCAACAGGTCACCCCAACAGTGCCCAAAGCCTGTAGGCACTGAAAGAATCGGTTGCTTCAAGGGCTTATCACTTCTGGAAATTGTTAGGTGAGTTGGACCTTAGAGGAGGCACAGGAGGGAAACAGGGCTCAATGAAATGAGAAAGACAAAGGGGTGGGTTAGAAAGTGAGATCCTGGTCATTTATGGAGACTATTTGTGAATAAGGCTGGACCTACTCAGAAACAGAATAAGTACCATAGGTACCTCTGTGAGGCTTGCTCATGAGCCAGTCACATGACTCAGAGTCACATGACCACTCCTAATTGCCTTATGTCTGAAATGTGAAAGCAAAACCCAGGATCCTACTCCATCTTTTTAATGTATACTTTGATCCTTTCAAAACCCACAATCTTCAAAGTTCATTCAACTTATCAGCTGTTTTCACCTTCATGACAACAAAAGATCTGGTGCAAAGGAGCAGGATTTAGTAGGAGCACCATGGAAAATTACTGGGGTGCCTGAGTATGAGTCCTGGCAGCTAGGAATAAATGAACCTCCAGGAAATGATGGGGTCCTGTGACTTTTGCTACCACCTAAATTTATGTGAACTTTGTACAGTTTGTTTTTCAAATCCGGAAGTTTCATTCAGAAACTGTCTTGAGAATGTACACTTGTAAACCAGATTTGCAGTTGTTGTGTGATGGTTTTCACAGCATACCATCCCTTTATTGATTTCCACCAAGTTTCCTTTTAAACCTTGGATATTATTCCAGAGTCTCCTTGAATCTTTGGCTGCTGGATTTAACATCTGTGCTGGTCTGAAGTGGTATGCAAAAGTTTAGGTGCATGTCAGTATATTAATTTATCCATGGAGACAGTATATATCTTGCATTGCATTATCAGAGGGACTCTGACTCTCAAAAAAAGGGTAAATAAGAAATATTACCCAGAGAACATTTACTGTCAAAAGTGTTGTGTCTAAATACAGAGATATGAGGCAAATAGAGGCCAGGATGGAAACCATGAGATAACATGGTGAAGGGTGTCTAAGATTTTTACTCCCTGTTATTCTCTTATTCTGCCAAAATTCCTTTGAGTGATAGCAACCACTTTGGATGAGCCAGTGCTTCCCATAATGTTTATTCATTAAGTCAACTCTTTCCTACCTAGGGTAAAAGATGATTTTAAAAAGTCCTCACTATGAATTTGAGCTCATGATCAGGCCAAACAAAATTGTACCATGATCAGTCTTTAAGAACTCATAGTTTTTTACCAAAATTAAAGACCACAAGGAAAGAACACAAAGATGACCCCTAAAATCCAGTTTTGAGCAGAAACTAGTTATAATAGAGATAGAGTTCGGATAACTTGAAGGTAAATTGCTCGGAGAACTGTTTGAGGTGTTATTAACTTCTTTTCCCTTAACATTTGTTGTCATTCTTTAATTCTTAGCTTATGGCATCCCCAGAGTGGTTTCTAGAATACCAGTGATCCATAAGACCATTTTTTTTCCTGCTATGACTAATCCTAATGGATCTGAGAAATGAAATAATACTGAGAATTGAAAAGCGTATGAGGTATTTTCTGATTGGGGAAAAGTCAGTAAGGGGTTGGAGAGGATGAATAAAGCCAGCTCTTTCCACATCCCTGCCCAGATGTGGCAGACTTATTTTCTTGTGTTTGCACACACCACAGAGAGCAAAGAACAAGTAAACAGAACTGAAGGTTTAGGTTCTGCAGGCAACTATACACAATAAGGGCGTCTCAGGGATCCTTAGAAGACACTTTCGGTCTCTGAGCCTCTGCACAGGACTCCCATGAGTAGCCCTGGAAGAGATGAACATAAAGTAATAATAATAAAGCTCAGAGGCAGTAAATGCATCAGGCTGGAATATCAGGCTATGATGCTTTCTACATGGATGTGTTCATAGATGCTGGTCCACTCTGGACCACATCTCATTCTGAACATATCAGCATTACAGCCAAGCAAAGTCTTACTAGGTCAAAAGGGCAGGTTAACAGTGTGCTTGTTTTGCTGCTTCCTTTTTTAAATTTTATTTCATACTGTTGCAAGAATAAGACATTTTGAGCCTGGAGACTGGATGAGAACAGGCGAATAATGAGATGTGTTGTTTGAATTTGTTTATTTTCAACTGTTTCATAAATGTCTAAATGAAGTACAATCCAGATATAAAACTGTATTATTTTTAAAAGCTTGTTTTGAGCTTTAGTATATTGACTAAAACACTTACATGTTCTCACCAAAACAACTATTAGGAATTGAATTGGTTTCTCTTTTTAGCAAAAGGTTTAAAGCTATATTTTGTGTTTTTGTCTTTTTTTCCCCACTCTTTTGAATATCACCACTGCAAATGGTGAAGAAAAAAACCATAAACAGAGTTATTTGGCAGCAAAATAATTTATTTAATTCACTACTCATTCCTGACCTGTGAGGGAAAGATAATTAGCAATATATGTAGCATATATTTAGAGCACTACTTACTATCTACTGATAAGTTCTGCTTTGTTAGAAATACCTACTGTATGTATCCAGTATGGCAGACACAAGGCTCATGTGACTGTTGAACATCTGAAATAGGCTAGTGCAACACAATAAATGACTCTTTAATTGTATTTAATTTTAATTAATTTAAAGTTAAATTGTCCATCTAACTATGGCTGTTGCATTAGCCCAGCTATGGAAGAAGTGGCAAATAGAATGTCAAGCCATGCCTGAAAAAAAAAAAATCCACCAAAAATAAGCAAATAAAAACTTGGCCAAGGTAGAAAATTTTGAATTACATAAGTTCATAGGTATATATCAAAAAAACAGCATTGCTTGAAATTTATGGATGCATTCTGGAACTGAGACTCTGAGAAACTCAACAAGAAGTTTATGAAAAACATAATTTTCTAAAAGCCAGAAATAGCAGAATTATTACCATTGCTTAAAGTAAAATCACTACTTTTGAAAACCTTATATGGGGTACCTATGAAAAACAATAAAGCTAGTATAGTTTTTCCACAAAATTAGATTAAGCAAAGAAACAACAGATAGGATAACATGAATACAAGTTGATCTACAAAGAGTTTGTGATTGAGAGTAGTCCTGTGCTATGTGTAACATTCTTCTTTAAGTCAGCTAAGAGTAGAAATAAGTCAAGTGAAGACAGCGCCTGCTTTAGTTTTGCCAGAATGTTCCACTGATGTACCAGCCTGATGACTGATTGGGATCCTCCTAGAGGCTGCAGTGTCTTCAGCTGCCCCTTCACCATCTCATAAATCCATTCGGGTTTAAAGGAGCCCTTAATAAGAAGACACATCAAAGGAAATATGAAAAGCCTGAGCTCTGTCATTAAATTTTAAACACACATTTTTCTCTCTTTCTCTTTTTTTTTGTCTTCCTTTTGTTCTCTTTTTCTTTTCAGATTTTATATTTTGCTCCAAAGACCACAGCCCAGTAAACTACTAAATAATTCATTAGAAAATAGTGATGAGTAGGGAGTAGACTTTTAAAATTCAGTGAACAAAATGAGGTAATCATGAAACTCAGCCCATAGTCTCTATCCTATACTTTACAAATACAAGCTCAGTATGCTTACTGTTCCTGATACTCTCTATATTGGTAGGCCTCATCTCCCCAGAGGCCATTGTATGGCCAGTCTAAGAGCTCATCTCTTTTTTTGTTAGTGAGAACACATGTTGTTTGATTTAAAAGAAAGTTTTAACAAATTTAACCACCTTCGGTAATAAATAAAAGGCTCTATATGGGACTCGTTCTCCAGCTGCAAAATAAACTCTCCTGATTCTGGCATCTGCACCATCAAAACAAATACAAGGTTTTTCTAGAGAATTTTGTGAAACCACAAACATCAGTATTCAGATTCTGATTGTGTTATGGATCAAAGCATGTGTGTATCTCATCGTGAATCTCATCAGTCCATACAGAGTTCATTCTGTCTCTCTGCCCGATAATTCCAAGTCTTTCCTTGGAATTTAAAATTATAGAACAAGGAACTTAGAATATAGGGATGCCATAAATAACTTACTCTGTGAGAATGTGGGTAAAATGGACAATTCTACACTTTCTTTAAGGATTTCAATCTAACCACACCATGTGCCATGTAAAACCTAATTATCACATCATTGACCCATGTGGACTTGGCCTGACATTGTGCAGTCATAGCTATAGATTGCTATAGATCTCAGGGCCCTCTGCTCATTATCCTTTGTTTGTTTCTTACCTATACAATATTTATGCAGATAAAACCTAAGCAATAATAAAAGCATTAGAGATACCAAATCACGTTAGAGAAGGAGAAAAATAACACAACAGTTATCAGATAGGCATTTATTTCTTTTGCAGGAGGAAATGAAATAGATAATCCTTAGAATTTTATTTTGATGTATCTTTCTAATTATAAAACTGATGAATTCTATACTGGATCTTTGAAGAAGCAATGTGCAGCATTCCAAGAAAAAAAAGTGGACTTTTAAAATATGTAACGAGAAGCGACAGCCAAATTGAGAGACGCATTCTAAGGAAATAAGGAAATTATGGAAAAGTTACCTTTGTAATCTAGCAATACTGTTTCTAATGAGTTTTCCGATTGAATTAATTATAATTTTTTCTGTTCTTCTCATGTTCCCTTTCATCATTATTGCCATACATTTAACTCATTGTGATCTGTTGCCACTGATGTTTATTTTTTTAACTCTTTTGTTTATGTATTTATTTGTTTGCTTCATTGGTCGGGTTTTTAAACCCAGATCCCACTGACCCAGTTGATTATTATCCTTTGCTTGATGACTTCCCCACCTCGGTCCCAGATGTCTCCACCCCCATGCTCCCACCAGTAGGTGTACAGGCTGTGGCTCTTACCCATGATGCCGTGAGGGTCAGCTGGGCAGACAACTCTGTCCCTAAGAACCAAAAAACGTCCGAAGTGCGACTTTACACTGTCCGGTGGAGGACCAGCTTTTCTGCGAACGCGAAATACAAGGTGACGTTCTAACCAATAGTATGAAGTTTAACTTGAACTGTCATTTGTTTAATCCATTGTTTTAAACACGTCCTGGACTGTCATGAGTTACGTTGCTGCAGTGACACGAAATGGAAAACAAAGCATTTTAAAACTCAGTACTCTAAAACTGGCATAGGAATTATTGTGTCTTAGGAAACATTCTAAGACGAGGTAGAAAAGCATCAAGAGCTGCGAAATGTTATTTGAATTCCACCAGATGTTGAGTTTGTATAAATAATGTAATTCTGTACAAGGAAATGCCATTTTCTTTTGAAAATAGCAGAACTCTGCATTAGTTTCTTGGATAGATTTTGGTGTTTTTCTTTTCGTGTGGAATCTAGGTTTATGCCGCAGTCATGCATATTAACATTGTATGCAGAGACCCATCTTATAGTGAATATGAGAAGGAATACATGAAGATTTTTTTATACTATCCTTAGATGGTGAACACACCTCAAGTCATTAACATCTGTTTCCTCATTTAGCCTTGAAAGGCCCTCATGTGGTAAAGAAAATGCACAGTGTACCCTCCCCTTTAACTAATATGAATTAGACCAGCTCTCTTATCCCTGTCCTTGCATTGAGTCATCACACACACACATGCACACACACCCCCAGCCCAGGAGCTCCTTCAGTTCAGTTCATCTCTGTCACTCAGTTGTGTCCGACTCTTTGGGACCCCATGAATCGCAGCACGCCAGGCCACCCTGTCCATCACCACCTCCTGGAGTTCACTCAAATTCACGTCCATCGAGTCGGTGATGCCATCCAGCCATTTCATCCTCTGTCATCCCCTTTGCCTCCTTAGAGATACACATTTGAGGCATTGTCATCCGTTCACATCTCTATCAGTCAGCCAGAGCAACTCCAACAAATATTCATTTATATAATCGAACACTACCTCCTAAGCCTACCACATTAGTAGTGTTTATACCAACACGCAAATGTAGAGTAAAAGGAGATCAAGTAATTGTTAAGCGTCCACCATTAACTTAGGATTGTGCTAGATCAGAGAGGTTGTTTAACATCTTTTAGTTGTTACTCCAGTATTCTTGCCTGGACAATTCCACGGACAGAGGAGCCTGGCAGGTTATAGTCCATGGGGTCACAAATAGTTGGACATGAATAAGTGACTAACACTTTCACTTTCACATACTTAACGTTGTTACTTACAATTTTGAACTGTATAATAAACTCAGATTCATGGAGTACTATATAGAATTCAGAATTTATTCAAGTGAAATAATATATGAAAACATATTTTTAAAATTTATAAAATGATCATTTAAGATGAAAGAGAGTTAGTCGTTCAGCTGTGTCTGACTCTTTGCAACCACATGGACTGTAGCCCACCAGCTTCCTCTGTCTGTGGAATTCTCCAGGCAAGAATACTGGAGTGGATTTCTCTAAAGAAGACCTACAGATGACTAATAAACACATGAAAAGATGCTCAACATCACTCATTATTAGAGAAATGCAAATCAAAACCACAATAAGTTATCACCTCATGCCAGTCAGAATGGCTGCGATCAAAAAATCTACAAACAATAAATGCTGGAAAGGATGTGGAGAAAAGGGAACCTCTTACACTGTGGGTCAAACTGCAAACTGGTGCAGCCACTGTGGAGAACAGTGTGGAGATTCCTTAAAAAACTGGAAATAGAACTGCCATTTGACCCAGGAATCCCACTGCTGGGCATACACACCGAGGAAACCAGAATTGAAAGAGACACATGTACCCCAATGTTCATCGCAGCGCTGTTTACAATAATAGCTGGGACATGGAAGCAACCTAGATGTCCATCAGCAGACAAATGAGTAGGGAAGTTGTGGTACATATACACAATAGAATATTACTCAGCTGTAAAACAGAACACACGAGTCAGTTCTAAGGAGGTGGATGAAACTGGAGCCTATTATACAGAGTGAAGTTAAGTCAGAAAGAGAAATGGCAATACAATATATTAACACATATATATGGAATTTAGAAAGACGGTAACGATGACCTTATATGCAAGGAAGCAAAAGAGACACAGATGTAAAAACAGACTTTTGGACTCTGTGGGAGAAGGCGAGGGTGGGATGATTTGAGAGAATAGCATTGAAACATGTACATTACCATGTGTAAAACAGATGACCAGTTCGATGCCTGAAGCAGGGCACTCAAAGCCGCTGCTCTGGGACAACCCAGGGGGATGGGGTGGGGAGGGAGGTGGGAGGGGGGTTCAGGATGCGAGACACATGTGCACCCGTGGCTGGCTCACGTCGATGTATGGCAGAAACCACCACAACATTGTGATTATCCTCCAATTAAATAAATAAATTTTTTTAATAAAAAGAGACCCATCTTCCAAAGGGAAGTTTTGACCTCTCCAAAGGGAAAGGTCACAGCTGAGTGTCAGAAGATCACATCTGTGTGAGGAGTGGGTTTCAAATGTGCTTTCACATCCATTCTTCTTCAGGCTGAGACAGAGAGCTCCTCCAAAGATCACCAGCATCACAGGTGCACGATTCCAGCGGTGTGCACTTTTCCTACCCTCGCCTCTACCATGATGGGTCCTTCTGTCATTTATTATACTTACGCCATTGCAATGCCTTTCCTTTCTTCTAAACACTTTTTTCTTTATAAAAAGGACATGTTCATAATTTTAAAATTTAGAAAATATAAAAATGTTCTTGGCTAAGTTAGAAATTGGCCCAGTAACTCCAAAATCATTTTGTGATTCTCAGCAGAGAATAAAAATAAAAAAAAATAATAATAATATTGGAGTGGGTAGCCATTCCCTTCTCCAGGGAATCTTCCCGACCCAGGGATCAAACCCAGGTCTCCTGCATTTGCAGGCAGACTCTTTACCGTGTCAGCCACAAGCAAAGCCCATTTAGAATGAAGAAGATAGCTTTAAAAATAAGAGCATAAGCACGGAGGGGAGAGCAGTCAAAAGGAACAAACGTCTAGTTATAAGCCCTAGGGATATAATGTACAACATTATAAATATAATTAACGCTGGTTGGTGTTATATATGAAAGTTGATAGAATAAATCCTAAGAGTTCTAATCACAAGCAAACTATATTGTTTCTGTTTATTTAATTTTGTATCTATATGAGGTGGTGGGTATTCACTAAACTTACTGTTTAGCGGTGACCACTTTCTGATGTATGTAAGTCACATCATTAAGTTGTACATCTTAAGCTTACACAGTGCAGTATGTTGATTATATCTCAGTGAAACTAGAAGAGAAACGAGGAGCCCAAATGTTACCAGGCAACGGAGGGAGCAGCAGTTTGAGCCCCGCACTCTAGAATCTTCGTACTCCGCTGTATCCCTCCTCTGTACCACCTTACTGGGATAGCTCTCAAGGAGAATTTGGATCTCCTGATACTTTATCCAATGTTCTTTCCACTAAACTGCCATTGTGCTTAATCCAGCCTCAAGCCAGTGTTGATCTGGGGGGGATTAAAATGCTCTTTGGCAATTTCTGACTCTAAAGACCCTGGAGTTAAAGCCAGATCCGCCAATAATTCTGCCGCCTGCCTCTTGTTTTCCGGTAGTCATGGTAGTTCTGCTTCTAGTCTCATTCAGCCTTTAAAGGGCGTAAAATTCACATTTCATAGTAAATCAGTGTTTAGTTGAAACCAATTGAAAAGCAGTTTCCTTTGCTTCAGCCTCCCTGCGAGGTCAGGTACTTGGAGGAACTCTCCAGCCTAATCCAAGTAGTATCATCGAAATAAGCGTCCTATCCATAATCCAAGGCAATGGCACCCCACTCCAGTACTCTGGCCTGGAAAATCCCATGGACGGAGGAGCCTGGTGGGCTGCAGTCCATGGAGTCGCTAAGAGTCAGACATGATTGAGCGACTTCACTTTCACTTTTCACTTTCATGCATTGGAGAAGGGGGGGTGGGTGGCAACCCACTCCAGTGTTCTTGCCTGGAGAATCCCAGGGGCGGGGGAGCCTGGTGGGCTGCCGTCTATGGGGTCACACAGAGTCGGACACGACTGAAGTGACTTAGCAGCAGCAGCAGCCAACTTATGGTATCAGATTTAAGACACAGCAGAACCATAAGTAAAGATAACATTACCAGATAAGACAATAAATGAGACATAAGAGAATACTTTTTAAAAAATCTCTTTATATACCGATTACCCAATTCTACGTTTACTTTTAAAGGATTACTTTAAAAATTGTATGCCCGTGGTGCTGTGCTTTGTGGATATATTCATCTCATAGAATGGCCACGGGTACCTTGCCAATGTGTGAAATGTTCTAAGGGACAATGATCTCTGCAGAATGATCTTGAACACCAAAATTTCCAAAAGCAGTATTTTTTTTTAAGTTGAATTGTTAATAGAACAGACAGAATTATTGAGTTTCACTAAGAATGCCTTCAGAAGAGATCCAACCAAAAATCATCCTCTGTAAGGAGAGACTGATTTCATTTATGGGTTGAGGTATGAGAATAAAAATAATGTTGTTACTTTTTCTCTCCTCATCACCTTCTTTGACCTAATAAAGCGTTTAAGTACTAACATTTCATCACCTTTCTCACACATACACACTCTGTACCCACACCCTGAGAAGAAGAATTAGAGGGGGAGAGTTAGTTAAGTTGGAGAGCAAGGAAAAATACAGACCATATCTGGTCAATCCAGAATGGACATACAATAAATTTAAATTTTATAAAGAATAGGAATAGAATGCTTTGGTTTTGCATTTTGAACCTTTCACATCCACTATCATCTATGCTTCATCTCACTCCCCACTATAGCTTTATAAGCTGGTCAGAGAATGCACAGTATAAACAGGGGGAAATACATACACAGAGGCAAATGACCACGGCTTACAAGCTGGCTTTGCTGTGTCCTGTCCTGTCACTTAATTTGCTCCGTCTCATTTTTCTCATCTATGTGATTGAGGTGTTGACACCTACTATGAAAAGAATAAGTAAGATTCTTTACAGCTGTGTATGTATGTAGAGATATTTATGGGTAGGTTGTACAACTTGACAAAATTCCCCATCAAACTAGAGCCTCAGATGACCTGATGGCATTATCCAGACCACTCCCTACAGGAATACTTTCTACTTCAGTTAGTCCCACATCAGGCCAGACATTCATATTTTGATTGCCCAAAACTTTATATTGACCTTCCTTATCAAATAGAGAATTTTTTATATAATTTATTTTCTACTAAAGTGATTGCTCATTTGATATTTTACATAAAATTCCTTTCAAAATGCATTCACTGACTACTGATTAGAGCATAGGTATTACAGGAGATATGAAGTTATGCCAGATTCAGTGTCAGTCCTCAAAATTCTTACAGCTCAAGGGAGAATTTGTCATGCACTTAAAATTCCATACATATACATATATGTATGTGTGTGTATAGGGATATGTACTGTATATGACATATACAGTACCTATATTTCACACTAGACAGTGCATAAAATATTGTAGCTAACATTTATTTAGTACCTACTCTGAGCCAGATAACATGTTTTACTTTTGCACTTTAGTTAGTATGTAAGGTTAGTGCTACGGTTATTTCTATGTTATAAATGAGGAAACCGAGGCTCAGAGAGGTAGTACCTATATATTCTGTGCTCTGTCTCTCTCATGGACACACAGACACACACAGACACACACACACACACAGACACACACACACACACACACAGAGCCATGACTTCCCAGAGTACTTCCAGGCTAATGATTTATGATGAGCAGTAAACTTCCATAAAGTTCCTGAAAAAATTCAATGAATTCATGGTACTTAAATAATGCAAGTGTGTCATTTAGGAATACAAGCAAGGACAATATTGCTTGGTTGTCTCCTAAATGCCAGTCGTGTCTGTGTTCAAAGAGACAAGTTTTATTAAAGTGTGTCCTTCCCTCCTAGCCAAACTATATCTCATTGCCCCATTTCTCCCCATCCTTCTACGTCTAAGACTTAGTGGTATTATGAGAGGGAAGGAGGGCAAGATTGGAAGTTATATATCAGTACGTCAGATAGTAGCTGCCCATTTCATGTTTTTTTTCGATGGGGTTCCATCTTTCAGAATCTATAAAGTATTTTTACATTTATTTAGGGCTTACATTTTTACGACTTTTTTTTAAGAGGAGCTTCTGATAAATGTTTATGAGGTCATCACTTTAATAGGATGGATGGGCACATCATCGAAATGTTATTAGTACAGTTAAATATTTATTTGGTTTTATAATGAAATGGAGGATTTTCATAGGTATAGTCTAAGAAGGATTCATAGTAAAATAAGAAACATATACTGGAGTAGCTAGGGAGGAGATAGGTATGACATAGGTGGAGACAAAATGTTTTCCTTGATTTTTCTAGACGTAGAAATACAACAAATGTAATAAACTTAAAAGTAAATGTTTAACCTTGGAAGAAGATTGAGGACTAAATGGCAATCATAAGTTGAAATGTGTAAGAGGCATAAGTAGTTTTAAATTTGCCTCATCATATGGAAAATACACATTAACCTGGGAGATTAACCTGTTTCATTATTATAATTTTGATCTGTTGACTAAGCAATAGAGACAGATAATTTACTTTCTATTAAAATATCCTTAACCTGTTGTTTAAGAGACAAATAATGTATTCAGAAGATGAAAAATATTAACAGTTACGTAGTCATTTAAATTTTATCAGATTTAGTGTTCTCTTCCTGATTAACTGCTCCAGTGACCGTACGTCCATCTGTGTTTAATATGATCTGTTCATAAAAGAAGAACACATGACACAATGTTGCTGCTGTCCATTTTCTTTATAATGGCTGTCCAGATCCTGCATCCGTAAAAGTCTGTATCATAAGCCTTGTTTTAAAAAAATCATAAGCATTAGATCTCTAAAAATTCATTTTATTATCTATGGAAAATAATCATAATAACTTATGTGAAATATATAAAACATTAAAGTCTCTAAAAAAAAGTTTTCAATTATTAGAAATAAATTGAAGTTCAAGTCAGTGCAGATAACCTTACAAATGGAACTGACAGAAGGAAGTGGAATTGGTCCTGTCTCTGTGGTTATTGCCTCCCTTGGGAAAATTTATCAGCTACGTGCCCCTTTGCACAACAGAACACCTGATTTTATCGATTATGTTTTAGATGTACAATCAGCCAGTGTGAACTGGGACAGAAAGGAAATAAAGTCAGTACTTTGTCCTGGGTCTTCTGCAGTTTGGAAATAAATTTCTTTTTTTGTTGCTTTGGATAGTCTTCCTTTGTGTCTTGATTTACCAAGTTGATAGAGTTCATTTTTTTTCTCTCTTTTCTTATTTCCCACTTGTGTAGTCAGAAGACACAACGTCTCTGAGTTACACAGCAACGGGCCTCAAACCAAACACAATGTATGAGTTCTCAGTCATGGTCACGAAAAACAGAAGGTCCAGCACCTGGAGCATGACTGCACACGCCACCACATATGAGGCAGGTATGTAAAGAAACGTTTCCACTACATATGTGCTGCTGGTATTTCCCAGGTTCCAAGGAATCTGGAACGTGGGCGCTATGATGTCTAAATTACACTTAATCATGCATAAAATCATTCGTAGTACTTTTATATCAAATACTATTCTTCCAGCTCTAAATAAGAAAATGAGTCCCCAGTAGAATAAGTAATCTGGTTTTAATTTGTACATTAATTGTGGATTTCTGAATATAAATCTGCTGTTCAATACATTGAAGTATAGGCATTTTGCTCTCTGTCCAATGCATGTGTGTCTTTAATCAACAGACATTGTAGATGTTTACTTTTTTGGAAAAAAATTAGATGCAAAATGAAGAATTGCATTACAGCTGTAGGCTTGTGGATGCTTACCTCATGGGCTTCCCTGGTGGCTCAGACAGGAAAAGAATCTGCCTGGAATGCGGGAGATCCCTGGGTCAGGAAGCTCCCCTGGAGAAGGGAAGGGCTACACATTCCAGTATTCTTGCCTGGAGAATTCCATGGACAGAGGAGCCTGGTGGGCCACAGTCCATGAGGCTGCAAAGAATCGACATGACTGAGCAACTAACACACACACACACACACACACACACACACTTGACTGGGAAGAGATTTCTAGGGAGTCATGTTCACTGTTTGGAAGTAAGGCAACACAATGGAAAACTTCCATGCATTTTGCAATAGTTCAAATCAAGAGTGAATGCAATTCACTGTAAATTTTTCCAGTCGTATTTGCTATGGGTCATAAATGTTGAGTTTATAACCTTAGCAGACATTCAGTGCACTTCGCATTTACAGTTCACAGAGATCCAACATCTGAAGGAAACAGGGTTTAACATACTTTTTAATAGCCTTCATGGTATTACATCATATTTGGGGATAAACTATACCACACATTTCCAAATTCTAAAACGTATGGCAGTAAAACTTTTATCTGAGTAAGTTGAATTTCTTTTTCCTTTTGAATTTGTCCCATAGCATGGCAGCTCTAATTTTAATTTCAAATTACTACCTTAACTCTGAGTTCACTAGGAATATTTTTACAATTCTGAGGGCACTTCTTTCTGTAAGAAGTTTTTTCTAGTTGTTTAATTTCAGTACCTTCTTCTTCTGTTTTACATGTTTACATATATAAAATCATTCTTCTAGAAATATGCCCAGGATGCCAGCATTCTTAGCTTCTTAGGGAGAGTTATACATTATGGGAGTAATAAAAGTCATGCTGTTTCTTTTAACCTAAAAGGAGAGGAAAGGAGTTAAATGTAAACCAGTAAGGTATTTGGTCCTCCCTGGCTGAAAGAAAAGGAGTAGTAATTTCCTTATTCATTTTTCCCCCATCATAAACATAAACACACAACAACATCTGACTTGATAAATGAACCCTATATTTCTCCTGAACTGCCTAGCCTTGTAAGGACGTCAGTGTTGAGACCCATAGCTGACAGAAAGATATTAACTTTTAGAAATGTGACTGGTAGAAAGGGTGATTGTCCAAACAGATAATGATCTGGACAAAGGTGTAAATAGCCTATGGATAAGATTCGTAGGTGATGATGAGGAGCGAGAAGTAATTTGCAAGTGTCTGCACATTTTAAAACGGTGAGAAGAAAATGAAGTGAATGAAATAACTCTGGAGTTTGCTTCTAATTCTGTAATAATGCCAAGACTCTGTGGGGCCACATACGACGCACTTGTGCTGAAATTGCTCCTAATAAGGATAATGGCAGCTGACAAATTCTTGAAATGAGACATACATTCTGTCCCGGTGATAAATATTTAATTCTACTCTAGTTAATTTAGGTAAAATAAAAATAATTGGAAGGATAGCTTAAATAATGAAGCCTTGGCAAGGGACGGAAACAGCACATCCCCGGGCGTTAGAGATGAAGAACTGTTACACTCTCCCTGCAAGGCATTACAGTTGCAGTGGTGTGACTCCACGTGTTCTCCTTTCTTCCATCAGCATTCAGTTTCCCAGAAGAGAGAATCACACAGCTACAGAGAGTGACATGGAGGCCAGGAAATTCCTATTTGATGTTGCTCCCAGCTCACGTGACAGAGAGGAGACCTTGTCCCCCAAAGGAAAAAGCCAAGTGTTTCTCTAAATGAAGGAGGAGAGGGTAGCATCTGAGCAGTCCAAACACAAATGCCCAAGATGTTGGTGTGTGTTTATGTTCATGATGGGGAAAATGAATGAGGACATTACTGCTGCTGCTTTGTAAGTGGTTAAGAATCCACCTTACAATGCAGGGGCTGGGTGTTCCACTACTGGTCGGGAACTAAGATCCTCCATGCCAGGAGCAACTAAGCCCCCCAACTACTGAGCCTCCTGCCCCCCACCCCCTGCAGAGAGTTCCTGCACCACAACGAAAGATCCCATGTGACGCAGTGAAGATCCTGCAGCCGCAACTAAAACCCAGTGCAGCCAAATAAATACATTTCCTAGCTTTAAATAAGTATGAGGGAACAGTGTGCAGTTCATATGATAATCCTAAACATCTAAGGCATTAATTCTAATACCAGAATCTAGTCACGTGGTTTGAGGAAAAAGAAAACTTTTCTCAGCACCTGAAATAGATTAGTCGTTAGTTTTTTTTTTTTAATAACCAGCTCTTCAGTGTATTATTTTGCTAGTTTAAGCTAGAGTCATTTTATATTTTGTGACTATCAACCTAGATTCAGTGATGCAATCTAATCATCACCATTTGTTTTCTAAATAAGCATCAATTTTAATTTTAACACAGTTAAGAAAAAATAGGTTAGTTAAAAAAACAAGTGTTTTAATTAATTCCCAAATTGGAGAATGTCTTATAATATTTGGTTTCAGTTCAGTTCAGTTGCTCAATCATGTTTGACTCTTTGCGACCCCATGGACTGCATCACGCCAGGCTTCCCTGTCCATCACCAACTCCCAGAGCTTGCTCGAACTCATGTCCATCAAGTCAGTGATGCCATCCAACCATCTCATCCTCTGTCATCCCCTTCTTCTCTTGCCTTCAGTCTTTCCCAGCATCAGATGGTGACTGCAGCCACAAAATTAAAACACACTTGCTCGTTGGAAGAAAAGCTATGACAAACCTAGACAGCACGTTAAAAAGCAGAGACATTACTTTGCTGACAAAGGTCCGTCTAGTCAAAACTATGGTTTTTCCTGTAGTCGTGTATGAATGTGAGAGTTGGACCATAAAGAAAGCTGAGCACTGAAGAATTGATGCTTTTGAACTGTAGTGTTGAGCAGCAAGGAGATCAAACCAGTCAATCCTAAAGGAAACCAGTCTTGAATATTTGTTGGAAGGACTGATGCTGAAGCTGAAGGTCTAATACTTTGGTCACATGTTTGGTATAATACTCTAATTTTTGGTTATCTATTACCTTCCTGGGCTTCCCTGTGGCTCAGCAATAAAGAATCTGCCTGCCAATGCAGGAGACATGAGTTTGATACCTAGGTCAGGAAGACCCTCCTGGAGAAGGAAATGGCAACCAACTCTAATATTCTTGCCTGGGAAATCCCATGGACAGAGGAGCCTGGTGGACTATAGACCATGCAGTTGCAAAACAGTTGAATACAACTGATCAAGTAAACAACAAATTACTTTTCTATCTGTGGCTCAGAAAATATCTTGAATGATCTCTTTATGTGACTAAGCCTTCCCTAAGGTAGCATTGCCTATACAGTGTTTCACTATTACAAATCTTTTTTTTTTCCTTTTGCAAGAATGTTCTTTCTATTTCTTTCCGTTAAAATATATATATGAAACTATGTTTAATATGGATTTCCCCTGTGGCTCAGCTGGTAAAGAATCCACCTGCAATGCAGGAGACCCTGGTTTGAACCCTGGGTCAGGAAGATTCTCTGGAGAAGGGAAAGGCTACCCACTCCAGTATTTGGGCCTGGAGAATTCCATGGAGTGTATAGTCCATGGGGTCGGAAAGAGTTGGATACGACTGAGCGACATTCACTTAACTTTTACTCAAAGATCTTCTCTTCCTTGTCCTTCTTTCTCCTCTTCTTTCTTTTTCCAAAAAAAAAAAAAAAAAAAAAAACTTTAAGTATAGTGAGTACTTTGTCAGGATATTACTGTTAGTACAGCTCTGGTTAATTTAGAATGTTAGTGGCTTTGAGTGGAGAAGGAAATGGCAACCCACTCCAGTATTCTTGCCTGGAGAATCCCATGGATGGAGGAGCCTGGTGGGCTACAGTCCACAGGGTCACAAAGAGTTGGATACAACTGAGCGACTTAACTAACTAGTGGCTTTGAGAATGGGGTATTGGAAATAAAATGGTACAATAGATGGGAATGTTTGGTGTCCCCCTGTCTGGAATTCTTTTAGTAAGAGAAGCTGGAAATAGAGTGTCCGTAACGCTCAGATTCTGTACTATACAGTCAATAGAAAAGCCGAAGAGAATTGCAAGTGTGGAGCTGCTGCTGCTGCTAAGTCGCTTCAGTCATGTCCAACTCTGTGCGACCCCATAGACGGCAGCCCACCAGGCTCCGCCGTCCCTGGGATTCTCCAGGCAAGAACACTGGAGTGGGTTGCCATTCCTTTCTCCAATGCATGAAAGTGAAAAGGGAAAGTGAAGTCACTCAGTCGTGTCCGACTCTTCGAGACCCCATGGACTGCAGCCTACCAGGCTCCTCCATCCATGGGATTTTCCAGGCAAGAGTATTGGAATGGGGTACCATTAGGCATTCAGAATTAGGACCAGTTTGCAATACACAGCAGGTGAATGTGATACACAAGCATTCCTGTGCAGAAATCAGGAAATTGCTCTGAACCCCAGTGTGGAAGTTAGATGTGTTCCTAAACTGCCTACGTCACACCTAGGGTAACTGAAAAAGACTATAGACAATAGACGGGGGCACTGTGAGTTACCTGGAAGGAAAAGGAAGTGCATTTCAAAGCATAACCAGTGAGAAAGCAGGTCAGAGGGAATCTGAAGGATGCTGGCTGAGGTTGGCCAGTTTGCTGTTGCCTTTGAAGTGTATTTAAACTTTTGATGAGCAACATACAGGGGGAGGAAAGTCTTTTTATCCTTCCAGGCTTTTGGCTGAGAGTCCCTGTAATAAAAGACAGATGAACAGGAGGAAAACAAACAGATGTCTGATAATAAATATAGATTAGTGTACATGGAAGATACCCAAGAAAACAATAATCCCCTCAAATGGCCACCATCTTCAATACCGTCTCCAGCTAAAGACAAAGATGCTGGGAGGTTAGGGAGACAGTAGCGGGAATTTTTCAGACAAATCGCAATAAACAAGCACGTGGTCATCATGTACATTGAAGTGTCTGTCTCCTCGTCATCCTCCTCTTCCTGGTACAAAAGGGAAATAAAATGTTAGTGGCTCAGTCATGTCCAGCTCTTTCTGACCCCATGGACTGTAGCCCCTGGGCTCTTCTGTGAATGGAGTTCTCCAGGCAAGAATACTAGAGTGGGTTGCCATGATCTTCTCCAGGGGATCTTCCTGACCCAGCGATTGAACCTGGGTCTCTCACATTGCAGACAGATTCTTTATCGTCTAAGCACCAGGGAAGCCCATGGCACATAAATGGGGATACCTTATAAAACATTAATTTCTCTTTTATGAGAAGGTAACTTCTACTCGGTTTTCAGAACTTTTGTTCTGTCTGCTTTTTAAAAAAATAGTCAACTTAAGATAATTCTTATGCCAAAGAGACAAAATATTTAGGGCTGGCGATTTCTGCTCCCCTCAAACAACATTGGGAAGAGTAGCTCTAAGCAAGACAGGGTTTCTTGACATCTTTACTTCCTACCAGTTTGATCCTTCTGCCAAGGCAGGAGATGCAAGAGAGGCAGGTTCGATCCCTGGGAAAGGAAGATCTCCTGAAGAAGGGAATGGCAACCCACTCCAGTATTCTTGCCTGGGAAATCCCATGGACGAAGGAGTCTGGTGGGCTATCGTCCACGGTGTCGCCAAGAGTCAGACATGATTAAATGACTGAGCACACACATGCCGGTTGATACTAAGACCCTCATAGATTCCTTGTCTCCTCTATTTTCAAATATTTATTTTCCTTCTTGTTGGGAGATAACCAGATGTTACCTAAGCAAAATGTTGTGACCTGCATTTAAATTCATTTTTTAAGGAAAAATAGCATTAGGTGAACTTTCACTTACTAATCCTGCACTTGTAACAGAATGTTTGTTTCTCGGAGACATGTAGCCATTGATCTTGATAACGTTTATAATGGTTCTTGAATTTTAGTGAATCGCTCACTTGAAAATGCCAATTATACTTTTCTCTATAGTCATACATATTCTGTTTTCCTCTCTATAATCTCACCTTTGAAAGGCAGTTAACTTCCTGGAAAAATATTAATTCCTATGTCTTTGCTTAATTCAGATACTTAAATCATCCATGGTAAAATAAGCATGATATATGGCATGAGAGATCCTGCGTGTCAGCATCGTGATTAGAAGCACCATAAATGTCTATTTTCTTTCACATCCAATGACAAGACCATGTTTCTGTTTCACCTCACAGCCCCGACCTCTGCTCCGAAGGATTTGACAGTCATTACTCGAGAAGGGAAGCCTCGCACTGTCATCGTGAGCTGGCAGCCTCCCTTAGAAGCCAATGGGAAAATTACTGGTAGGCATCTCAGCTTTATTTCCTGTGCTGCTCCGCGTGGCCTGCCGTGGCTTACCTCCCGCATGCCGCTCAAACCTCTTATGTATTAGGTTTCTGTCCCAGCATCTCTGTTGACTCCTGACCCTCTCTGATTGTCTCCTCTTACCACTGCTGACCTTGGAATTCTTCTAATGGAGCCTACAAATATACACCCCAGCACATTTCCTTTGTGTTGCTTCCTGAAAGATGTATATTCCAATTAGTGTAGACCTTCTCTGTTTCATTCTGTGTGGCATTAGGATAACCTCTTAATGGAACTCCTTTGAGCCTAAATGACTAAAAAGAAGCCAGTTGTTGGGCAATTATAAAATATAAAAGACACTTAATGGCCATGTATTTTCCTAGGAAACATAGGAAGGAGACTTGTCTGAGGGTTTTTAGTTTCTCACTTAGCTCTTAGCTTCTTACTTAAATCATAAGGTTCAGAAAACATTTGATATTGATGGATGGAAATTGAACTTAATGAATATTTCACAGTGACAGATTTTATTTTGCCAAATATTACAGATAACATCGATGCCTAATTAAAGCATCCATTAGAAGCCTGTAATGTTAATTTAGTATGAAAAATATAATGGAATTCTATTAGAGATTTTGCATTTAAATGATCACTTTAGGCGTTTAATAGATGTCTCCATAGCATATAATTATTATGAAAAATATTGTATAACTAAAAATGTGCACATTATAGTCTAATTAACTTGAACCGTTGGGTTAGGCACATGTAAGAGTCACTCCTGTTTCTGCATTTTTGCATACCAAGAGTGGATAGCACTAGTATACATTAACAAAGCAATTCAGCTATTCTCTGGTACAGAGATAAGCATGGGAATTACAGTTCAGATGGCACATGTACTTGATGTGAGTTACTTTTTGAATTTTACAAAATGAAAAGGTAATGTGAAAATTCCAAATGTGGTTTAAATTTAAGCTGAAGACTTTTTTCCTCCAAGAAATTGCTCTTCCTACAATAGCAAACAGAATTTTAATTTGAGCTGACAAATATGGAAAAAAAAGAGGGACATACAGTCTCCCCAGAATCTGATATACTCAGTTGTCACTGTGCCAGACCTTCTGAAACTGAGGCTGGCTCATTCTAATTTTTTGTTTTTCTCCATTCAGTGTTATGACCTCTTTCCATTGGTTCTATTTCAGTACTTTTGGAGATTCTGATTTGTTTACATGATGACTTCTATTATGTTATTAACAGTTGTTTATAAGCATATGGTAAATCAACAGATAATAAGTTTAAGAAGAAAACAATCCAGAGTAGGAATTGTCTGAATAAAAATAAGTTCTAATAGAAAAAAATATACTTTGGGGTAAAGGATAAAACAAGTCATATATTACCCAGTTCTTCACTTTATTTAAATAAATCTCACCAAATGGTCTATGCGAAAAATAGAATGTGTTTTCAACTCTGAAAAAAATGCTTAATTTTGCTTTTCAGTTGGAACAAAAAATGGAAGTCGGCCCCAAATTAAGAAATGTAAATTAATCTGAGCGATAAAATTTTGTGTGCTAATGTCACAGTGCATTTATAACAAACTGTGTCCACATATTTTATTTAGAATTGTATGTTCAGTAATTCTCATGACTAAAAATCTATTCTTTCACAATTGCATAGTTTAAGTATGAAAAGAACTAATTTTCCCCTTTAAAGAATAGTTTATTTGTTAAAGTCAGTTTATAATTATCATTCTAAGCTATTTTGACTCAATTCAACAGGGAGCAAACACTAAGAACCCTTAATACAACTTTAAACAACACTTAAAACAACTTCCGTTCCATGCCTGTTTTGATACTTTCATTCAAATCAATTCCAAAAAATAGTATGATAAAATATTTAAAGCACCAGCTCTTTAGACTGAGGGCCCAGATTTTCTGCACTCAGTTTCTTGTGAAAGTCCAAAGGAAGACGTGAGTTCTCTTCCAGTGTGTGGGGACACGTGTTTACCTGTGTGGAGGAATATACTCCTGTCCTGCTTCCATATTTCTTTGTTTTCCTAAATCCCTCTATGCCCACAGTAGAACAAGATCATTAAGAACCTAGCCTTCTGATGGAGATGACTGAGCAGGTTATTTCATCTCCCTGAGTCTCCCTTTAGGACTCCTTTTATAGAATTGTTATAATAAAGGACTGAGAACAGTCCCTGATACCCTGTGAGCACTGAAATAATTTAGTGATTATTCTTCCCAGTTGAAATTCATTCAGGAGCAGGTGTTCATCAATGTACTCTGCTCAGAACCCAGACCATCAATTTGTAAGTGTACATGATGATGAACGTGTGTATGTGGGTGTGCACACACATGTGCTCAGTTGTGTCTGACTTGGTGACCCCATGGATAGCAGCCTGACAGGTTCCTCAATCCGTGGGGTTTTTCAGCAAGGATAGTGGAGTGGGTTGTCATTTCCTCCTCCAGGGGATCTTCCCAACCCAGGGATCAAACCTATGTCTCCTGTGTCTCCTGCATTGCAGGCAGCTTCTTTACCACTGAGCCATATAGATATGTGTATATATGTGTACATAGATTTATATTTCAAAAAGATGAAACAAAAAATGTTGACAAGGGAGATCCAGATTATTCCAGTGCCTCAGTTCCTTGATCATAAGCTGACAGCTTGGGAATTTAGACTGATGTTTTCAGAAGAAAATGGTTCCAAATGAATTAAACATTTAGTATAAGCTTGTCCTTCTCCTCAGCACTTTTGTATTGTAAGTAGTCATATGTTCCCTATTCTTCTGTTTTGAAATAAAGAGTCAAGGGCCTTCTGGGGTAAATAATTCTCCTAAAGTCAGATAACCAAGAAATAGCAGAGCTAGGCTATGAAACTCAGGTTCCTACTCTTAACTATTACACTAAGCTTTGTTCTTCTTACTAGTACTGGCCCAAATCAATGACAGTCAACTGATTTATGACTTAATTTGTCTGAGGATGGATTGAACATAGAACCTTTTTAAAACTCCCTGAGTGATTTTAATATATAATTAGAATTGTGAAACATTGATCTAAATAAATGCAGCATCCAGCATTAAGATCAAACACCAATATAGATAAAAGAGAGCTTCAGAGGTTGTTTCCTTATCAATACCATCTAATGACTAAGGTTACACCCTCTTTTCTGTGTATTTTGACACTCTAGTCCCATTCCTTTCCTTGAAATTCTCTTCTCACTTGACTTCTGTAAAACTGCCTAACCACTTTTCTTCCCAATTCCAGGCTGTAATTTCTCAGTCCCCTAGTCATCCTTTTCTTCCACCTGTTCCAGAAGTGCTATTTCCCGGAACGCAGATCTTTTCGTTCTTTTTGTTACTTTCTCTGATAAAAGTTATCCACGCTATAGCCAGGACTTCAGTGAACTTGCAGTTAATGTCTCTGAAATCTGTATCTCCATCCAAGGAGTTCTAAATATACACATCCCATCTCATGCTGTACATTTACACTTCTCTGTCTTACTGGAAACTGGTTCTACTCCCCAAGCCCTCTTTCCGCCATTCTTCTGTTTTTAGTCTAACACCCACCACAAACAGCCAAGTGGTGCACTATTATATTCTGGAATAGGTTGTTAGCTCATTGACATTGTGAACCGAGCTGGACACTCACACTGGAATCATATGTGTCTATTATTCTTACTTGCATCTTTTCAGAAGCTCCCACCATTCACCCAACTGCAGAAAGTGGCATCTTAGTCTCATCTTGACTTCTTCCTGTCCATCCCCTTTCCATATTATCATGTGAAAAAATCTAAATGCTTATAGTACAAGGCTGAAAGCTCTAGGAGAACAGGGTTCAGATTTTGTTTAATTCTTTCTCCCCAGTAACAATATCTTTGACACTCAATAGGTAATTAATAAACATCTGTTGAGTGGAACGATCATCAAATTGATATTCAATATATTGTTTGATTTGACTCTGTAGTGCCAGCTTCCAAACAAGGTATTTATTAAGCCTTATTAATATAAATAAATAAAAGCTTTAGCATTTACTAAATAGTTACTATGTAAAGATAATTTAATAGAAATACCCATATATTTTAAGTTTTTAAAGCGCATTATCTCACAGCAACTTGTTTTCTGATAAGTTAATTAAGACATAACTTGGATAAAGCAAGTTGCTCAAGGTTGCAACAAAGCTAGTTAATATTAGCAGTATTACTTGAGTTCAAGCTTCCCTGAATCCATAACCCATAATTTTTGACCACAAAAGAATAGAAAATTGGTCCTCATTTTTAATATATCTACCTCTGTGTACATATACTTATTAGAATCAGTTCTTTAAAGATGAGAAGCCCTCTTTGGGCTGAGCTCCTTGCTGGGAGGGGCCAGTTCTATATGGTCTTCCCGGTTCTTATCAGCCTCCCTGATCCATGGAAAGGAATCAGCCATGAGTGGAAGTATGGAAAAGGACAGAAGAGAGATGAGAGGTGGAGGTGAATACTTTCTGACACTTTGCTTCTGGAATGACAACTACCTATTCGTATACGTGCATGTGAGCTAAGTCGCTTCAGTCGTGTCCAGCTCTTTGCACCCTAGGCACTGTAGCCCACCAGGCTCCTCTGTCCGTGGGATTCTCTGCGCAAGAATACTGGAATGGGTTGCCATGCCCTCCTCCAGGGGATCTTCCCAACCCAGGGATCAAACCTGAGTCTCTTATGTCTCCTGCACTGGCAGGCTTTTTTTTTTTTTTTTTTTAACCACTAGCACCATGTGGGGAGCCCAGGTACTTGTATAAGTAGAGTCAAAATGAAAGATGCATGATGCTATGTTTTATATGTATTTAGACAAATGGTATTTCCATGCTAGAATGCCCAGGTAAATTAATAAACCCAAAAGGTTTTGCAACCTATGGTAGAATGTAATACTCTTTCAGTCAGTGTGGTGGATAAGAGATAAAAATGAAGTGGAAAAAATATAAAATTAGACAGAGAGGAATGAACATATGGATACAGAAAGGTAGCGACAAACCTGTAAATGCATCCCAGCTTGTGTGGTTATGTGGAAATCTCCAAGGTGAGACTTCAGTAGTGGACTTAATAGCCTCGAAACATGTTAAACTCATTCACCAAATGAAGTTCTATGGTTTCTCTAAGGCTAGATGTTAGAGTTCCGAGTAACGTAGTCTGTTTATGTTCTCCATCTCAGTATTCAAATTTATAACCAATGATGGTTCTTTTTATTTTAATAAGTTTAAGAAAATTGCTTAAATACAAATTGGGGTCAGAACCTGATGGAGCACTTTTAGCTTTACTTATGTGATGCCAGAACTGTCATTTTTTAAAACATTTTATTTATTATTATTATTAGTATTCTGGCCACACCGTGTGGTATGTGGGATCTTAGTTCCCCAACCAGGGATCTAACCCACACCCCCTGCAGTGGGAGCATGATGCCTTAACCACTGGACTGGGAAGTCCAGGGAAGTCCAGGGAAGTCTTGGAACTGTCATTTTAAAATGCTTCAGTGAATACGCTTCACATAGAAAAACAATGAAGGCAAGTATTATATTCTTAATGGAGAAAATCAGGGATAATTGTAGCTGACATGGGATGGGAGCACAGTCATCCAAACTTTAAAGTTTGTCATGCTCTTACAAGAGCCCATGAAAACTTGAACAATTTCATTAAATGTCATGAATTTAAAACTTAAATACTTACAGGCTAAAGGGTTTTATTCAATAAGTGAGTTTCCATACCTATTATCCAGAGACTATTTTATTAGTTTTTTTGAAGAATAATAAGTAATATAAGACATGGCTCCTGAACTAAAGGAATGTTCTTATTCTTTTGGAGAGATAAGATATGCATGTAATAAGAGCTAGAAAAGTATTATTAGTGCCAGGCCCTTCTTTTCAATAGATGTGGTTTCTTTGGGCGCAAAAATGGAGACTCCTCTGGCTTAAAGAGTAGTAGGAGATTTTATTGATGTTGACCACAGGGGCTGAGTTCTCAGTGAATGGACACCTATGAATCAGAAACAACTCCTTTATCCAACGGTATTTTACCATCCCTTTTGAAGTGCAGTCTTCCAATTTTAATACCATCCAGAGGGAGGAGTCATATAACCTTTATAAATTTTGCAGACTTTTTTTTTTTGTGGTAGGTCCTTTATCTTTCCCTGAGCTTTCCACATCTTAGACATTCATATTTGTAGCATCAACATCTCAACAAATATATTACAAAAATTACTGAATTAACACGATCAACTAAAGCAGTGATCCCTGACTATACTAGAAGACAGAAGTCACTGGGGTGCAGATTCCTGGGGTTACCAGAAATCTATTTTACTTGTCACTGCTGTGTAACAACATTACCACAAATTTAGCAGTTTAAAAGCACACACACTTGCAATCTCACTGTTTCTGTCAGTCAGGAATCCAATCTCAATTTAGCCGGGTAATCGGCTTTAAGGTCTCTTACAAAGTGGTAATCAAGGAGTTGGCTTCGGCTGATGTCTCACTTGAGGCTTACCTGGGGAAACACTAGCATCTAAGCTTAAGTAGTTTTTGGCAAGACTCAGTTGCTCACTGGCTGTTGATCAGTTGCAGACTCAGTTCCTTGACACGTGGTCTTCTCCATCTGGCGACCTATTTCATCAAAGCCAACAAGGGAGTCTGCTAGCAAGACAGAAGTTACAACTCATGTAACATCATCATGGAAGCAACAGTCCATCACATTTGCTTTATTCTCTTGGTTAAAAGCAAGCCTTAGGTCCTGTCTAAACTCAGCGAGAAAGGACTGCACAAAGATATAACTACCAGGAGGCAGGCATAATTGGGGGTTATCAAAGACTTGTCTGCCGTCTCTCCAGTCAAAATGCCCTCAGCCTGGGAGAGGCTCAGTGGGACAAATTAAGAGAATAGCATTGACATAATGTGCTACCATGTGTAAAATAGCTAGTGGAAACCTGATGTATATATAACACACAGGGAGCTCAGGTCGGTGTTCTGGATGACCTGGAGGAGTGGGAGGGAGGCTCAGGAGTGAAGGGATATATTTTTACATATAACTGATTTATACTGTTACACAGCAGAAACTAACACAGCATTGTTAGTTTTAATTTTAATTTTAAATTAAAAATTTTTTTAAACCAAAATACCCTTTCTTGAACTCTGTGGTTTGTAACTTATACCTAGTCCCCAGGTAATTCTTATGATGAGGCAGATTTGAGAAATAACAAAGTCAAAAAAAGTGGAAGCCAGATTAAAATAGATGCAAGGTTTCAGCATTGACAAGAATTTAAGAGAAATGGACTTCCAGAAGAGGTAGTTTGTGGCATTGCTTAATCCTAAAGAATCACAAGGAAGAAGTATCCAGTTCACTGTCTAGAACACATCCCCTAAACTGAGATATAATTCTGTAAATTACTATAGGATTAAGTGAAAATGATACAAAATCATATAAGTATTCTTCTATGTATTGGAATGGATTACAGAGTTCACAGAAAGGAGAGCTCACTATAGAGGAAGGTTTCACATGTTCAGTTCAGTTCAGTTCAGTCGCTCAGTCATGTCTGACTCTTTGTGACCCCATGAATCACAGCATGCCAGGCCTCCCTGTCCATCACCAACACTCGGAGTTCACTCAGACTCACATCCATTGAGTCAGTGATGCCATCCAGCCATCTCATCCTCTGTCGTCCCCTTCTCCTCCTGCCCCCAATCCCTCCCAGCATCAGAGTCTTTTCCAATGAGTCAACTCTTTGCATGAGGTGGCCAAAGTACTGGAGTTTCAGCTTTAGCATCATTCCTTCCAAAGAAATCCCAGGGTTGATCTCCTTCAGAATGGACTGGTTGGATCTCCTTGCAGTCCAAGGGACTCTCAAGAGTCTTCTCCAACACCACAGTTCAAAAGCATCAATTCTTCGGCGCTCAGCCTTCTTCACAGTCCAACTCTCACATCCATACATGACCACAGGAAAAACCATAGCCTTGACTAGGTGGACCTTAGTCGGCAAAGTAACGTCTCTTCTTTTGAATATGCTACCTAGGTTGGTCATAACTTTTCTTCCAAGGAGTAAGCGTCTTTTAATTTCATGGCTGCAGTCACCATCTGCAGTGATTTTGGAGCCCCCCAAAAATAAAGTCCGACACTGTTTCCACTGTTTCCCCCATCTATTTCCCATGAAGTGATGGGACCAGATGCCTAAACTGGACCTTGATGGATGGGTAGAAATTGGATGATGAAAGAAAGGAAAGGTGAAGTGGTGTGAAGAATAAGAGGGAAGTAGGTGTGAGCACAGCACGGAAATCAGTCTTCCTGGAGTAAGGGTTGTGCTGAGATGTAAGAAGTGTGGATGCTTGTTTTGGCAGGGAAGTGAATCTGAGTTAGAGAACCTTCTGACATGACCTCTGAAAGAACTATGTATGAAGGTCCCCGGTCAAAATGGGACAAGTGGGACTGAAAAGGAAGGACTAGGAGAATCAAAGGAGGATAACTTTTAATTTTTTTAGAGCTTTCTTTTTTATCGTAGTATAACTGCTTTACGTTGTCGTGTTAGTTTCTGATGTACAACAGAGTGGATCAGTTATATGCATACGTATATCCTCCCCCTCTTGAGCCTCCCTCCAACCTCCTCCATCCCACCTCTCTCGGTCATCACAGAGCACCAAGCTGAGCTCCCTCTGCTATGGAGACAATTGGTTTTAAAAGTGTTACTTACAAAGAAATGTATTCAATCCATAAGCTCAGACCTAGAGATAAAGTTGATGGCCTATCTAATGCAGATACCATTGCAGAATTTTAACAGAGATAGGGGCTGACCAAATTCATGTAGCAAAGGCACCTGCAATGAGTTGTTTTATAGTTTATACTGCACCGTTATCTGATATATATTGTAATATAAAGTGATGAATTATTGCTTTAAAATAAAAGCTACCTTAAATATTAGCCAAATAAAATGTTAGAGTATAAAGAGTTTACAGGGATAACTGGATCTGTTTGGGTGCATATTAGATTACCACCATTGAGAACACTACTGTTATTCAAGTAACATATCCCCTAACACAGAGGATGAATGAGACTATCAAATGATGAATTTATTAATGTTTGAAATATTAACTAGATAACCTACAGTAATCAAAAAATACTTCTTCTTTCTGTTTGTTTATTTTTGCTTAGGTGGGATGGGCTAGGGGAAAGAGTATTGGAATTTTAGTATGGTAATAGAGGATTTATCCTAGCCCTTTTATCAGTTAGCTTGGGTTCTTCTCAGCTTTATCATCTATGAAAAGAGAGCCAACAGTGTCCCTGCCAACCTCACAGAGTTATTACAGTAATCAAATATGATCATTTATTTTTATGGCACTTTAAAATATTGGGCATTTTATACTTTTCAATGTATTTTTATTATTTAAACACTAGCCAAAATAAACATTACTTATTTTCATTATTGGATACAGTGAAAATGACAGACTTGTTATCTATCTTTTAAGTTTTTCCTCATGTTTGTATATTAGAGCAAACCAATAATCAGGATTTACAGACAGCAGAAACCTCACATTTTTAAATATGGCAGATAGTTTTAACAGCTTATTCCATTTTTTAGATCCTGTACACTGAAGTAATTCTTTTTCTAATCTTTGCAATACCAAAAACAAAATCATTACTTGCCAAACTGGCTACTGCACTTTATAGCTTGTAGATATATAATAATCCTTGAAAATTGTACTTGGGAAATATGGATGTTTGGAAACAAGTAGTGCATGTAGTCAGGACACTAAACAAAGGTGTGTTCATTTATTTTTGCAGCTTACATCTTGTTTTATACCTTGGACAAGAACATTCCAATTGATGACTGGATTATGGAAACAATCAGTGGTGATCGGCTTACTCATCAAATCATGGATCTCAACCTGGACACTGTGTATTACTTTCGAATTCAAGCACGAAATGCCAAGGGAGTGGGGCCTCTCTCGGATCCCATCCTCTTCAGGACTCTGAAAGGTTGGAATCATTTCGTGTCATTTCCTTTTCTTTCTTTTTTTTTCCCTATGGAGCAGTTATAAAATAGTTTTGAAGTCTGTTTAGGGAATTGCCTTAAACCATCTCTCTTGGCACCATGACTACAGTGGACATTCAAAAGAAGTTAAAATGCAAATTAAAACCAAAATGAGATATCACCTTAAGCCTGTTAGAATGAGTGTCATCCAAAAGAGAAGAGACAACAAATGCTACCTTGGCTATGGAGAAGAGAGAACCCTGGTGCACCATTTGGGTATGTAAATTGGTGCAGCCACTACGGAAAACAGTATGGAGGTTCCTCAAAAAATTACAAATAGAAATACCATATGATCTAGCAATTCCACTTCTGGGAATATATTCAAAGAAGACAAAAACATTGACTCTCTAAGATACTTGCATCCTGATGTTCATAGGAGTATTATGTACAACAACCAAGACATGGAAACAACATAATGTCCACTGATGGATATAATGGAATATATATATATATATAATGAAATATACATATAATGGAATATTACTCAACCACACACAAAAACATGGAAATCCTACCATTTGTGACAGTATGGATGGACCTTGCAGGTGTTATGCTAAGTGAAATAATTCAGAGAGAAAGACAAATGCTGTATGATCTCACTTATATATGAGATCTAAACAAACAGATAAACACCAAACTCAGAAAAAGACATCAGATTTGTGGTTATCAAAGGTAGGAGTTGATGAAGGAAGGATTTGGAGGAAAGTAATTAAAAGGTACAAACTTTCAGTTATAAGAGATGTAGGTACTAGGGAGGTAATAAACAGATGATGACTATAGTTAACACTGCTGTCTGATACACAGGAAAGTTGTTAAGAGAGTATATTCCAATAGTTATGAAGAAAAATTTTTCCTTTTATTGTATTTATACAAGATAATGGTTATTAACTAAAGCTATTATGATAATCATTTCACAATATATGTAAATAAATCATCTTGCTATATATCTTATACAGTGATGTGGAGTTTCCCAGCTGGTGCTGGTGATAAAGAATCTGCCTGCCAGTGCAAGAGATGCGGGTTCAATCCCTGGGTTGGGAAGATCCCCTGGAAGAAGGCATGGCAACCCACTCCAGTATCCTTGTTTGGAGAACCCTATGTACAGAGGAGTCTGGCGAGCTACAGTCCATAGCATTGCAAAGAGTTGGACACAACTGAAGTGACTTAGGATGCGTGTCAGTTATTTCTTAAATAATTGAAAAAAAATTAGAAACTGGAACAAATAAGATAAAAGATAATTAATTAAAAGTTACCTTTTTATGCTGAAAGCCAGCATGTCAAAGAAATATCTGTTATTACATTTTCTATCATCAGCACAAAGCAGACATATTTAACTTGACTTTTTTTCCATTACACTCCTTTTGGAATTTTGTATTGACTTCATGTATATGGGCTCTATTCAAAATATAATGAAACACTTTAACCATTGTGTTTAAGGGATAAAAATTAAAAAGCATTTTATTACATGAACTGCATGCATACTGTCTACTACCAAGTTTAAGTATTTCCTTTCGGGAACTAGTGTTCTTATTAAAAGAAATTTTGATATGGCAAGACAGAAAATCTCAAACAAAATTAATTTTTTTAAGGACACAGATTGGCAACATGAAAAAAATATCTTAAATCATTACTAGAAGAAAACTCTACATGCTTACAAGTATAGAAATAACTGCTCAATTTAAGGATAGTTGTATGTTTACAAAGAAAAATAAAAGGCCTAAGAATAGTGACTACCTCATAATGATCTTCATATAATTTCTTTCTGTTTTAGAGCACAACATTATTATTATTTTTTTTTTGGTGGATGAATGATTTCAAGAGCCTCTATTATTTAGCAATTGAAAATAATTCAGATGTTCCATAGATGATATTTAAAGATGTGTATTTAAAGTATGATATGTGTTATTGTTGCTAAGTCATGTCCAACTCTTTGCCACCCCATGGACTGCAGCCCACCAGGCTCCTCTGTCCATGGAATTTCCCAGGCAAGAATACTGGAGTGGGTTGCCATTTCCTTCTCCAGGGGATCTTTTAAACCCAGGAATTGAACTCATGTCTACTGCTTGGAAGACAGATTCCTTACCATCTGAGCCACCAGGGAAGCTTTTCAAGAGGATACTTAGTTTTTAAATCCCTTACCACATTATGCCCATATATCTGTCTGAAACCTTAACAAAACATGATGGCAAGCCACTGACAAATTAGCAACAAATATCTGGGTTGACATTTTTACCCATTTATTTGGACAAACTCAAGAAGAGACTTAGAATAACTACATAGCCCATTTCTCAGTTCTCCTAGGAAAAATACTCTAACAGTAGACTTTTAGATGCTGGTGATTGAGCTATTCAAAAGCTAGATCTGGTAGCAGCTAATCTGAAAGTTTGCCAAGAACATGTAAATAAGCATTCAGCCTAAGCCTACATGACAGCTCTTTAACGATAGAGTAGAAGTTGGAAGGAAGGCAAGAGGAAAATGAGCCAGTCTTCGCCTATCCAGATTTTTAGGACTTCATGTCTAAATCAGCAATTGAAAGGAAACTGGTTATTCATTTTGTGGGAGGATGAAATGTAACTAGATAATGTTTCACAAATGTTTCATCTTTATCTATAGACAAGTGCCAAACTAATTTCATGCTTACAATGTATGCCAACTAGAGATCTCACAGAGGGTTTAAGATAACTTAAGACAATGTATTAAGCAGCAGAGAGATGAGTTATCTAGGATTTATAGGCCCACACTGATCACCATCCTGTGGGTTATTTAATGAACTTCATATCCCATTTGGTACTATTTACTCTAAGTGCCCTGAACTCATCCATGAGATGTTTAAGAGTAAGAACAAATTCAGGATACGTTATATGTCACAATAGTCCATAAGGGTTATTTCTAATATCCTGATATGGATGTTTAAGATTATCTACCCCAAGTATATCATATTCAATTAATAGACAATTAGATTTTTATGCTCTCTTGTGCTGTGCTTAGTCGCTCAGTCATGTCCCATTCTTTGCAACCCCATGGACTATAGCCCCCGAGACCCCTCTGTCCATGGGGATTCACCAGGCAAGAATACTGCAGTGGGTTACCATGTCCTCCTCCAGGGAATCTTCCCAACCCAGGGATCGAACCCAGGTCTCCCGCACTGCCGGCAGATTCTTTATCATCTGAGCCATGAGGGAAGCCCATGGTCTTATAGTAAACAAAGTTTCAGATGTCTTAAATGTGTTTTAAATGATTCAGACATTGATGTTGCCTATATATCAACAATTGATATTGAATAGGCACGAACTTTATATGTATGTCACATGACAGATGGTCTAAGGTAAATAAATTACTCATCATAAGAGATTTGAAGCCACAGTGAGTCACATCTACACTAAAGATAAAATGCTCTCTGATTTAAGATTTTCCATTTCCAAAGCTGCTTCAAAATAGAAGGCCTCTGTCCATCAGAATGTAATGTCTGACAGACAGAAAGGCTTCCTTGTTGTCCTGAAGCTGAGGAAATTCTCAGTGGTCTGTGCAAGTTGCAAATTGTGCATTAGTCAGTTGTTAACAGCATCATTTTCTCATGCCCAGTCTTTGTAAAGATAGAGGCATTTTCTACTAGAGAGTAAGGTTTTTCTTTTTCTTTTTTGTTTTGGCCACCAGTCAGAGAAGTACAGGCAGCTCAATCTGTAATCATTGGTTAAATAAAAGGATGCTTATAACTTAAAAGGGATTAAATTGTCATTGCCTTTTTAAATTTTTTGTACATGCATTGTACAACATTGTACATATATGCAGTAGATCTGATTCTTTCTTTGAAATGTTAATTGGAAGAATGTTGAACTTCATTCTCTGACCCCAGAGGACTCTCCCATCTCCAGATTCCATATTATGATACCTGCACAGTAGAGAAACCTTGGAAGAAGTCTGAAATGTATGTTTATTTCTGCCCATCACATGAGTCATTCCTTCTAGTAAAGTAAGCTTCTCCATGTTGGACTGTCAAGTAATAAGGAGGAAGGACATTCCTGAAGGATTAAACCAAACAGGGCATCTGTGGAGACATGAAGTCGTTTCCCACAAGAGAAGCAGAGTCGTCAGCAGTGGAAGAGCACTAGAGTAGGGTCTCTTTTCTGGGTATTCTTAATTGCCACTCTGAAATGTACATCTCTCCCATGCAAGGATATGGAGCTGAAGCTGTGCTCCAGAATACAAAAAAGTTTTATTTATTTTTAAATAATTTTGTGACAAAGTACATGATATTTGTGATAGGTGACAGGAGAAATTAAAAATTCAAGGCATAAAATTATAATACTTTGGCATTTGTTTTTAATTTTTAAAAGTCATTATTTTCTTTAATAAAAAGTACTTATTAGGACATGTTTAGTCCCTGTTGGGAAATATTCTTTAGTATTATTCACCATACCAAATATTTATTTGTTACTTGTCAAAAATTTCTTGGACTACAGGTAATGCATTATGTAATTAAAGACAAAGGGAGAGATGAAGAATGGCAATAAGATGAGACTGATTTTCTTCTCTTATTTTTAGTATCATTCCAAAAAGTCCTCACCTAAATATGAGATGCTGATTCAAATAGTTTCTCAAGTGTGTTCTGGTCTGTCTACCAAACTTTTGCCTTCCTGGCTTGTTTGGTCATATAGACCCTAATATGCCCTTCCTCGTTCTTACTGAACACTTGGTATGGCACTTCTTAGAGCAAAGAGTTCTTCCTTAAAAGCTACATTAGGATACTTTCTCTGTATGTAAACAATAGATAATGCATTTGCCTCTCAAAAGCACCTCTCGTCAACAATTCCCTAATACCATAACAAAATATATTTTGAAACATCATTAGTGTTGATTGGGAAATGGGAGAGAAAAATTAAGATACACATTAAACTGTAATGATTATATTTGAAAAGACCGGATTAGATGACCTGGTGAGTTGAAAATTCTTAAATCTTGAGGAGATACAAGTTCATTTCAGTAGCTCAGTCGTGTCCGACTCTTTGCGACCCCATGAATCACAGCACGCCAGGCCTCCCTGTCCATCACCAACTCCCAGAGTTCACTCAGACTCAACGTCCATCGAGTCAGTGATGCCATCCAGCCATCTCATCCTCGGTCGTCCCCTTCTCCTCCTGCCCCCAATCCCTCCCAGCATCAGAGTCTTTTCTAATGAGTCACCTCTTTGCAGGAGGTGGCCAAAGTACTGGAGCTTCAGCTTTAGCATCATTCCTTCCAATGAAATCCCAGGGCTGATCTGCTTCAGAATGGATTGGTTGGAGGAGATACAAAGACAGTTATAAAACTTAATTAAAGCTTGTTGGATCTTAATCTAAGAAGCATGCTTTTATACACCATTTTCCAAAAAGTGATTCATAATTCAGTCTTCTAGTTAGTATGATGTCTTTCCTGGTTTATCTTTTTCATAGACCATGCCTCTGTATTATTTGAAAATGAAAGAAATTGCAAATGATCTCTGGTTTAGGAGTTTGTCCTTCTGTAATACAACATGTATAAACCCTGTATTTGAAAGTGGTTTTTACTAACAGCATTATTTAAGTATTTTGATTTTATATATTATTTTTGACAAGATTTATATTCTTTCAATTAAAAGACAAAGGAAGGACTGCCACCTACAATATATTTGCTGTAAGTATTTTTCAAACAGTGATGATGGATTTGCTATGAGACCACTACATGTAATGAGAAAACTGAATAGATTATAGGTTGCTGCCCATTGGAATCTACTATATTTTTCTCTGTCTGAGACATAAACAAAAAGCAAACCAGCAAATGTGGTAGCCTAAGTGTCTGACTGCAGTTAAGTGAGTTAAATCCTGGAAGATAATGCTGTGAAAGTGCTGCACTCAATATGCCAGCAAATTTGGAAAACTCAGCAGTGACCACAGGACTGAAAAAGGTCAGTTTTCATTCCAATCCCAGAGAAAGGCAATGCCAAAGAATACTCAAACTACCGTACAATTGCACTCATCTCACATGCTAGTAAAGTAATGCTCAAAATTCTCCAAGCCAGGCTTCAGAAATACGTGAATCGTGAACTTCCAGATGTTCAAGCTGGTTTTAGAAAAGGCAGAGGAACCAGATACCAAATTGCCAACATCTTCTGGATCATCAAAAAAGCAAGAGAGTTCCAGAAAAACATCTATTTCTGCTTTATTGACTATGCCAAAGCCTTTGACTGTGTGGATCACAATAAACTGTGGACAATTCTGAGAGAGATGGGCATACCAGACCACCTAACCTGCCTCTTGAGAAACCTATATGCAGGTCAGGAAGCAACAGTTAGAACTGGACATGGAACAACAGACTGGTTTCAAATAGGAAAAGGAGTATGTCAAGGCTGTATATTGTCACCCTGCTTATTTAACTTATATGCAGAGTACATCAGGGCTTCCCTAGTGGCTCAGACAGTAAAGCATCTGTCTGCAATGCAGGAGACCCGGGTTCGATCCCTGGGTTGGAAAGATCCCCTGGAGAAGGAAATGGCAGCCCAATCCAGTATTCTTGTCTGGAAAATCTCATGGACCGCGGAGCCTGGTAGGTTACTGTCCATGGGGTCGCAAAGAGTCGGACACGACTGAGCGACTTCACTCATGAGAAACGCTGGGCTGGAAGAAGCACAAGCTGAAATCAAGATTGGCGGGAGAAATATCAATCACCTCAGATATGCAGATGACACCACCCTTATGGCAGAAAGTGAAGAGGAACTAAAAAGCCTTCTGATGAAAGTGAAAGAGAAGAGTAAAAAGTTGACTTAAAGGTCAACATTCAGAAAACTAAGATCATGGCATCTGGTCCCATCACTTCATGGGAAATCAATGGGGAAACAGTGGAAACAGTGTCAGACTTTATTTGCGGGGGCTCCAAAATCACTGCAGATGGTGATTGCAGGCATGAAATTAAAAGACGCTTACTCCTTGGAAGGAAAGTTATGACCAACCTAGATAGCATATTCAAAAGCAGAGACATTACTTTGCCGACTAAGGTCCATCTAGTCAAGGCTGTGGTTTTTCCAGTGGTCATGTATGATTGTGAAAGTTGGACTGTGAAGAAAGCTGAGCACCAAAGAATTGATGCTTTTGAACTGTGGTGTTGGAGAAGACTCTTGAGAGTCCTTGGACTGCAAAGAGATCCAACCAGTCCATTCTAAAGGAGATCAGTCCTAGGTGTTCTTTGGAAGGAATGATGCTAAAGCTGAAACTCCAGTACTTTGGCCACCTCATGCGAAGAGTTGACTCATTGGAAAAGACTCTGATGCCGGGAGAGATTGGAGGCAGGAGGAAAAGGGGATGACAGAGGATGAGATGGCTGGATGGCATCACCAACTTGATGGACATGAGTTTGGGTGAACTCCAAGAGCTGGTGATGGACAGGGAGGCCTGGCGTGCTGCAATTCATGAGGTCACAAAGAGTCGGACACGACTGAGCGACTGAACTGACTGACTGACTGACTGACTGAAGCGAGTTAAATAAACCCAGAAGACTCAAAGATCAAAGAAAATCAAGTACAAGTATAGTTGAAATAAGTCTAACTGATAGAAACTTACAGAGATCTATGTTAGTCAAAATATCATTTCACAATTTCTAGGAAAGCACTGTTTCACAGAGATTTACCTCATTTATATTTACCTTGGTTAACAGAAGCCACTTTTCAAAAATTCAGAGATATCTTAAAATCTAACAAATTATTTTCCAGAATAGTATACATAATTCTGCATATGATCAACCTAGATAGCATAGTAAAAAGCAGAGAGATTACTTTGCCAACAAAGGTCCATCTTGTCAAAGCTGTGGTTTTTCCATTGGTCATGTATGGATGTGAGAGTTGGACTATAAAGAAAGCGGAGCACCAAAGAATTGATGCTTTTGAACTATGGTGTTGGAGAAGACTCTTGAGAGTCCCTTGGACTGCAAGGAGATCCAACCAGTCCATCCTAAAGGAAATCAGTCCTGAATATTCCTTGGAAGGACTGATGCTGAAGCTGAAGCTCCAATGCTTTGGCCACCTGATGTGAAGAACAGAATCATTTGAAAAGACCCTGATGCTGGGAAAGATTGAAGGTGGGAGGAGAAGAGGATGATAGAGGATGAGATGGTTGGATGGCGTCACCGACTCAATGGACATGAGTTTGAGTAAACTCCGGGAGTTGGTGATGGACAGGGAGTTGGTGATGGACAGGGACGCCTGGCGTGCTTTGGTCCCTGGGGTCACAGAGTCAGACATGACTGAATGAGTAAACTAACTGACTGACTGATACATAAATTTTTAAAAATAGTCAACAATTCAAGACCTTGCCTCATAAGGTTTAAAATCAAGCCATTTAGATTAAACTTTATGATATTTTATTACTTTACCCTGTTCGTTTGAAAATTGGTTAAGTTCTCATGTTGAAAAATTAAAAATGAATACAAGAAAATAGCTTCCTTAACTTATTTAAAATATATGGATGATAATTACTTGGTAATAGCATGCATTTATTACTGTTAATTGTATTATTAAACTTGCATGAAAATAATTTTGAGTTTGTGTTTAGAGGACTGTTACAAATAACATTTTTTACAACACATTTACACAGCAAAATATTACTTTCAAATTCTTTAATTTAATTGAAATAATCACAGTAACCAACTCCTTATCAATTTTATTTCAATAGGGCATTGGCCTTGATATGAGAACTCACTAATAAAACCATTGACTGGAAATGTCACCTTTCTTGATGGAAACTGCCAAAATCTAATAATATTATTTCTCTTTCCTCCACAGTGGAACACCCTGACAAAATGGCTAATGACCAAGGTATGGTGGTTTTCATCTGTCATTTTTCCCTCCTTGAGTCAATGCTGTCTTTTAGAAATGTCAGTCATTATTGCATTTTCTTCTTTCTACCTGGGCCATACACCTGATGAAGCAGGCACTAGTGCGATAATTAATCTTGTTAATGAAGTTCTGCTTGGCTGAGGTTTCGGCTCTGATAGGGAGGATGTAAATTTTCTTGAGAGGAAATTGTTTTGTCTCCATTCTGAAGGACCAATTAAAATGTCAAGCTTCTTTGTATGAAATAAATTTTTAGTCTCTGTCTGCACTTTTGAATAATTCACATTAAGTGTAATTAAGCTCAGCATAATTTTCAAGCTGCTCTTGCACCCTTTCATGAGTTCTGGATTAAAGTTCTGTAGCTTGACAGAGAAGACTCACAAATCATGCGTGCGTTTTCTCTACTATGAGCTTCTTTTCATACAGAAAAACAAAGTTAGGTCAGCTTTTTTTAGGGCAATACTTTTGTTCATTTTGAAGCCAGAAAGTTTTCATTTTAAGAATAAGGTGCCAATTTGACTTGCAGTATTTTGTCCTCCTTCCATTCATTTGCTAAAAGCTGATTTGTGTAGAGAAACAGAGATGGTTTTACACAAAGGAAAATGGAGATAAATCAAATCCATCAGTTCTCAGGTAGATAGGAATTTATTACTGTGATTTGTAGACTGATATATTAAGATTCCATTTTTTTTTGCACGAAGGATAATTAGTAGAATGCGACAGGGGGGAAAAAAAGAATAGTTTATGCATTTGATTTTTACAGGATGTTATAGTCTTTAAAAAGCAAGCGTTTGGAAATGCTCATAACTGGTGACCATTGGTGTTGTGAGTATTGGTTCAGAGCTCACAGCTTATATAACTGTTTCCTGCGTGAGACGTCACTGTCAACATAACCCCCCTACCATCATCATGTCTCATAAGGCATCATGGTGTAGACTGTGGGAAAATATGCTTTTCACCAAGAATACTTTTCAGCCATTGACAATACTAAGAATCTGAATGTTGTTTCACTAACAGTAGCAGATTGTCTACATGAGCAGTATTTTATTTAATGATCCTGTATTCAGGTTTATCTCTGGGTCCTTGTATCATCCCTCTGCTTAAGAGAACATGGCCAACACTTCATACAGGCAGTAACTGAAATGATGCAATGCACAAAAATGTCCACCCAGGGTTAAAGTCTCCATTAATCATTCCCTGGTAGCTCAGTTGGTAAAGAATCCGCCTGCAGCGGAGGAGACCCGGGTTTGATTCTTGGGTTGGGAAGATCCTGGAGAAGGGATAGGCTACCCACTCCAGTATTCTTGAGGTTCCCTGGTGGCTCAACTGGTAAAGAATCAGCCCGCAATGTGGGAGACCTGGGTTTGATCCCTGAGTTGGGAAGATATCCTGGAGAAGGGAAAGGTTACCCATTCCAGTATTCTGGCCTAAAGAAGTCCATTGACTGTACAGTTCATGGGGTCACAAAGAGTCGGACACAACTGAGCGACTTTCACTTCACTTAATCACCTATATGTTCCCGCTTGCTTACACTTAAAATATTTTTGTAAGATCAACATCTACTAAACAGTAATATTTGTAAAGCCACTAATGATAAGTAAGTGGCAGCTAGCATGTATTTTATTAGGTAAAGTAAACATTAGTGATATCTAAATTCAAGCTGGAATAGTTAATTAGCAGAATTTATAACTTCAATTAAAAATAATTAAAACAACTTTGCATAGCATTCTTAACTTAAACGAATTTGGAGCTTTCACAGGCAGGCAACTCCTAAGTTTTGAAATTATGTTTAGAAAAAGTATATATAGAGAGAAAGAAAATATGAAAACATTTTTTTAAATAACTGAACCAGATGAAAAGTTACGTTAGCCATTTGAGTGACAGTATGCTCAAGCCTTTCAATGTAGTGGATTTCCAGTTGTTTCTGTATCCCTTTTAATTTTTTTGCTGCTATTTGTTCCTTGTTTTGGTAATAATATTTTCAGCTACCAAGAAATATATTTTGTACAATCTCTTTGGTCACACACTTTCCATGGATTTTACTCAGATCCTCACATTGACAGTGAAATCAGATCAATTACTGGGAACAAAAGGAATTCCCAAGAATTGTTGCCAGTGGCTGTGTTCATAGATTCGGGCAATTGTTCTTTTTCTTCATCTAACATTACTTCGATTCTGTCACATATTATACTACTTGGTCCCTTACTCAAGAACAAGTGGTATACGGTTGGTCAAATTGATAGGTTCTAAATTTTGCATCAAACTCTAATTACTTGTAAAATTGAGAAGGAGTGACAGCATGTAATTTAGTGGTTATAAGCCAGATCTCTAACTTCTTACAAAGAAAGCATATAAAATTTGTTGGCCATCCAAATTCTTTGAAAACAAAATCAGACTTAGTACTCGAAAAATAACCGAGTTTAAAGATTCCTCTAAGATTGATGGGAATAATAGGAAAAGGCTGCTTTGAAGATCCGCACTCTCGGCACACAGCAAATCAGCGGGATATGCATTATTGTGCTCTCTGTTAGACCAATTTGTCCCCTTCCCATGGTGAAATGATCCCACAGTTATGTTTATGACAAGCACTGCATTTCTGTTGAGAGAAAATTTGCTCAGAGAGAAAATTTAGCACCCTGGGTCAGAGTTAACCTTGCAAAGATGAATCCTAAATAGAAAAGCAGGAGGTCAAGTTTGACTCATATGAGAAAAAGTGAGAAAAGTTTTGATTGTTTTTAAAAAGTGTCACTGTAATCTCTTGTCACAATTACCTTTTCTTGGAATTTAATATCTGCCCCGAAGAATGTAAACGTGAAAACAAAACGTCAGTTATGTTTGAGTCGCTTCTGATTGGGGGAAAATGTTTTCTTCTGAGTAATAGCCATGCTAGTATGAAAGTGATAGATGATCTACATAGAACTCCGTTTCCCCTTCATGTAAGTGTAAATTGATCTGATCTAGCGTTTTCACATCTCTTGTTCCACATCTTAATTATTTCTCTAGTCTCTTGTAGGCACAAGCAGCCAATAAGTTTTAAAGTAATCATGGGATTTTAGAGGTTAATTGCAAGTTTACACTTTTGGAGGGTCAGTTGGAGAAGGGAAAGTGAGTAGAAAAGATACAGACTGTATTCCTTTTTTATTTTTCATATTTTGGTAAAAACCCTGTCAATTTGTCTGTGTCTGGGTGGGTGTGTATAGTAAAATTAATCCTTGTGAAGCTTTCACCACCAATTGCTGTTCTAAGAGCTTAACATGTATTGACTCATTTAATCCACATAATAATGTGTGTATGTACTAAGTCACCACAGACATGTCTGACCTTTTGCCACCCTATGAACTGTAGCTCACCAGGCTCCTCTGTCCATTGGGTTCTCCAGGCAAAAATACTGGAGTGAGTTGCCATGTCCTCTTCCAAGGGATCTTCTTGACCCAAGGATCAAAGCCACATCTCTTTCATCTCTTGCCCTGGCATGCAGGTTCTTTACCACTAGCGCCACCTGGGAATACTGTGGGAGATACACTGTCATTTTTCCCATTTTACTGATAAAGAAGCTGAAGCTCACAGAGTTCAAGTGATTTGCCAGTAGACACACAGCTGGTAAGCACCATGACCATATTTCAAACCCAGACAGCCATCTTCCAAAGCTCCTATTTTGAACCACCAAGTATATCCATGACTACATGCTACATATACATATACACAACCACACACACAGCACTTTTGACGTATATCTGTAAAGTCCTTGCATCTAAAGTGGGCGTATAGATACTTTCCTAATATCAGCCTTTCTTTCCCCAATTCAGTGAATATTCTAGAGAACAAAGCAGTTATCGATCTGAGATCATCCTATAAGTGGGAAGCTGCAGCACTGACTATATGATTCTGACAGTCCTTTATCTCAGGAAACACAAGCATGGTGCTATCTCTACTGCCTTGGTCAGCTCGAGCGGCCAATACAAAACACCACAGTCTGGGTGGGTTAAGTAACAAATGTATTTTCGCATAGTTCTGGAGGCTGGAAGTCTCAGATCAGGGTTTGGCAGGGTTGGTTTCTGGTGAGAGCTCTCTTCCTGGCTTGCAGACTGCTGCCTTCTTGCTGAATTGTCTTCAGAGGGTGGAGAGGGTGAGAGTGAACTCATGACCCTGCTTATAAGGATGCTAATCTTATTGGATCAGGGCCCCACCCTTATGACCTCATTTAACTTCAAGTACTTCTATAAAGACCTGTATCTCCTAATACAGTCACACTGGGTGTCACAAATTCAACATGTGAATTTGGGGATGGGGAGGACATAATTCAGTACATACCATGTACTTTCAAAACCAAAACTGTTCTTTCACTGATTCTCTTTCCAGATTTTCAAATAAGGAAGGAAGCAGAAAAAATTGTTGTGCAAGTCACTCAGATATAGTGTCAGGCAGAGTTGGAACTCAAACATGTTTATCTCTGACTCCCAGAGTATGTTCTTTCCTTTATAGACTGTTGCTCTATTTATGAAAAAATTGGCTTTTTGTTTTTCTACAATTAGCTTAAACCTTTTAGATCTTCAAACAGAAGCATTTATTAAAGCCTCTTGCTTGGGGATCACAGTGGAGGATAGCCATAACTATAAAGTATGACCAATTCTTGAAAGTAATTATTAGATCAAACTTTTAATCGTAAATGATTGCTTTTGCACCCTTGAGTAAGTGAAAGGAAAGGTAGTTGCACAATCGTGTCTGATTCTTTGTGACCCCATGGACTGCAGCCTGCCTGGCTCCTCTGTCTATGGAATTCTCCAGGAAGGAATACTGGGGTGGGTTGCCATTTCCTTCTCCAGGCGATCTTTCTGACCCAGGGTTCAAATCTGGGTCTCCTGCATTGCAGGCATATTCTTTACCAACTGAGCCACTAGGGAAGCATTTAACCCCAAAATGTTATCCTCTGTGTTGAGGTGTCGATAATGTAAAAACTGGTCATTCTTAGCATGAAGACAAATGCTAAGTTTCATATGTGTTTCTGTGCTTGCCCACTGGGGTAATAGTACAGGTGCTGTGGTCATGGCATAATATCATAAAGAGGAATCCTCATGAAATGATCTGTATCACTGATGATAAGAATTATGGGGGAAAATGGCTTGCTTCGAGCACCGTCAAGTATCTTTAATTCACCGTGGCCTGCAGAGGGGTGATGTAAAACAGGAGACCTGGAAAAGAGGCATAAAGTCACAGGCCAGTTTTTAGATCCAGATATTGCCCTCCCACTGCCGAGAGAGAATTACACTCCTCTGCATGGTAGTAATGGCTGGTAATGCTCCGGGTTTTCCCTTCAGCTCAGTCTGTGATGGAAGAGAACCAGAACGGAGTTGGATGCCTGAGATGCTAGCACCATGCTGACACTGTGAGCGCCTATGTGGATTTGGGCATGGGACTGAACTCCTCTCAGCATCCTCACCTGTAAAATGATGATTTAGCCCAAATGATCTTTGATTTCTTTTAAGTTTAAGATGATCAAATTTTAGAATTGGTATTAGAAAACTAAAGCCCAGGCACAGCATCTCCACGTCGGGTAGGACTTTGCATGTCAGCACTCCCGCTGTACACCTGCCACACTTCTGTGCATTGAGCATGTTCTATCACAGTTAGCTCTCACAACATCCCTACAGATGCAGAAGGTAAAACTCTTAAGAGGTTAAATCTTGCCCGAAGACTCACAGTATGTAAGTAGTTAGGCTGAAATATATACCCAGGCTAAGTAGCTTGAGAATCTCTGCTCAGAACCAATGTATAATTTCTGGAAATGCAGTAAGTTAATCAATTCCTACTTTGTTATCAAGAAAGTGAAACTTACACACCCTTCCCATAAATTCACCCAGTTTAAAGGTCTTTGTCTTTCGTCAATAGGGTATTCAGGCCAAGTACTTGACATTACACCGGCCATTTTCCACCTCAACAAGTTTAATCTCATGAATAAACAGAATGTTAATTGTTTCCAGTTTTAGGGAAATAAGCTTTTCAAGGCAGTCTAGTCAAGCTTGGAATTTAGTTAATGTAATTCAGATTTTGCAGGATTTGGAGCCAGGCTGCTGTTTGAGAAATTGACACCTTTAGCACCTTTTGATGGGAGTCACTTAATTGAAAATGAAAACCTCTTTTTACCCTGTTATCCTGTGTAATTTCAACTCACTTTATTAGTCAACTGCTTGCTACACTCCCTTGAAAATAAACTACTCTCACATATGTTTTTCTCAGCTCCAGCATTTTGGAATTCTGGAAATTATAGTGTTTAAAAAAAAAAAAACTAGAGGCCCAAAATGAGTAATGTGCTTTTGATAAAATATCCTGTCCCCAGCAAGCAACCAAGAAACTATCTGGTCAACCTCTCAGAAGTTATTATATTTTAATAGGTAACTTTGAAAGAAAAAAAAAATGTACCTAGTGCTCACAGAAGTTAACATGATTCATGGGATAGTTTTAATCTTCTCAGACCTGAAAGCTAGACATTTTCATTTATAAGCCCTCAAAAAGATATCTTAAGCAAGCCCTTGTCAAGCCCACTGTGATGCCAAAGGGCCTTCTTTGTCATAGATATCAGCCAAATATTAAGTTCCTTGCTTTATTTTCTGCCTGCTTTTTCAGTCCTGGATTCTGCTCATCAGTTTTCTTTCTGAAACACAGAGGGTTCACTGTTACTTGCAGAATGAAGTCAGTTCTTTGACATCAAGGTCCTCAAATTTCCCATTCTAGACTCACAACCTCCATGTATTTCGCAGTCTATTAGCAAAGATTCACAAATCACTCTGGAAAAAAAGGATCTTTAGAACTCCATGCTCTAACTTGTACTGTCCTCTTAGCCTTAGCAGTGCCCTCTCCCTTTCTCTATTGAGCCTTATCTTTGAAGGCTTCTTCCCAATTTTCTTTTGTCCAAGAAGTCTTTGTTACCTTTATGGTCATTTATTCTTCTGTGTGTCCATAACACCCAGTTTAGTCTCTGCTATGCTATTTGTTTCTTATAGTTCATCTATATACATATCCCCAACGTCTTGGCCAGGGTGTAAATTCTTCTGGTGGCAAAGGGCTAGTCTCATTCACATTGTCATCTCTGCCTCCCTACACCCCCAATCTCTAATTTTGAACCTACCGTATTATAGTTGACTGATAAGAGTTTGTTGAATTGAATTATGACACAGATATTTGAAAAACAGGGTAATCTAGAAAGATAGACTACCATCTCATCCAAAGTATCGTTTAGAAAACCCAAAAGTAGTAGTGCTCATGCCTGTGGGATACTGTGCAGTCAGCCCTCCCTATCTCCCTGTTCCAAACCTGCAGATTCAGCCAGTGTTGGACCCTGTCCTGTTTACCTATTATATTTGAGCATCCATAGATTTTGGCCTCTGAGGCAAGTCCTGGACCCGATCCCTGCAGGTATTGAGGGATGACTGTATAGGCGATTGATCTTGGTGGGGATGAAAAAGATATGAAAATATTTTTTCCAGTAGGGAAAATGTATCTTCAGTATTCATCTATTAAATTAAAGCTGAACAGAAAGACAAGTTCTTTCTGATCCAGGAAAAGGTGGTCACGTTGTAGATGATTTTGATCCACTGTGTCCTTTTCTTGACCTTTACCCTTCTCTGTGAAGGATCTTCACCCTTTTCACCTTTCTTGATCTTCTCTGTCATTTACTGTCAGAGAAAATGTATACACTCGCCATTCACCAGCTGCTCATGATTCTGAGTATGTAAAGAACAAAATCAAATGTGCGATATGAAAACAGTTGGACTCACTTTTGACAACCTGTTTAAAACTATTTGCCTAGCACTGCTCTGGATGTGATGAAACAAGAAAGAAGTATGGTTCCATGGGTTCATTTTCAAAAAGATACAGTATAGTTAGGATGTAAAGACTCGCAGCCCGATATGAAAAGTATGAAATGCTAAAGCAGGTGGTACTATCTGCATATGTATGTTACAGGGTTTCAGATAGGAATCACTGTGAGTAGTAGTAAAAAAGACTTAAGATCCAGTAGTTTAAATATATGAGTAAAACTTGAGTCAGCACAAATATCTATAGAGGGAAAATGACTTGAACTTTTATTCAGAAAAATCCTAGAATGGGAAAAGCAAGAAGTTGCTCAAAGAATGAGGACTGCAAAATGTGTTCAGGGATAATTAGGGCACCGCTGTATAGACTAGGGCACTGTGGTTGAGATAAATTGGTAACCGGGCTTTTGCTGTTTCTCTCTGCTCTAACACAGCAGTTCTCAGGGCTTTTTACTCTGAAATACATCAAGTGCCTACTGTTTACACTGACTCCTGAAGACCAGCAGTGTTCCCCTGCATCCAGAATCCTGCAAACCTCATTCACTCTTGACCGCTGATACTAATCAAACGTTTGAGGGGAACAGCATCCGTGAGAGTGAGGGTCGGGGAGAGGAAAGGAAAATTTGGAATAGGAACAGGGCCTCACTTTCCATCATCAGCTCTTAAAAGATTTTTCCTAGCTCTTTTGGTCCACTTCTGTTATGCCTTTTCTGAAAGGACACCTTCACTTGTCCCAGTCCTTTGCGTGGTGACAAAGACAACTATTTCGTTTCTTTTCCAAAGTCTGTTGTGTTTTGTGAGCCTTACTGAGAATGGAGCTGCCATCTTAAGTCAAACCCACACAGCAAAGCCCTCCTATTCATACACCCTGATCAACTCTAGGAGACGCTCTAATTTCTGTGCAAACTCACTCCCTATTCATCTTTCATTTATTAAATTGCTCAATAATGATAAAACCATCTTCATCAAAGTCAGATTCAACCACTTAAAATGAGTATGTTAGTTAGTCTTTCTGAGCCACAGTTGGCTCATCTATAAAACAGAGCTAATAATGTCTACATCATGAATTTGTAATTAATAGCATCCTCATCCTATTTATTATAGAAGTCTTTCCTGTTGTATTTAATATGCTGTTCACACTCAGCTAGAATCATCGCTCTAGAATGCATATTTGATTGAGTCATTTTTCTACTTAAAATACCTTCAGTGGATCTGCTCCCTATAAGAAAAACTCTAGACTCTTTTGTAAAGCATATAATGAGTTTTATGATTTCATCTCGGCCTCTTTCTCTAAGCTTACCCAGCTCATTCTTCTCTGGTACTTTTACACTCACCTTTTAATTCCCAGGTGTCACCCCTGAAAACTCAGGGGTCACCCTGAGTGATGTCACCTCAGCTGTCAACCCTGGAACACCTTCCATCATTTTTTGGGGTGGAATTAGTCAATAATCCTGTTTTTCCATGTTCTTGAATTTTATAATGTAGTTATCATTCACTTAATGTATTTTCTCTCACTAGATTATGAACCTCTGCAATAGTCCTTTTGTATCACTAATGCTTAGAGCCGTGGGTGGTCCACTCAACACATTTGTGGACTAGATGGATGGACCATGGACAAATACACGAATGAAGAAGTTCTGTGCTACAACCACGTCATTATTTACACATCCTAACAGTGCAGCAGCAGGATGCTCCCATTCTAGTGTTTCGTACTGCAGTTACAATTTCCCTGTGCACAGTCACTTGGAGAAGAAAGAACATCCATGCTCTTCTGTTTTTTCTTGCTGTGCTACTTGGCAACTTCACTAACACACAAACATTTCTAACACTGCCTTTTGGAGAGACTTGTGGACCATCCAGGTGGGGAAGCTCCCATAGACCCTCATAGCGTTTGGGAATGGTTACTCCTTATAATCCACGTAAGACCATGCCTCATCTCCATGTTGCTGTCTGGTTAGTGGACAGGCTCTTAGGAAGTCATCCAGGGAAGTGTCCATGTTTAAAGAATCAGGGTTGTTTGAAAACTTTCATAAAAACTAGGCTACCTCTAAAAGTGATTTCCTAGACCCGTATGCTGGTCATTATTCCAGATGCATTATCAGAAGGAATGTATTCAAAGACATTCTTGTGAGAGGAGATGATTTAGAGACCATTCAGCTTTACCATATCAGTAATGTTATTAAGCATCACTATGTGATGGCACCCTACACCAGTACTCTTGCCTGGAAAATCCCATGGATGGAGGAGCCTGGTGGGCTGCAGTCCATGGGGTCGCAAAGAGTCGGACACGACTGAGCAACTTCACTTTCACTTTTCACTTTCATGCATTGGAGAAGGAAATGACAACCCACTCCAGTGTTCTTGCCTGGAGAATCCCAGCGACAGGGGAGCCTGGTGGGCTGCCGTCTATGGGGTCGCACAGAGTCAGACACAACTGAAGTGACTTAGCAGCAGCAGCAACATGAACAAAGCTAGTGGAGGTGATGAAATTCCAGTTGGGCTATTTCAAATCCTGAAAGATGATGCTGTGAAAGTGTTGCCCTCAATATGCCAGCAAATTTGGAAAACTCAGCAGTGGCCACAGGACTGGAAAAGGTCAGTTTTCATTCCAATCCCAAAGAAAGGCAATGCCAAAGAATACTCAAACTACCGCA
>NW_024070206.1:9010531-9086330 GCF_014754425.2 Oryx dammah | reverse complement strand
GAAATGTTTGTGAACTTTTTTCCTAGTTTAGAACATCACTTGCACAACTTTCTTTACACACCATTTGCCATGTTCCACAAAAGCTTATGCATGTGCTACAGGGAATCAGGACCCAGAATCAAACTGCAGTGTCAACCAAGAGCTAGGAATTAAGAGTTTATGTGTTTAAATTGTTCCTATCTAGAATAAATAAATTTCTGTTTTGTCCAGAAGTTTCCTGATTGACACTTGGGTCTACGCAAAATTGATAATAGCAGGTTTTTTCACCCTAATCTTCATAATAACTATATGTTCACTCCTCATGACATTTACATAGGAAATTATAATATTATATTTTATACTGATTTCTAAGGATTTTTAGAGAGCTTCCCTGATAGCTTAGTTGGTAAATAATCCACCTACAATGCAGGAGACCCCAGTTTGATTCCTGGGTCAGGAAGATCCGCTGGAGAAGGGATAGGCTACTTAGTCCAGTATGCTTGGACTTCCTTTGTGGCTCAGCTGGTATAGAATCCACCTGCAACATGGGAGACCTGGGTTCAGAAAATGAATTTACTTCTTGTCAAAGTCTATTTATATTTTATGGCATAAAGGCAGAAATCGGAACCTCCAAAGAAATGACCCTCATGGTCAAGGAAAAGATGGACAATGGCTTATTTGGTTCTCTTGCACTGGGTCTGACTAGAGTAGGTCACCAAATGCATTCCCGTTCCTGTCAATTACTGCTCATAGACTTGCCACAGGATCCTTGAGCACAAAACCTCAATATCCCCTTCATGGATCACAGCCTTGTCATGGCAAAGGGGCTTGCATAACTCAGTGGAGCTGTTCACTGTGCTGCACAGAGCTACCCAAGACAGATCATAGTGAAGAGTTCTGATAAAATGTGCTTCACTAGAGGAGGGAATGGCAACTTACTCTTCTTGCCAGGAGAACCTCATGAACAGTATGAAAAGGCAAAAAATATGACACCAGAAGATGAGCCCACCCACCCCCCACCAACCCACCAGGTTGGAAGGTGTCCAGTATGCTACTGGGGAAGAGCAGAAGGCAATTACTATAATAGCTCCACAAATAATGAAGAGGCTAGGCCAAAGTGGAAATGGTGCTCAGATGTGGATGTGTCTGGTGATGAAAGGAAAGTCTGATGCTATCAGGAACAAGATTGCATAGGAACCTGGAATGTTGGGTCCGTGAATCAAGGTAAATAATTGGACGTGGTCAAGCAGGAGATGGCAAGAGTGGACATCAACATCTTAGAAATCAGTGAACTAGAGTGGATGGGAATGGGTGAATTTAATTCAGATGCCCATTATATCTACTACTGTGGGAAAGAATCCGTTAGAAGAAAGAGAGGAGCCCTCCAAGTTAACAAAAGTCCAAAATGCAGTACTTGGGTGCAATCTCAAAAAGGACAGAATGATCTCAGTTCATTTCCAAAGCAAACCATACAAAGCACAGTAATATAAGTCTGTGCCCAAACAATGATGCCAAAGAGCTGAAGTTGACTGGTTCTATGAAGACCTACAAGACCTCCTAGAATTAACAGCAAAAAAAAAAAAAGATGTCCTTTTCATCATACAGGATTAGAATACAAAAATAGGCAGTCAAGAGACACCTGGAATAGCAAGCAAGTTTGGCCTTGGAGTACAAAATGAAGCAGGCAAAGGCTAACAGAGTTTTGTTAAGAGAACACATTGATCATAGCAAGTACACTTTTTCCAACAACAAGAGAAGACTCTACACATGGACATTACCAGATGGTAGTACCAAAATCAGACTGATATGTTCTTTGCAGCCAAAGATGGAGAAGCTCTATATAGTCAGCAAAAAGAAGACCTGGACCTGACTGTGGCTCAGATCATCAGCTCCATATTGTAAAATTCAGGCTTAAATTGAAGAAAGTAGGTAAAACACTAGACCATTTGGGCATAACCTAAATCAAATCCCTTATGATTACACAGTAGAGGTGATTAATAGAATCAAGGGATTAGATCTGGTAGGCAGAGTGCTTGAAGAACTATGAATAACATTGTACAGGAGGTGGTAACCAAAACCATCCCATAGAAAAAGAAATGCAGGAAGGCAAAGTATTTATCTGAGGGAGCTTTATAAATAGCTGAGGAAAGAAGAGAAGCAAAAGTCAAGGGAAGAACTGAAAGATATACCCAACTTCAGAGTTCCAGAGAATAGCAAGGGGAGATAAGATCTTCTTAAATGAAAAACAATGTGATGGGGAAAACTAGAAAGAAAATTGGAGATAGCAAGGGAATATTTCATGCAAGGATGAGCATGATAAAGGACAGAAATAGCAAGGATCTAACAGAAGCAGAAGAGGCTAAGAAGACATGGCAAGAATACACAGCAGAACTATACAAAAATAGTCTTAATGACCCAGATAACCATGGTGCTTTGGTTACTCACCTAGATCTGGATACCTGGAGTGTGAGGTCAGTCGGGCCTTAGGAAGCATTGCTGTGAGCAAAGTTATTGGAAGTGATGGAATTTTAGCTGAGCTATTTAGAATCATAAAAGATTATGCTGTTAAAGTGCCGAACTCAATACGCCAGAAAATTCAGAAAACACACCAATGGCGACAGGACTTGAAAAGGTCAGTTTTTCTTTCCAATCCCAAAGAATGGCAATGCCAAGAATGTTCAAACTACTGAACAGTTGCACTCATTTCACATGATAGATAGCAAGTTCAGTTCAGTCACTCAGTCGTGTCCAACTCTTTGCGACCCCAGGGACTGCAGCACACCAGGCCTCCCTGTCCATCACCAACTCCTGAAGTTTACTCAAACTCATGTCCATTGAGTCGGTGATGCTATCTAATCATCTCATCCTCTGTCATCCCCTAATCCTCCTGCCTTCAATCTTTCCCAGCATCAGGGTCTTTTCAAATGAGTTCTTCACATCAGTTGGCCAAAGTATTGGAGTTTCAGCTTCAGCATCAGTCCTTCCAAGGAATATTCAGGACTGATTTCCTTGAGGATGGACTGGTTGGATCTGCTTGCAGTCCAAGGAACTCTCAAGAGTCTTCTCCAACACCACAGTTCAAAAGCATCAATTCTTTGGTGCTCAGCTTTCTTTATAGTCCAACTCTCACATCCATACATGACTACTGGAAAAACCATAGCTTTGACTAGATGGACCTTTGTTGGCAAAGTAATGTCTTTGCTTTTTAATATGCTGTCTAGGTTGGTCATAACTTTTCTCCCAAGGAGTAAGCATCTTTTAACTTCATGGCTGCAGTCACCATCTGCAGTGACATGATAGCAAGGTTATGTTCACAATCCGTCAAGCCAGACTTCAGCAGTACATGAACCAAGAATTTCCAGGTGTACAAGCTGTGTTTCAAAGAGACAGAGGAACCGGAGATCAGATTTCCAACATTTACTGGATCATGGAGAAAGCAAGGACATTTGAGAAAAACATCTACTTCAATCCATTGACTATGCTAAGGCTTTTGATTGTGTGGATTACAGAAAACTGTGGAAAATTCTTAAAGAGATGGGAATACCAAACCATCTTACCTGTCTCCTGAGAAACCTGTATATGGGTCAAGAAGCAACAGTTAGAACTGGACATGGAACACAGACTGTTTCAAAATTGTGAAAGGAGTACGTCAAGGCTGTATATTGTCACCCTGCCTATTTAACTTATATGCAGATTACATGATTCAAAATGCTTGAATGGATGAATCACAAGCTGAAATCAAGATGGCTGGGAGAAATATCAACAGCCTCAGATGTACAGATGACACAACTTTGCTGGTAGAAACTTAAGAGACTATTGATGAGGGTGAAACAGCAGAGTGAAAAAGCTGGCTTGAAACTCAGCATTCAAAAAACTAAGATCATGACATCCAGTCCCATCACTTTGTGGCAAATAAAATGAGAAAAAGTAAAAGCAGTGACATTTTTTTGTGCCCCAAATCACTGCAGGAGTGACTGCAGTCATGAAGGAAAACTATGGCAAACGTAGAGAGCATATTTAAAAACAGAGACATCACTTTGCTGACAAAGGTCCATATAGTTAAAGCTATGGTTTCTCCAGTAGTCATGTACAGATATGAGAGTGGGACCATAAAGAAGTTTGAGCCCCAAGAATTGATGGTTTCTAACTGTGGTGTTGGATAAGACTGTTGAGAATCCCTTGGACTGCAGGGAGAGCCAATCAGTCCATCCCAAAGGATATCAGTCCTGAATATTCATTGGAAGGACTGATGCTGAAGCTGAAGCTCCGATAGTTTGGCCACCTGATATGAAGAACTGACTCATTTGAAAAGACCTTGATGCTGGGAAAGATTGAAGGCAAGAGAAGGGAGTGACAGAGGCTGAGATGGTTAGCATCACCAACTCAGTGGAGATGAATTTGAACAAACTCCGGGTGATAGTGGAGGACAGAGGAGCCTGATGTGCTGCAGTTCATGAGGTCACCAAGATTAGGACATGGCTTAGCAACTGAATAACAACAATACAGCCTCAGTACATGCTAGTTGCCCTTGTATATGAAGTAGTAATATTATACTTTCTTTTAATCAGTGAATTTTCTTTCATGTTAACTTGAAAACAATGTGTTGAACCTGAGGAAAGGATGAAAAGAGCTCATTCATTTTTCTATTAATATATGTTTGAAATATCCTAGGCATAGGCTATGATTTTGCTTCCTAATTTTCATATCTTTTTTCAAAGTCAGCAGGGTTACAAACACTTGGCCACATTTTTCAGCCTCTGGAAAAGCATCTGCTTTAAATATATCTCAATATGATCTGTGTACTGAGCAGTAAAATTATATTCACATGGCATCAATGCATTATCTTTACCCACTGGTATACAAGACAGAAAATCAATGCACTTCCCTTCATTATCACCAGAATTATCTTCAAAGAAACCATTTCTAAAATCAAGACGATATCTCAGTGCTCTGTATCCTTGGGAGGATATATATTAAATGAATGTTACACAACCAATCTGTTCATTTAATTTAGATTATGGCCCATATCTTGGGATTGATTGTGTGAGTTCCATTCTGAAGGACCCTCTGTTAACTTCAGTCAGGAAGAATGGATTAAAACAGATTAGAACTACCACATTCTGCTTTTTCTATGTTCTCTGCAGAATAATTTTCCATTCACTCCTTTCTGAACTTATAAACATCCACTCAGAAAAACCACTCTAGAACTCAAATTCCAGTTGAATTAATCTTTTCTACAGACTTTATTTATTTATTTTTTGGCTCTACAATCACTGCAAATAGTGACTGCAGCCATGAAATTAAAAGACGCTTGCTCCTTGGAAGAAAAGCTATGACCAACATAGATATCATATTAACATTACTTTGTCAGCAAAGGTCTGTCTAGTCAAAGCTATGGTTTTTCCAGTAGTCATGTATGGATGTGAGAGTTGGACTATAAAGAAAGCTGAACACCAAAGAATTGAGGCTTTTAAACTCTGGTGTTGGAGAAGACTCTTGAGAGTCCCTTGGACTGCAAGGAGATCTAACCAGTCCATCCTAAAGGAATTCAGTCCTGAATATTCCTTGGAAGGACTGATGCTGAAGCTGAAACTCCAATACTTTGGCCACCTGATGTGAAGAACTGACTCATTGGAAGTGACCTTGGTGCTGGGAAAGATTGAAGGCGGGAGGAGAAGGGGATGACAGAGGATGAGCTGATTGGATGGCATCACCAACTTGATGGACATGCGTTTGAGTAAACTTCAGGAGCTGATAATGGACAGGGAGGCCTGGTGTGCTGCAGTCCATGGAGCTGCAGAGTCGGACATGACTGAGCAACTGAACTAAACTGAGGTGCAAAACAATTTTACCACAGGGAATATTCTTCATCTGCCCATATGTACTAAAACTTCGTGTCTGATGTAAACATTACACTGTTTAAGTTTACACACATACACACACTTCAGTACAAATATAGAAACAATATTTTAAGTAATAATGTAAGAATAGGAACATAAACATTAACATGTGTAATAGTAAGTACTTAAAGTATGTTTGTTATTAACATATTACAAAGTGTTCCCAGTTTAGTCACTTATCAAGTGTTGAGAATATGGTATAAATGTCACTTTGGTAAGCACCAAGAAATATAATAACGAGCACACATCCCGAAGGAATTCATGTTACCTCTGCTCATTTTTCCCTCAGTCCAGAGTAGCTAGTAGGAAAATCATGGAGACTAACTTTTGCCTAAGGGAGTATGTTTCTCTTGCCAAAATAAGATGATCTATCCCTTAAATTTTTAAGCATAGAAAATAACTCTTTAAGTGACTTTAGCATTTATACTATTTAAAGAGTGTAAACCAAGTGGAGGAGCATAAATTTTTTGGTTTGGGCCTTTCTTAGAGGTACATAAATACAATAAAGTTAAGCCTGTATAAACTAGTTTTAAATAACTTGAAAACGCCCCAGTCTTCCTCTTTTCAAGTCAAATATGGGATCATTTCTTTTTCTTTTTTTTTCTTCTTTCTGAAATCAGAGAAAGGTGGGTTGCTTCAGTTATCAAAACTTTCTGAAAGAAACGTTTTTTTGGATGAAATCCATGGTTGGTTAGGAAATTCATTACTCTATCATCTTAATTCTGTTCCTCACCCTAATTTCTATTAGGAGATTTGGGTACAGAGTAACACAAGCGTTCTTTATATTCTTGAGAATATAATACTATATTTTTATAGTACATTTTCATTCCTGTTGTTCCTGTGAAGTTGCTCAGTCATGTCCGACTCTTTGTGACCCCGGGGACTATAGCCTACCAGGCTCCTCCATCCGTGGGATTCTCCAGGCAAGAATACTGGAGTGGGCTGCCGTTTCCTTCTCCAGGAGATCTTCCTGACCCAAGGATCGAACCCGGGTCTCCCGCATTGCAGGCAGACGCTTTAACCTCTGAGCCACCAGGGAAGCCTATACTAATTCCTTAATGAAAAAAGAAACTACCTATCTCTATTTTTTTGAACTATGTGGAACTTTATTTGAATAATTTTTTAAAAATTTATACACATTGCAATATATTACTTCCACAAATGTTGTGTTTAAATATCCATATATTCATTTACTTATTTGTAATTTTTAATTTTGAAAAACGTTAGAGATTTAGTACCACAATCAAAAAAAGGAGTTGATGATTTAAGATAAATTTAATTGTGATACGTATGAGGCTAAAAATAATACATTATCTTTTATTTGCATGTACTTCTTTTAAAAATACTAGATAAATGAAAACTATTTTCACTGAAACATAATAGTGATTTATAGTAATAGTAAATCAATTTAGTAATAGTTATTTTATAGTAGGAATTAAGTTATTCTTAAATCTTTAAAGTCAGAATAAGTTAAAAATGATATGATATTAGCTAATATTAACCATAAATAGTCCTGTGTAGGATTTGGATTCAATGAACCGATGCTATCTGTCTTGGCAGGTTCTATATCTAATAAATCTTTTTATGCTACCCCTCCCATGAGCGTCTAGGACTATGCCTTGCCTATAGTAGGCACTTAGTATATTTTGAGTTGAATTATTATCAGTTTTATGCTCCATTAAAAAATTAAGACCTCTGGGATTGAATAGTAGTTTATATCTTTGCCTTTAAGTGACTTTTCATCTTCCAGAATCTAATTAGGTTGCTCTTTCCCTTAATCAGTGCTTATGAAATTCCCCAAGTTTACTAAACGCATCTAATGTTTCAGCTACAGCAAAAAGCCCTTTTGGCATGAGAAACAGTAATAGTCCAGTGTTTCATCTGACAATTTTGTGATTCCTGCCTTAAGATAGCAGGAGAATCTTCTGTAACTTGTTATTTGTTGTGAATAATCTGCCTGCTAGTGCAGGAGATGTAGATTCCATCCCTGGATTGGGAAGATCCCTAGGATGAGGAAATGGCAACCCACTCCAGTATTCTTGCCTGGAAAAATCAGGACAGAGGAGCCCGACAGGCTACAGCTCACAGTGTTGCAGAGAGTCTGACATGACTGAGTGACCGAACATACACACACACATTTACCCAATTTGCCCATAAAAAGACTTCTTGAGATTTAAAAGACATGTTTTAGAGGACAAAAACATATAAGCACACAAAATGATATTTGATTCCCACATCTTTAAATAAAGAGATCCCAGACTCCGATATCGCGGAAACGAGTTTTGTGTCTCTTTACTGAAGAGGTGCCAGAAGTCTTAAATTACCGTGAATCTAATCTTGCTTGTTGATGATATCAAGTTTCTTTAAAGCATTTCCTGTTGGATTTGTTAAGAGTTACTTAATTTTCTTTCATGATATCCATCTAATTATAACCAACAAAATATTAACTGATGTCAGTATCCTAGATTATGTGAGTAGAACACTCAAGTTTTCAGCTGCTCTGTTACTTCAAAGGTATTTTGAGTTCCTTTATCTTACACAGAGCTCTTAACCGTATGACATCTGATATTCTTCCGCGTATTGAAATTCTCCATGTAATCAATAGCTTCACTGAGTCTAAAGGGTGCTATCTATACCCATAGAGATTTATGTTTAAGTAATATATGGATGTGCTCAGGGGCTTGTTTCTGCATCTTCCCACAAACTAGCCGGGAGAGTAAGAAACTTCATTAAAAAGACATTTGTCAGGATGCTAGAGGATAGGAAAAATCCTCCACAGGCTATGTACCTAATTTCTAGCCAATACAGAATGACTCCCAACAGGAATCATTTATTGCTTTAGTGGCTTAAGTGATGGGGCTGTTAGCATCTCTTTTGGCTGACTGCTTTGCAATCTAGTTGCTTTCAGATGTGTGAAAAGGCATCTTAATATTCATAGAGAACTTCTGTCTCACTTCATTTCTTCCAACCTTGATCTCTCAGTGTCCTGTGGGCAAAGCTTATTGAAACCCCAGATGTGTCAGAGTTAACACAAACCAGGTACTTGGGGAAAGGGTTAGGCTTATCTGTGTTTCAGTCATCACCCCCCCAAGATGTTTTCACAATTGCTGCTTATTTCATTCTTTTTTAAGTCACTCAGTCAGGATCACCTCTTTGTGACCCCATGGACTGTAGCCCATCAGGCTCCTCTGTCCATGGGATTTCCCAGGCAAGTATATTGGGGTGGGTAGCCATCCCCTTCTCCAGGGGATCTTCATTACCCAGGAATCGAACCTATGTCTTCTACATTGCAGGTGGATTCTTCACCATCCAAGCCACCAGGGAAGCCCAGTCACCACCATTCCTCCCTGCCTCACACACAGGAGCCTCTGTCCTAATTCCCACTTGTTTATATAGAGTCATTGACCAGCAGATTTTAAACATACAGATTTATCCTGGAAACAGAATATAATGTCATTGGATTAATTTATCAATGCTTATTGGAAACTTAACACCCTCATTTCAGCTCTGACTTGACACTGAAAGAATTTTTTTAAAAATTATGAATGCATGGTCTGGTAACAAGACTTGTTTCTTCATAGTTCTTTTGCAAATAAAATGATAAGCTCTTGGAAAAGCTGTAGTTAAAAGTGCTAACTACAGAAAGTTTGGTATGCACAGGAATGTCACAGGAGCAGGACTTGGAAGTCTTAAAAAAAAAAACAAAAACAAAACTGTACATCTGACACAAACGAGTGTTATCTAGCTGGCTTCCCTAGCTGGCTTCCTCAACATCATCCACTGATGATAACCACTTTCAGAAATCACACTCCAAAGTGAATAAAGAATTATCTGCACTCTTGTGTAGAGATTCAACTCCCAAATGTTTTTTTTTTTATTCTAATAGATATTCTGGAACTCAAAATCTAATCAAATAATTACAGTTCTACAAACATACCAATAGAAAAGGGAATTACCTGTAGTGAAAAACTATTAATTACATGTGAATGATAGTGTAATTACTTCTGGTTAATGTCTGGCTCAGTTCTCTTAAAGACTACTTTTGTAATTGTTGAACACCTGTTAGAAGGCAGTGTTTCCAATAAGGTGATGCTCAAGAAACCTTGTTTCTTAGTGTGTTTGCAAGAAATAGTCAGACCATGTGGATTGTGACACACCCCCTATTCTTGATTCCATATTCAATAGCTCATTCTCAGGCACCTACTTGTCATATAACACAAAGACAACTCAAAGCCCACTTACAAGGCAAAAAGCGCTGTCCCCTTGTAAAGTAGTAATGCTGATTTGCCACAAAATCATGTCTAGTGGGCAACAGTGTAGACTAGACCCCGTGAAGCAAGGAGTAGGCAGGCTCTGTCTCTCTAGGAGCCAACACCCCCATTCCTTCTGTTCGGAGATGTTCAAGACAGCAACACTTAGACTAACACTGATGTTGTACCTGTTGGTGGCCTGTTAACAAGGATACCGGAGGGAAAAAAAAAAAGAGGAAGTGACGGGTCAGCTTTTCAGCGTGGAACTGAATTTAGCTTGTTTAGAAGAGTATTTTCATGACAGATTTTTCTCACACATAGAAAATAGCATTTTCTTGCAAAGTATAATGGTATGACTATTTTCAGGCTGTCTCTGAGGTAGATGAATTAATCTTACTCCATTGTTTGTATATTTTTAAATACTATTGTTGTCTGCTTTGTTCCACTTGTGTTTCCATGTTATAGGTCCACTAACATTCTGATATATTTTCCCAATGAACAGGTCGCCATGGAGATGGAAGTTATTGGCCAGTTGATACGAATTTGATTGATAGAAGCACTCTGAATGGTAAGTATATAAATTAGGTTCTATTGGATTAGTCATATTAATTAAAATGGTTAATTCTAGCATGTCTGAGGCAAATTTTCTGTTGACTGCAAGTGCCAATATCCTCAAACTTAGGGTTTTAGTGGGGATAATAGAAGAATGAAATTATTGAAAAACCTGGAGTTTATTTCACCAGGAGACAATGGCAATGAGAGCTGACAAGTACACAAAACAGTCAGTTAGAAAAGCCTAGACCCAGAGAATTTTATAAATGATGCAGGCTGTTAACTCTCTCAGTTTGAAAGTACTCTGTGTATTTGAAATATTTCCAAAAATGAAATTTTATTAAAGAGAGGTGACGTCAAAAGTACAGCAGGCTGAAACCCTTTCAATTTCATAAACCGAAGTTACTAGGACTTTTTAAAGAGTCAGAGTGCCAGGAAATTAAGAGGCAATCTGTACAGACAATTGAGAAGGAACAATTATTTCCTCACAGTTTCCATCACTGCTGAACAATGGTTATATATGTTACATTGAAGCAAATGTAAGCCATGAACACAAAACAATATATTTCTTAAATGGTGTGTCCTAAAGAACACTAATCTTGAACAGAAATGCCCAATGGAACAGCTAAAAATACTGGAGGCCCAGTAAAATTTGAATTATTTTTAACTGCCTAATAGCTGAGGCAAAGAAAAATATTGCAAGGGATTACCATCTCAATATATGCAGGCAACTCAGTGTACATATCCATAGGTAACTAGAAATAATTCAAACTTAACTGAACCTTCTGTATTTTTAATTATTAAATCTGGCAAACCTAATTTTGGATCAGTACCAAGTTTAAAAGTTTGGTACTGACTATTTGAATTTCCCCTTCAAAAGAGAATGAATTCCCTAATGAAAAAGAAACCTTAGCCCAAATTTGACATGAACAGATAAGTCAACAGATAAGAACTTTTCTTTTCATAGGAGTCAGACTTCAGGTGAAGAGAATGACAGTAACTGAGAGAAATGCATGTCCTTGTATTTTTGTTTTTACTATTTAAGATTCCTAGTGAGAAATATAATTGTATTTAAATTTGATCTGATATACATTATCTCACAGGAGAGAGTCATGAAGATAAAATAGATAAATGACATCCAATAACTTTGAGCCATTTTAGATAGATTATTCGGAGAAGGCAATGGCACCCTACTCCAGTACTCTTGCCTGGAAAATCCCATGGATGGAGGAGCCTGGTGGGCTGCAGTCCATGGGATCGCGAAGAGTCAGACAGGACTGAGTGACTTCACTTTCACTTTTCACTTTCATGCATTGGAGAAGGAAATGGCAACCCACTCCAGTGTTCTTGCCTGGAGAATCCCAGGGACAGGGGAGCCTGGTGGGCTGCCATCTCTGGGGTCTCACAGAGTCGGACACGACTGAAGTGACTTAGCAGTAGCAGATAGATTATTGGCATTATCCCTTCTCAGATTTCTGCCTCACTTAATGATGTTTTAGGCATTTCCTATTAAATGAATGGGATGAACAAAGTACCTGAAACAGTTCTAGAAACCCTACTGAAATAACTAATTATTACAGACTACGTGATTAATTAAGGTGATTTGATAACCTCAGAGAATAGATGGTAGATGGCATGCTTAATCTATTTACTATTCTTTTTTGCTAGCCAGTAAATGATGATAAATATTAATATGTAATTTGCCTTTAGCTTGTGCTCTTATATGCAAGTCAGCAAAGGCATTTGAAAACTCTACCTTCCTAATTAAAATTCTGCCAACATCTTATACCATAAGAAGAGGGTATATTTTCAAATTATATATACAAATGACACCTTGACTGATAAAACTCTAACACCACCCCCCCCCCAACCTACTGATGCAAAGTAGGCTGCATCAACAAGAACAGTTTAAAATCTTGAGTTTTTGAACCTCACATACAATGAAAATTTCATACATCTCCTTATGTAGTGACAGAATTATAGAGGTTTCCTATCTCTCCTTTTACTTGCTGGATTCATCCTTCAAAGGATTGTAATAGAATAATGGTTTACTGTCAGAATACTCAAGCCAGTTGCAAATAAATTTAGAGCTTGCTAATCATTTTCTTTCCCTTATGTGTCACTCTTTTAAAAGCAACTCTCTTGGAACTCAAATAAAGAAAAACAAAGCTATAGTTCATGTTTATTCTTGAAGTTGGAAGCCCTTAATTAAATTGAGGAAACTGAAGAGGCTTCCTAAATTATTTTCTGATGACAGGTAGAATCAAAGCTAATATGTGGTGATATGATAGTATTTTACTTTTATGATGCGTTCAATTTTATGGTTCACCTTCTTACAGCAGGAGAATCTTCAACTTCTGAAAATGTGATTTTGTAGTTTATATTTGTCTGAAGGATAACAACAGTGAAAATTACTTCAATTCAATTGTTTTCTTGTGGGGGAAGATAAATCACCAATTATGTTGGTAGCTTTTTCCATAGTTTTCAAAATTAATAATATTGGTAAAGAAATCTACAAACCCTACAAGAATGTTGTTATATTGACTTCAACCTTTGAAAACTTAATTAATTTGACAGATGTGATACTTTGGTGAAGCATTATTTTAAAATTAATGTTATTGATTAATTTTTTAGTATTTAGAATCATATTTCGTATTCTGCAAAACATGACTTAAATGCTGTGGTTAGGAGAAAAAGCCTTGATTTGCCCTCCAGTTTTGAAAACCTTTGTTTATTTAACTCAATAGCATTTTAACTAATCTAAGTAGAGTATATAGAGAAGCTCTTTCCATACTTGCATGAGATGGTCATTCTGAGGTTTGTAAAGTATTATAGGGCACCCAACAGACACCTTAATGCCAAAAGAAAGGTCCAGAAGTAAAATTTTACACTCAATTCCCTGATGTAAAGATAATTGGAGCATCTCAGGGGTCTCAAGTTCTAGTCTACAAGAGGCTCTGCCCACCTACTATCTCAGCTCAGTTCAGTTCAGTCGCTCAGTCATGTCCGACTCTTTGCGACCCCATGAATTGCAGCACTCCAGGCCTCCCTGTCCATCACCAACTCCCAGAGTTCACCCAAACTCATGTGCATCCAGTCGGTGATGCCGTCCAGCCATCTCATCCTTTGTCGTCCCCTTCACCTCCTGCCCCCAATCCCTCCCAGCATCAGGGTCTTTTCCAATGAGTCAACTCTTTGCATGAAGTGGCCAAAGTACTGGAGTTTAATGTTAAGGACCTCAGACTAATCCCAAACTCCAGGTACTAGAAGTGACTCTGTCATGGTTTAGAAATGTGTGAATCAAGCCACTGAAATGTTTGGATCTCAGATCTCATGAGAACATAGTCAGTGCTCAACTCGATCAGGATTTCTCAGCCACAGAACTATTGCCATTTGGGACTGAATAGCCTGTCTGTCGTTGGGCTCCTCCTATGCACGGTAGGATGTTGAGCAGCATCCCTGGCCGTTGTCCACCAGGTGCCAGTCATGATTCCCCTCCATTCTGCTGGAACAACCCAAACTGTCTCTAGACATTGCCAAATTTCCTCTTGCAGAGTACAATCGCCCCAGTTTAAAAACCACTCATCTTGATTAGCAACCTCCTGAGGTAGTTACAAGGTACATGGGTCCCTTGAGGAGCTCTGCGAAAAAAGTTTTCTGTTGTCAATAAGCATTGGGAAACTCATTTGATATTGACTTCTCTTTGGCCAGGTCCCCGCCTTCTACCTGAACACTTAGAGTACTAGTTTTGAGAGAGAGTCTCTGCTCACTGTATATCCTTGATTCAGTGATCCCCACTCCCAGGCTTCAGATTCCATCTCTAGGCCAGCTCCCACAGTTACCTCTCTAACACAGACCTTCCAGCTGCCTCTTCATGATTCATCATGAGACCTCAATTCGAGACTGAATCTCTCTTCTTACCCCACCGAGTCTGCCTGCACTTTCACCCTCTCCCCAACCCTAGACATCAGGACTGTTGCTGAGGCCTGAGCCTTCCTTTCTATCCTCCCCCATGTGCAATCCACCTTGTTCATTTCCTTGCCGGTTCTACAGTGTACCTGTCCTCTCTGCTTGACTGAAATTGCCACCATCTCAGTTTAAGGGATCATCTCCTCTTCTGTTTTTCCGCCAGCAACCCCCCTCCATGCAGAGGGAAGAGAGATCTTCTTAGAACAAATGAAGCCTGTCACTTTGCTGAAAACTCTTAAACCATTACCAAGGATGACTGAATTGGATCTACAGGGCTCATATGAGCAGGGTCTTGTTTATCTTTCCCGCCTCATTTTGTGCCATTTCCTATTTGTTCCCAATGTTCCACACACACACACACACCCAAGGTCTACCGTTAGTTCCCTCGTAAAGGAACAAGAACTAACTCCTAGCAATACTTTAAAATTCAGCTTAAATGTCACTTTTATAATGAGGTTTTTCATGACCTCCATCTTCTGTCAGTGACCTCATATTATATCTTCATGTTACATCATTTTACATGAATTCTTCTTTAAAGTACCAACTATACAGGTAATTATATATATATATATATAAATAATTATATATATATTTTATATATATATAATTTAATATATATATAAAACAGTGAATTGAATGCAACGATTGTGCCTCTATTTTTTGCGGGGTGGGGATGAGCAATCAGTATTCTAATTTGGGAATTATTCTCAGACCACATAATATATAAGACTATGGCATAAAAGGAGATCCATCCTGGGTGTTCTTTGGAAGGAATGATACTAAAGCTGAAACTCCAGTACTTTGGCCACCTCATGTGAAGAGTTGACTCATTGGAAAAGACTCTGATGCTGGGAGGGATTGGGGGCAGGAGGAGAAGGGGACAACAGAGGATGAGATGGCTGGATGACATCCCCGACTCGATGGACATGAGTTTGAGTGAACTCCAGGAGATGGTGATGGACAGCGAGCCCTGGCGTGCTGTGATTCATGGAGTAGCAAGGAGTCGGACATGACTGAATGACTGAACTGAACTGATGGCATAAAAATTATTATGAAATCATATGTGTATATGTGGTCCCATAAATAGCTTTTAGTGGTTTCATAATCTGGCTGTTGTTCCTTCTCTCCTCTCCCAGAAATATATCTCAGAAATGGAGCTTTTGCATCTCTCTGCTATTAGCTATGCCTTGATCCCAAGAAGAAATCTGACATTCTGTTCATATCACCATGACGCACATGGGGCACATGTTTCAGGAATGGAAGACAGAAAATTTAGCACAGAGGAATTTTTTTTTTCCTTCTCTGGTCCAAGCAATTCCAATTTACATGGTCTTAAAAAATATTCACCCAGTGTTACTGCCATGTATGACTCAAACTAAGTTTGTCAGAAATGGTGAACTGTTAAATTTAAAGTAATAAAATCCATGAGCTCCCCAAATGCCTCCATTGTATGCTGTCATATAAAAGGTTAATTTATACCAATCAGTAAATTTATTAAGAACAGAAAGGGCATATTGAGGTACAACTGCAACATGATTTTTTCAATTGTAAGTAAAACTAACAGAAAGTTCTGACCTTTCATTATTTGCCTCATTCCTTTGTCATAAAGGAAAAAGTTGCTTCAAGGAAACCTTATTTCTTTCATTTATAATCAGAATCTTTTAACAGAAAGTACTATGTAAAGACTTGATGAATTACCCGCCCCTGAGATTCAAGTTATATTGGTAGCATTTATTTTTTTCCAATAATATTGAGTCAACAATAATTTATTTAAAATTAGGTGACTATCTTTTCAAAAAAAAAAAACCTCAATGATTCCTAGATAAGTTCAAAAGATAGTATTTCACTTTTGAGGCAAATGCTGGGTTATTATATTCACTTGTGAAAGCAAGTTACTGTATCTTTCACATTGAATATTATCTACAAGCTTTCTAGAAAATTTAGAGTTTAGAAGTCCATACCAAAAGTATATCAAATGGTATGGTAGATTATTAAGTTAGGCAAAATTTTCTTTAATATTTCAGCAGTATAGTGATATTATAAGCAATTACTCTGTGTAGGGCACTGAGAGAGTTGTTTTGCATGTATCTTTTCTAATTGTGACAGTAACTACATAAGTAAATATTATTATTTCCATTTTACAGATAAAGGCACAAAAAAAGCCATTTAAAGGCTCATTAGTCACACTTGTTTATATAAGCAAATTATCATTCTACTATTTTCACTTAAATATTGTGTGCCATGAGGTACAGTTGCAAAACAGGGAAAAAAATATATATGTTAGAGCTTTATGGCACTCTTTCCAACCCTGTGGCTGCTTTTAAGTAGGATTCATGCACCCTTGACAGGTTGAAAATTAAATGTGCTTTATAGATAACTGCTTTAATGGAATGGAAAGTGTGAGTGATGGGTGTCAAACAGTTTGTCTTTCACAGCATCAAATAAATAATGGTTTCTCAGCCTGTTCTGATTCGTTTCATGGTAGAATTCTTATCACCCAAAGCAGCATGCTTCCCATCCTCCCCACTTTCTGTTCTGTATAAAAGCTTAATTATATTTTTCATTGAGATATAATTCACATACCATAAATTCACCCTTTGAAAGTACACAACTCAGTGGTTTTTAGCATTTTTACAAGGTTCTACCACTATCACCACTATCTCGTTCTAGAACATCTTCATTACTCCAAAGCGAAACCCTGTACCATTAAGCAGTCTTTCGCCAATCACTTCCTCACATCCACTGGCAAACACTCAACTGCTTTCTGTCCCTATACACTTGCCTATTCTGGATATTTCACAGAAATTGTTGTTTAGTCGCTGAGTTGTACCCGACTCTTTTGCAACCCCATGGACTGTAGCCCACCAGGCTCCTCTGTCCATGGGATTTTCCAGGCAAGAACACTGGAGTGGGTGCCATTTCCTTCTCCAGGAGATCTTCCCAACCCAGGGAATGAACCTGAGTCTCTTGCATTGGCAGATAGACTCTTTACTACTGAGTCACCAGGGAAGTCCACAGTTTCATGTAAGTAGAATCATATGTGGCCTTTTGTGTCTGGCTGCTTTCCCTTAACATAATGACTTCAAGGTACATGAATTTTGTATCATGTATTAATATTTCCTTTCTTTTTATGACTGGATAGTATTCTGTTGTACGAATATATCACATTTCTTCATCCACTCATCAGCTGATGGCTCTGGGGTTTCCCACTTGCAGCAATTTTGACTAAGGTAGCTATGAATATTCCTCTGTAAGTTTCTGTATGGACTTGGTTTCATTTATCATGGGTAGATAATTAAGATCTTTCCTGTCATTTTTTCATTGCTTTTTCCCCCTCAGCTTCAGGAATGCCCAGAACAATAGCAACTCTGAATCCGTAGCCAAGCGTGATATGCCGTAGGCTGCCACAGGTCCTTAAACTGATCTCCATTTGCCTGTCTTTCCCCAGAACCACCCATTGGCAAGATGCACCCCCCACATGGCAGCGTCACTCCTCAGAAGAACAGCAACCTGCTGGTGATCATCGTCGTTACCGTTGGCATCATCACAGTGCTCGTGGTGGTGGCGGTGGCCGTGATCTGCACCCGGCGTTCTTCAGCCCAGCAGAGAAAGTAGGTAACGGCTGATTGCCAGAGAAAAGTCACTGTTTGACCTGAATGCCATTTTTTTTTTAATGTTTAAATTTTTGGCTGCCACTGGTCTTAGTTGCTACATGCAGGATCTTTACTTGCAGCATGTGGGATCTTAGTTCCCTGACCAGGGGTCGAACATGCATCCCCTGCAATGGAAGCATGGAGTCCTAACCACTGGACTGCTAGGGAAGTCCTGAATGCCATCTTTTTGAGTTAGATTTTTGATGGCTCTCTTCCTGTGCACGTTCATGACTCACCATGCATTCTTTATCTCCTCTCCTGAACTGTGCAAAAATCTTGCCTTTTGTCCATTCTGGGCCCATAAAATAAGTGGGTGAGGAAAAGGCTTGCAGACGTAATAGCAGAATCCACCTGGATGAACACTTTGCATGTCTCTTTGATTTTACTTCTTTTTTTTTTTTTTTAATTTTGACTGCAATGGGTCTTCGCTGAGTGTGCTCCTCCCTGGTGGTAGTGTGCAGGAGCCCAGCAGTTGTGGCACACGGGCTCTCTACTTGTGGCACATGGGTTTCTCTCGTTGCAGCCTGCCAGCTTAATTGACCTGTGTGGCATGTGGGATCTTAGTTGTCCACCCAGGGCTCGAACCTATGTCCCCTGCATTGGAAGATGGGTTCCTAACTGCTGGGCTAGCAGGGAAGGCCCTGATTTTAATCCTTGAGACCAGATTCTTATGTTCAAGTGAGGGTAGATGTTCCTTAAGTAACACTTAGAGAATGAACTTCACCATGTCCCTACTTACGACTCTCTCTGCAATTATGGATGAAAGGTTGGAGATGTGTGTTCGTCTAAAAGTATTGATTTATCCCTTTTGACATGGAGGTTCATAGGCATTTAGTCAGTGCCTATCACATGAATGACTGAGTGTAGAATAGTTACAAAGTCAGCATAGTCACAATGCTATGGTGTGTGTATTTTGGAGGCAGTAGTTAGGATGGAAGAGAGATTCCAGAAATTCAAAATGATTCAGATTGCCTGTCTCTGGTTGACTTTCAGAAATTAAAAATTTTGAGGGTCTTAAAAATATTTTCATATCATTTACCTCTAGGTAATAATATATACAAGAATGATACATCAAAGTGCAAAGTTTGAAATGGAAAGGAGGTTTGATTCAGCTTATCACCTCCCAGCAATACCCTCTAACCAGCATATTACCCTTGTACCAGCCAGTTGTGGGAACCAGCAATAATCTTCTGGTGGTTTTATGCCTCTTTGCCTGTCTAGCACTTTGCAAATTCAGCCTGATACAGTTTTTCTCACCTGTGCTATTATCACTGGATCGGCTATAATAGGCTCTTCCCTTAATTTTTGTTTGTTTTTGGCCCGAGGCATGGAGCTCTGCATGCCTGAGGCATGGGCTCACAGGTGGCTGGCGTGACAACTACATACAACACACATTGCTAGAGAAAGATTCTCTAGCAAATAATTTTCTGTCTTTCCTGGCAAATACCTCAGCTTTTCTCTCTTTTTAAAAAATCCTATGATCCTGTTTGTTGATTTCTACTGTATTTTCTAGCATTTTTAAGTAAAGTATTTAGTAACAATATACAGGAGGATTTCCATAGTGTAGAAAGTAAAATAAAGATATAGAAGCAGTCTTTGCATTTCATTTATTTAGATGGCATGTCAAATTTTATATCCAGCTGCATTCATTTGACTGGACTGTCTTGAAGCTGATGATAGCTGGTGTGCAGGTCCATTGTTCCCCAATAGGAAACCAGACAGAGTGACATTTACAGGGTAGGTCTCCTGTGTAAGCTTTCAGGGAAGTCTTAAGGCTTCCCAGGTGGTTCAGCTGGTAAAGAATCTGCCTGCAGTGCGGGAGACACAGATTCAGTCCCTGGGTTGGGATGATCCCCTGGAGAAGGGAAGGGCCACCCACTTCAGTATTCCTGCCTGGAGAATTCCATGCACAGATGAGCCTGGTGGGTTACAGCCCATGGAGTCACAGAGAGTCAGACAAGATTGAGCAACTAACCCACACAATTACACACTGAGCTTCTAGAGTGCTGGGCACTTAGTAAGCTTCTGGGGGAAAACCACTGTGATTAAGTCATTGAACAATCTCTTGGTCCAGCAATCCCAGGAAAGGGCTTTTGTAAACAAATCACAGTGGAAAATCAAAGCCTCAGGTCTCTGAGGCAGAGCTAAGATTCACTGAAATGGACGCAAGGAGGGTGGTGGTTTCAGACCTTACTTCATGCCAGTTTTAAAAACACGGAGGCATTCACTAAAACTAATTGAATGAACTGAATCATCTGTAGCGTGGTATTTTGTCTTCATCATGTTCATCGCTGTAAGAAGAATGTGAGGGTCTTACTGATTCGATGAACTGGATTCCTGAACCTATCTTGTTTCTCCACAGAGAAGAATGCTAGTCTTCTCCATATTACAAATGTGAGATTTGATGCTATTTTGAGAAACTCTCAAATTGTCCTAAACCGCGCCCTAAGCACTTTGTTAGGAGCTTAAAGGGTTTTTTTTTTTTTTAGGAAGAGAAGAGGCTGAACCCTGGAGTGGCTTGTTTATATTTTAATTTACTTTTTGAATTAATTAATTAATTTGGCTGTATCAGGTCTTAGTTGCGCTACGGGGAATCTTTGTTGCGTCCTGCATGGGCTCAGGAGTTGCAGTACACTGGCTCCAGAGGACAGGGGTTCAGTAGCTGGTGCACACAAGCTTAGTTGTTCCAGATCATGTGGGATTGTTTTTTTTTTAATTAATTAATTTGTTTATTTATGGCTGCATTGGGGTCTTTGTTGGTGCCCTTGGGCTTTCTCTAGTTGCAGACAGCGGGCTACTGTCTGGTTGCAGAGCACAGGCTCTTCGATGTGGCTTCTCTTATTGCAGAGCATGGGGTCTAGGCACACAGGCTTAAGTAGTTGCAGCATGAGAGCTCAGTACTTGTGGCTCGCAGGCCCTAGAACAGTCAGGCTTCAGTAAGTTCAGCATGTGGGCTCAGTAGCAGTAGAGCTCTGTGACATGTGGAATCTTCCTGGACCATATCTCCAAACCCATATCTCCTGCACTGGCAGGCAGATTCTTATCCACTGTACCACCAGGGAGGCTGAGCATGTGGAATCGTAGTTTCCTAACCAGGGATCAAACACATGTCCTCTGCGTAGCAAGGTGGATTCTTAGCCGCTGGACTACCAGGAAAGTCCCTGACTTGTTTTTAAAATTAGGAAATGAATGAAAGGATAAATCACTCCATGAATGACTGAAAGTCTGAAGAAAGTTAATCTATGGTTCCTATGCTACTGCGCCTTAGGTTTTTCCTCATCCCATCTCCAAAGTCTCTTAATATTTACTTAGCATCTTGGTCTCTTTGTTTGTATGTGTTAACAAAGAAAAAACACTTCTCCTTTAAGATATTTTTGAGTTTTAATTTAGCTTTTCTTGATTTTGCTGAGAACCTCTCCCCATACCACCACCATTGAACTTTGTAGAACAAATCAAATAATGCAGATGAAAGCAAAATCAATTCTAATTTGAAACAGAAATAATGTCCATTACAGGCCTCTCAGAAATGGGAGTTTAATGTGATTAATAAGGTGACGTGGGAAACATCCATGGGCTTCTTCAATATTTCTTTATCTAGAACTGCTGGAGAATGTAAATTGTCTTTGTGTTTTATTGGAGGACTTGAATTATATCCAAATGGATTTGGAGTATATTTTTGTGTACTATCAGTAATACTTCATTCACTTTAGTGTCTACACATTTTGTTCTGTGATTTATATAATGATGAGGTAATGAGCTAGCTTGTCTGACTCAATTCTAGTTGGTAAGGTTTTATGTTATAAAATAGCTAACAGAAGTTAGAGCTCAAGTTCTAGTTCTGATTAGATCACCTCTTTAATTAAATTAATGGTATTTAATTAAACCTAAATGAAGACCTAATCTCTGAGTGTCAGTTTCCTCAAATAAAGTGAAACTGAAAGTCACTCAGTCATGTCTCTTTGTGACCCCATGGACTATACAGTCCATGGAATTCTCCAGGCCAGAATACTGGAGTGGGTAGCCTCTCCCTTCTCCAGGGGCTCTTCCCAACCCAGGGATCGAACCCAGGTCTCCCGCATTGCAGGTGGATCCTTTGCCAGCTGAGCCAGAAGGGAAGCCCTTCCTCAAAGAGGTGGGAATAAATACTTTCTATCAACTCTCTACCACCAAAATTCTGCATGGACTACTACTAAATTATAGAATCTCATGGTAGCATTTAGATTCAAATTCCCATGAAATAAAAATAACTTAACATTTCTTCTTTGGTTATGAACTTAAATTCATACTACTTTGAAGAGACTTCCCTTGCACATCTTGAATTAGTGAGATTATAGTAGAATATCATAGTATGGAAATTTTATGTGTGTGTGTTTCCCTCAGTTTTTTTAATTATTTATTTTAATTGGAGGATACTTATAATATTGTAATGGTTTTTGCCCTGTATCAACGTAGATGTCCATCGACAGATAAATGGATAAGGAAGCTATGGTACATATATACAATGGAATACTACTCAGCTATAAAAAAAGAACACATTTGAGTCAGTTCTAATGAAGTGGAAAATTTGTGTTTTCAGGCTTAAATTGATAGGGGATTTCAGGGCTTTTTTAATGAAGTAATACCATTTCCCTGGCTAAAATGTAGAACATTTATTATAAGTTAGAATGTATCTATAGATACCAAAGGCAAAATATTTGACAAAGAGACTATCCTGGAAATTCTGGACACATGACTGCCACATGGACACATGGGTAGAGTTGTCTGAATACATTAAACTTAAATGTGTACTACAGTCTGGAGTAAAATGGGTGCCCAACTGATTTGGTTCTTACCTGTTTGCATCCCCAGTAGACCAATTAAAAATGAAGAAAGAAACTCTTCTTAGAGTTACAGATTATTTGCAAAGTAAGGAACAGATAGCAAAGAAGGAGTCAGTAAAGAAACCTTGAAATATTTCCAAGTCAATAATGACAAATTTTTATTATTCAAATCAAGTGATTACTGTGCTTAGTGTGTGATCTACAAAGTAACAAATCTGGTTACTGTTAACTCTTGAGATAAAAACGTTTCTGCAATTTCCCAGGGACTTCCTGGTGTTTTACCTGCATCTGTTACCATTTAGTCCTCTCTACTTTTTCAGTTTTCTTAGGTACCCTGCCCCAGCGCATGCTCCTTGCTCCAGTGATGCAAAAGCCATGTCATTTGTTTTCATTCATTTTTTAATTCCTAGTATCTCTTTGATCTTCACATTTCTAGTCCTTAGTACATTTCTTGGCACATTTACCATCCATAAATGTTCACTGAATAAACAAAGGGATACATGTTGTGAAACAATGGATGATGTTGGAGAAGGGGAGTAAAGAGAGTTTTTGCTCCTGTATCAATGGAGGAAACCAGTTCACACACAGGGAGCATCTGGTCAGCTCGGTTAGACAGACAGTGATCAATGCAAGGTGAGTGGTGTTGAGAAAGAGGAGGGGGCGTGATTTAGCTATTTTAAGATTATACTGACCTAAATTGGTCAGGAGGGTTTCCTGAAGAAGATAAGCTTGAAGGGATCTTAAGTAGTTTGTAAGTAAATAGGACTGTGAAGGCATTGTGGGAAGAAGATTGGATGGATGGATGGATGACTACTAGCTATCTAGATAGATAGAGAAATCCATAGATAGGACAAATAAGACCTCATCAGAATTTGATCATGCTGTGGAAGCTTTGCCATAGTATGAGAAAGAGCAAGTAGAGCCTTGAAGATTCCTTGCTCTGCCTTTATTCAAGAATACGTGGATGGGAAGAGACCCTGCAGCTATTTTTGGAAGCCAAGATTACTGGTACCTAGAAAACAAGATGTGTGTTGGGACGGGAAGGATGGCATAACAAATGCTCCTGCAGGGCAGAAGACATGGGTTCAATCCCCAGGTGGGGCAGATCCCCTGGAGGAGGGCATGGTAACCCACTCCAGTGTTCTTGCCTGGAGAATCCCGTGGACAGAGGAGGCCTGGTGGCTACTGTCCACCGTGTCACAAAGAGTCAGACACGACTGAGGTGACTGAGCACACACCAGCACGCGCGCGTTCTACCTCTAATATGATAAACCTAGCTTTATACTAAACTAAGACAATCTGGTTTTCTTTCACTGAAGACAGTGCTTCTCAAAGTTTTGGTGCATCAGATTTCCCTCGAGAGCTGTTAAAGCACAGCCTGCTGGGTCTCAACGCCATTTGCAAGTTTCTGATGGGGCAGGAATTGCAAATGTGCATTTCTGACAATTTCCAAGGTAATGCCAGTTCTGCTGGTCCAAGGACCAGACATCGGAAACCATTGCCCTGGGTTCATCTCCATACAACTTTCCAGTGGTGAGATAGAGGAACTGGGGACAAAAATAGGCAGCAGTTATTTAGTCAGAGAACTAGCAGATAGAGAAAAGGTTCACATGACAGTTGTTCCTACAGGTTTTAGGACAAACTCCACACAGTTTAGTTATGAGCAGATGCCAGCTTTATTATAGCCCTGCTACATGGACCACTGGGTTACTGCCAGCAGGGGAGGGGGGCCTCTCCAAGGCCAAAGATGTCTCTCTTGAGAAGAGACATTATAGAAAACAGAAGAGGTTAGATGGTCTGTCAGAACATATACAAAAAGGAAATAAAGTCTGCTTAGAAATCTTTATATTGTTGATAACTGTCAGCTGAGTGGATGAGCAGCTTCTCAGAAGTGGGTCATCAGAAAAATACTTATGCATTTTATCAGGAATAATAATTTGTTTCCAAGTGGAGGTTATAAATCATAACATACTAAAAAGGTTCTGCCTTGAACAAATTTAGAAGTTTTAAAAAAATAGGATATGCCTGGAGATGCTTGGTACTGAAGTCGTGGGGACTGGTAAATGAATGAATGAATTAGGCATGAACGTAAGCAAGGGAGCCAGAATTCATCATTTCCTTCCAGTTTCATAAATTATTTGACAAACATCTTTACCACAAGCTATTTAAATATTGAGTTATCATGGACATTCTGAAAATTTTGTCCTAGATTTGGGAACTGGTGTGCCTCTGTATGAAGTCATATGGGCACCAGGGTTTAACTTATTTAGCATTGTGATATGTTAGAAAGATACTTGGGTGAAATCTCCCAGCTTGAAAATGACATGAAGTTCTTCTAAATGACCAGAAATGGATTACACAAAGAGTTATGTGTGAACTGCAAACTCATTTCCTGTGGGCCAGTGAAGTGTACGGAAATGAGTTCAGGGAATAAATGGTTAGCAAGAGAGTTATTATCTTAAACACAAGAAAATGATCTAGGGTCTATTATAGACCATTGTCTAGAGTCAGTGTGAGGCTGCTGCCAGGAAATCAGCAAAATTTAGATACTTGTTGGGAAAATATTAGAGCAGAAAACCCTACGTATTTTTTCCCACTAAATAGATATGAAGTCTGGATTTCTTTCTTTATATCCTCATCAGCCTAGCTGAGGAAAGACAAAAAACATTAAGAAATATGAACAAATCACAACAAATCATAGAACAAACATGTACTAATGGCCTAATATGTACAAAACATCTTATCCAGCAATTGGGGAACCAAAGTTGTTCTCAGCGGCCTTGACTAGGTTACAGAGTCTCCACTGAGAGCCGTTTATTTGAACCATTTAGCTCACAGGAAAGCAGTTATGCTTGTAAGCCATTCATTTCACATGAGGAAACTGAGAAAGAGGTACTTCTCTGGGCTTCTGCCAAAGGTTAGCTTTTAACTGTCTGAATTCTGCCTTATGAAGCAATGTTATTATTTTAAGAGAAACAGAAGCTACAAGCAGAGATTTAAAAATTTATAAAACTATAGAGCAGAGGTTGAAAACCATTTCTAAAAAGGGCCCGGGAGTAAATATTTTAGCCTTTGTGGGCCATATGGTATTTGTTGTAACTCTTCAACAATGCAATGCGAATGAATGAGCTTGGTAGGTTTCCAATAAAACTTTATTTACAAAAACAGGCACTGCAGGCTTCCGCTACCGGCCTGAGAAGATGCCGAGTTCGGTATGTTGGTGGCTGTGTCGCCTCCTGCTGGGGTTGCTGGAGGCCCTGAGCCCCAGCCCTGGGGAGCCCGCTGAGTAGAGCCAGGTGAATGAGGTGCCACATGGGCAGAACCTGGGGTTGATGAGAGCCATTTTCAACCTTCTGCTGGTGACTGTGATCCTTATGGCATTTTGTGTCTACAAATCCATCTGGCGCCAGGGATAGCTGAGCAAATAAGTCCTTCCACGAGCATTTGGAAACAGAATAAGTTGAGCTGCACAGGGGTCAGTGGAGAAGTTGAAATCAGAAGTTTTCTGCTTGGAAATAATCTTTGGTCTGGATAGTTGGTAAATTCGGAATGATTTAGGGGGGAAAAAAAGCTAGCTGTTATCTCATCGTAATGCTGGAATGCAAGCATTGGGCATTGATTCTGCTTCTCATTGTTTCTTTTTATACTTCCCTGGTAAGGGCTTTCCACGTTACACTAGTGGTAAAAAACCTGCCTGCTAGTGCAGGAGACATAAGAGACGTGGGTTCGATCCCTGGGTCAGGAAGATCCTCTGCAGGAGATCACGGCAACCCACTCCAATATTCTTGCCTGGAGAATCCCATGGAGCCTGGTGGGCTAGTACATAGGGTCGCAAAGAGTCGGACATGACTGAAGCAACTTAGCACGTACTTGTTTAAAGTAAGAAGCTCCAGGGTTCAATGTGAAGATGGAGTGCTTAAGAGAAAGAAAATATCACTTTGTGAGTGATGTAAAAACCACACTGGAAAGGACTAATCATTAATGTTTGAAAATATTAAGAATGGAAACACCTAACACCCTCATTCCCTACTTTAGAACCAACTGGTCACAGTGAGTTAAGAATCACAGGTGTTTGTAGTTATCCCGAGTTGGCCAAAATGCTCCATTTGCAAAGCAGCATCAGCTGTGGGTAACGTAGGCTGCCGCTCCTCTTGCTGCACGGAGCTCTGAGCTCAGATGCCCTCTCTGAAGTTGGGGTCACAGGTAGGCAGGGGCACCCTTGGGCTGGGAGGTTCTGGTGGGGAAAAGGGGGCTGGAAGTGTTGGCCCGTCTGTAAAAGAACTCATCCCGCTTGAACACGTTGATCCCCTTGCCCTACACCAAAATCTTCCCAGCCCATAGCCTGGAAGCCAGAGCAGTTGCTATGATTTGGAAAAAGAGACTTCCCAGGAGCTCTTTTCAGCCCTGGGTGGGGAGGGCACAGCAGAAGTGTGTATTCCACATAGGAGGCAGAGTGGTGGTGGGTGTGTGTTTACACAAATTTAATTCCAGCTTTGAAAATGCTGCTTTTCCTTTGCACTGTTGGTGCACTGGAATTCTCCTCCACAGAAATGATACTTTCGTACTTACAGTATTTATTATATTTTAAAGGTGCTAGGTTTAACTTTGTTATGAAATTAAAATGCTTACCTTGTTTGTGCTCCCTTTAAGCACAGCGCTTCTTTGTTTGTTTGTTTGTTTTTTAAACCTACTCTTAATGTGAAATAACTGATGTGGGATACTGTAACTGTTTACCTAAGGGTTTTGTTTGTAACTATCATGGAGCCACCAAATCATTCACTGTTCTGTGCTTTTGAGCATGATGCCAATTAAAACAAAAGTAAAAACTTAAAAAAAGAAAAGAAAAGAAAACTACAAGAAAAACCACATAAAAGTAAACAGTGGAGGATGTGGCCTTCAGGTCGTGGTTTACTGACCCCCTGCTCTAGAGATTGGCTAACATAAGCATCGGGCTCTTGACTCAGTCTGCAGGGAACATTGCAATCTCACGGGCCCCAAGAGGAGACTGCTGCTGAAAAACAAGGATTGCTAAATGCTTACTGAGGAAAATAAGAGATGTTTACAGCACACTTCCAAATGGCTTCTTCTTTTGTCAAAGGATGGGTCTTAAAAAAAAAAGATGGGTCTTATTGTGTTCGAATCCAGACACTTAGTGACTCCAAGAATAAAGCATTTTATTCTCCCGAGAATGTGTTTCTGCAGCCTTTTCGTCTTCAAAGGGCCACCTCCCCAGTTGCACAGGAAATTGAACAGCTGAGGTACAGACTTTCTTCTAAGCCCCAGTCTTGGCTGTTGGCACAAATCCTGGCCTTTTCATTTCCATTTGCCCTTTGGAAGCAACTCTGTCATTTATCTGCTAGACAGATGTTGCCGTCGGGTACCTTATGCCTGGCTCCAAAGAACGGCATATGGCTCCATCTAACCCACCGTCACCTCGCGCTGAAGCCCGCCGCGGGGACGCTGGCGTGAGGCGCTCCCTGGCAGGCTGCCGGGCCCCGGGGAGGCCGCGCCGCGTCTCCGGAAGGCGGCGAAGCTCCAGGGAAGGGGAGGAAAGGCAGCCGGGCCGAGGCTGCCAGCGCCTGGATCTCACGGGGTTCCTCCTGGGAGCGCTTTTGTTTCCTCTCTCTGGCTTCTAACTTGAATTGACTGAGAAAAAAGAGAGAGGAAAAGCCATCGAATAAAGTACTCACATCTGCCTCCTGATTTTGCTCCATAGGAAACGGGCCACCCACAGCGTTGGCAAAAGGAAGGGCAGCCAGAAGGACCTCCGGCCCCCGGACCTGTGGATCCATCACGAAGAGATGGAGATGAAAAATATCGAGAAACCGCCAGGCACCGACCCGACGGCGAGAGACTCCCCCATCCAGAGCTGCCAAGACCTCACGCCGGTCAGCCACAGTCAGTCAGAGACGCAGCTGGGGAGCAAAAGCACCTCTCATTCAGGTAACTGGCCTCACTGGCGGCGGGAAAAACATCCCACGCTGAACCCCGCCCAGAGGAGCTCTTGATGCCCTCTTTGTGTGTGCGAGCTTGCGGTGAAATCATGGCTTTTTATTTATTGATACTTTGTAACTTATATATAGTATATATAACACTACTTTTTATATCCACACATTATATTTGAAGGGCTTCCCCAGTGGCTCAGCAGTAAAGAATCTGCCCACCAGTATAGGAGCCATGTGCCTTCAATCCCTAAGTCAGGAATATCCCCTGCAGGAGGCCATGGCAACCCCGCCAGTCTTCCTGCCCAGAGGGCTACAGTCAGTCCATGGGGTTGCAAAGAGTTGGACATGACTGAAGCAACTTAGCATGCACACGCCCATTATATCTGAGCTTCCCAGGTGGCTCAGATGGTAAAGAATCTTCCTGCAGTGCGGGAGACCTGGGTTTGATCCCTCGGTCGGGAAGATACCCTGGAGGAGGCCATGGCAACCCCCTCCAGTATTCTTGCCTGGAGAATCCCATAGACAGAGGAGCCCGGAAGGCTACAGTCCATGGGGTCGCAAATGAAGTCGGACATGACTGAGCGACTAGGCACACATAGGAATAATTATCACCACAATTGGACACATATTAAATGGTCATCTTTACAGAAACATATTCTGCAAATTGTACATATCCTAGAGAATGGTACAATAAAAAAGCAGCAACAGTGAAACAAAATATAAGTAAAATTAGCAGGTTATTGATAAATACTCTTAGCTCAAGGAATTTTTCCAAGTTAATCTGAAGTGCATAAAATTACTAAGTAATACCATCTCAAATGGGAGAAGGCAATGGCAAACCACTCCAGTACTCTTGCCTGGAAAATCCCATGGACAGAGGAGCCTGGTAGGCTGCAGTCCATGGGGTTGCTAAGAGTTGGGCACGACTGAGCAACTTCACTTTCACTTTTCACTTTCATGCATTGGAGAAGGAAATGGCAACCCACTCCAGTGTTTTTGCCTGGAGAATCCCAGGGACAGGGGAGCCTGATGGGCTGCCGTCTGTGGCATCGCACAGAGTCGGACACAACTGAAGCGACTTAGACTTGCCAGTCATTCTCAGGTCATTTACCAATAGTTAAAGTAATCTGATGTAAATTTGGTTGATTAACTGGGTTTACTTTTTATTCTATCATCTTGTCAACTGCCTTGTATCATTGGGATGCTTCTTGAAACTTCTAAGAGACAGGAGGCAATCCAGTTAGGATATATTGAAATGTGGAGGCTAAATGAACCAATTGCATTTTGTTACATCTTGAACAGAAGTTTTGTCAAGGCAAAATTTGAAGCCATTTGTACATATTTTACTTCCCTGTGTCTTTGAAAAGTTGCTTTTAAATTTTCTGTCAATCCCTTGCTTTAAAAAAAGTCACTTCAGGGACACTCGAAGTATGAAAACATCAACTATTCTGTTACTTTGCCTTGAATACCATGGAGATCAACTGTCATCCCCACACAATCACATTATATGATCACTCAGTTCAGTTCAGTCGCTCAGTCGTGTCTGACTCTGCAACCCCATGGACTGCAGCACGCCAGGCTTCCCTGTCTATCACCAACTCCCGGAGCTTGCTCTAACTCACTAGCCTAGTCAAATGGAGTCTCCCTGAAGGCTCTGTTGGTGTACAAAGTGATCTAAAGGAAAAAAAAAAAAAAAGCCTGCTGTTTAATGATTTGGTGCAGAACAATCCATGTCCAGGAATAACTTAGAAATAAATGAATCGCCAGTCTAGATTTGATGCAGGATACAGGATGCTTGGGGCTGGTGCACTGGGATGACCCAGAGAGATGGTATGGGGAGGGAGGTGGGAGGGGGATTCAGGATTGGGAACACATGTACACCCATGGTGGATTCATAGTGATGTATGGCAAAGCCAATACAGTACTGTAAAGTAAAATTAAAGAAAGAAATAAACAGAAAATGGTTATTAGGATATTTCACTTTCTATGGGCCCTTATAGTTTCAAAATGCTTATGGGAAGTTGCATAATCAACCCAATACTCTCATCAAGAAATGACCTGGTCAATTCATTGGGTATTTTCAGAATCAGTAGCTGGTTTTATTTTGTTTTGGATTTTTTGAGTAGGAAATTAGAAATGTATTATACTACTGCCAAATATATTAATAATCCAAATAGACTTTGGAAATCACAACTGTATGAGTAATCCTTATGAATCAGTTGTCTATGGAAATAATTAGATTCAATAAAAAATGCTCATTCATTTATCTGGATTATTTTTCTGCAGACAATTTAGCTTTTTTTTTTTTTTAACAAATTTTATTGGAGTATAGTTGCTTTACAATGTTGTTATTTTCTATTGTACAGCCAAGTGAATCAGCTATCTATATACACGTATCTCCTTCCTTTTGGACTTCCTTCCCATTTAGGCCACATTGAGCATTGAGTAGAGTTCCCTGTGCTAGATAGCAGGTTCTCATTAGTTGTCTGTTTTATACATCGTATCAATAGTGTGTGTGTATATATACATATACATATATATCAACCCATCTCCCAATACGTCCCATACCCCCTCCTTTCTCCTTGGTAGCCATATGTTTGTTCTGTATGTCTGTTTCTCTGTTTCTACTTTGTAAATGACATCATCTATACCAGTTTTTTCAAATTCCACATACATGCATTAATATACCATATAGTTTTTCTCTTTCTGACTTAACCTTCACTCTATATGCCATTCTTTAGGTCCATCCACATCTCTACAAATGACCCAATTTTGTTCCTTTTTATGGCTGAGTAATTCTCCATTTTATATATGTACTACATCCTCCTTATCCTGGACATTTAGGCTGTTTCCTTGTCCTGGCTATTGTAAGGTTCAGCCCCTGCATCTTGAAGATCCCCTGGAGAAGGAAGTGGCAACCCACTCCAGTATTCTTGCCTGGGAAATCCATGGACAGAGGAACCTGGGGGGCTATAGTCTATGGGGTTGCAAAGAGTCAGACAGGACTTGGTGACTGAACCACATGCGTACAAGGAACCTCCATCCTGTTCTCCATAGTAGCTGTATCAGCCTACATTCCCACCAACAGTATGAGAGGGTTCCCCTTTCTTGACACCCTCTCCAGCATTTATTGTGTGTAGGTTTTGTGGTGGTCATTTTGACCAGTGTGAGGTGATATCTCCCCCGCCCCCCTTGTAGTTTTGGTTTTTTGTTTCTCTGAGAATTAATGATGTTGAGCATCTTTTCATGTGTTTGTTAGCCATCTGTATGTCTTCTTTGGAGAAATGTCTATTTAGGTCTAAAAAGGACTCCCACCCATATTTTTTGGTTGGGTTGTTTGTTTTTTGGAGCTGCATGAACTATTTCCATATTTTGGAGATTAATCCTTTGTCAGCTGCTATATTTGCAAGTATTTTCTCCCATTCTGAGGGATGTCTTTTCATCTTACTTATGGTTTCCTTTGCTGCACAAAAGCTTTAAGTTTTAGGTCTTTAATCCATTTTGAGTTAATTTTTGTGTTTGGTGTTAGGGAGTGTTCTAATTTCATTCCTTTACATGTTGCTGTCCAGTTTTCCCAGCACCACTTATCAAAGAGGCTGTCTTTGCTCCATTGTATATTCTGGTCTCCTTTGCCATAGATTAGCTGACCATAGCTGCATGGGTTTATCTCTGGGCATTCTATCTTATCCCATTGATCTATATTTCTACTTTTGTGGTAGTATCATACTGTCTGAATTGCTGTTTTAAACCAAATTAAAATATTGTAACTGATTGAAAGTGTAGCTGGTTGACTAGGCTTTCTCACAGTGTCATTCAAACAAGGATTCTAATTGCTGATGTTTTCTTTTAATCGTAAGTATTCCTTTTCTAGACCTTAAGTGATATCTCAAGCAGAGTCCCTAACTTTTCTGTCACTTTCTATCATTAAACCACAGTCCAGTTCCATTAGAAATTAAAATCTGAAATTTAAATTAAAGATTCTTTTTCTCCTATGGGCAGACTTTTGGCTCTGAGGACTGGCGGCGGGGAGGGGGGGTCACAATTTGTTTCCTGAATCCTCCAGCCCCTTGGAATAAATGGAGCAGTGGGAGTGGGGCAGAAGCAGGGAGCTTACTCCATTTCAGAAATGCCTTTAGCCATTCTTCTTACCTCCCTGCTCTTCCTGGTTTTTGTAGGGGTGCCGCCATTGGAGATAAAAGATGAAAGGAGAAAAGCAAGGTGGGAGGGAAGAGAGCACAATCTGAAGCTCTTCACTGATTTTCTGGGCACATGGGCTGACCTCAGGTGGCACCCAGATTCTCAGCCTCTTATAAAACACAATATGAATTATTTACGGGAACCTGTGGGATGCTTCCTCTGGCCGATTCCATGATCTGAGATACCTCATCAGGACATAACCGTCTCCCCCCAGAAACAGATGTACTTGTCCCCCTCACTGGTCTTCTGGAGGGTCAGCTGCTCTCAAGCCTGACCAACTTTCCAGCTGCCCATGTGACCCACAGGAAGCTCCTCTGTCTTTAACAGGCCAAATGATGAGACCACTCATAATCCACACTGGCTCATCTCTCAGACGTGCTTTGTTCAGTTATCTCTTGTCTGTTTGAATAGACACAGGGTAGACCAACAAGCCTGCTGCCTCAATAAGCTTCTACCCAGGGAATAAATGAAAGGCAGATCTCTTTTGCAGTAACCTCAAGAGTCTGTAGATGTCTTTTATTATAGCTTCATTTTATCCTAGCCATCAGGAGAGGAAAAGCACCTCTGTCTCTCCCTGGAAGGAATAAAATTGTCTCTCAGGCCTTAGAAGGTTTTGCTAATGATTTCCAGGATACCTCTTTCTTGATTTTCCTTCTCATTATATATGTAAATGCTCTGATGACATTTCAGGTCAGTGATACAGATTTTGATGTCTCTTACCAAGTCTTGGGAAATGTTTAACTCCAAATGAGAGCCGTTTTATTCAGAGTGAGAAAATAGTTTTGCCCATTTGTCTTTAATTTGAGGACCTTCTTGCCAACTCTGTAGTGATAGGGAAAGCAGTACTTGAGATCCTGTTTGTTAAACTTGACAATACATGAAGTGTTCTTGGTGATGTCCTGGTTAAAAGGACAAAACTATGATTGGAAGAATTGATATCATCAAAATGCCCAAGTCACCCAAAGCAATCTATAGATTTAATGCAATCCCTGTCAAAATATCCATGACGTTTTTCATAGAATACAACAAATATTCCTAAAATTTGTATGGAACCACAAAAGACCTTGAACTATTAAAACAATCTTGAAAAATAGAACAGAGTTGAAAGTATCAGACTCTCCAACTTCGGACTATACTACAAAACTACAGCAATCAATACAGCATGGTATTGGCCCCCAAACAGACAAATAGATCAGTGGACCAGAATAAATAACCCAAAAATAAACCCACACCTATGGTCAATTATACTATGGTCATGACAAAGGAAGCAAGAATATACAAGGAAGAAGAGACAGTCTCTACAATAAGTGGTCCTGGAATAACTTTACAGTTCCATGTAAAGTAATGATATTACAACATTTCCTCACACTGTATACAAAAATACAATGGATTAAAGACCTAATAAGATCTGAAAGTATATAATTCCTGGAAGAGAACATAGGCAGAACACTCTTTGACATAGATCACAGCAATAATTTTTGGACCTGTCCTCTAAGGTAGGTCTTCCCAGGTGGGTCTCAGGAGCCTGGCAATGCAGTAGACGTAAGAGATGTGGATTCAATCTCTGGGTCAGGAAAATACCCTGGAAGAGGCATAGCAACTCACTCCAGTATTATTGCCTGGAGAATGCCATGGACAGAGCAAACTGGCAGATTACAGTCCATAGCGTCACAGAGTCAGACACGACTGAAGCGACTTAACATACACACACACACACACACACTCCTAAGGCAAAAAAAATAAAAGCAAAAATAAACGAGACCTAATTAAACTTAAAAACTTTTGGACAGCAAGGGAAACCATTGACAAAATGAAATGGCAGCCTACTAAATGAGAGAATATATTTTCAAATGATATTACCAACAAGGGGTTAATACCCAAAATATATAAACAGCTCATACAACTCAATATAAAAAAAAAGGCCAACCCAATGAAAAAATGGGCAGAAGAGCTGAATAGACATTTTTCCATAGAAGATATACAAATGGCCAATAGGCACATGAAAGATACTCAACATTTCTAATTAATAGAAAGGCAAATCAAAACCACAATTAGACATCACCTTACACTTGTCAGAATGGCTGTCATCAAAAAGTTTGCAAGAAACAAATGTAAGCAAGAATGTGGAGAAAAGGTAATCCTTGTACACTGTGGGTAGGTGTGTAAGTCGATTCATCTGCTATGGAAAACAGTATGGAGGTTCCTGAAAAAAACTAAAAACAGAACTACCATGTGATCCAGCAATTCTATGCTTGAGTATTTATCTAGAAAAAAACAAAAACACTAATTTGTAAAGATACATGCGCCCAGTGCTCATAGCAGGTTTGATCCCTGTGTTAGGAAGATCCCGTGGAGTAGGAAATAGCAGCTCACTCCAGTAATCTTGCCTGGAAAATCCCATGGACAGAGAAGCCTAGTGGGCTGCAATCCATGGGGTCACAGAGAGTCAGACACAGACTGAACACACACACAATGTTCATAGCAGCACTGTTTACAGTAGCCAAGGTATAGAAGCAACCCACGTGTCCATCAACAGACAAATGGATAAAGAAGCTATGGTATTCATATACAATGCAATATTCCTCAGCCATTAAAAAGAATTAAATTCTGTCATTTGTAGCAGTGTGGATGGACCTAGAGAGTATTATGCTTAGTGAAATGGATCAAAGACAAATAGTGTATGATACCACTAATTTGTGAAATATGAAAAAGTCAAATGAATGTATATAGAAAAATAGAAACAAACTCACAGATATAGAAAACAAACTAGTGGTTTTTAGTGGAAAGAGGAAAGGGAAGAGGGGCAAAAATAGGGTATGAGGTGAAGACACATAAATTACTATATATAAAATAGATAAGTGACAAGGATATATTGTAGAGCACAGGGTATTATAACCATTATTTTGAATAACTTAATGGAGTATTATCTATAAAATTACTGAACCACTATGCTACATGCCTAAAACTAATATAATATTGTGAATCAACTATACTTCATTTAAGAAAATAACAGATGAAACTTCATGTCAATGAATCATATACTTTTAACTGATATATAGTATTCAGAATTTCACTATTACTTTTCAACATATTTTTATTCAATTTTCAAATCTGCATATATCATTCTTATTATTTTTATGACTCTTTATGTGACATTTTATGGAATTATAATAAATTTGTATAAAGAGAGCTAACCATATTTTTGCAAAACGTAGTTTATTTCCCATGTTTTCATAGTAAGATTTAATGTCTTTGGGGCTTAAGTATAAACTGCCAAGATTGTGGTTAATTCATACAGTTGCATATTATGGAGCTGTTAAAAATTACACTGCTGACTTATTTGTTGACAGAGAAAGATTTTTCTGTTACTTTTTAAAGAAGACTACAAAACAGTATGTATGGTATAATGCCATTTTTGAAAAATAAATATATTAGTATATATTCTCTTGCTTTCACATATGTATATATATATGCATGTGTGGAAATTATAAATAATAATAGTTATTTTTGGTTAATGAGGTTCTGGTAAATTTTATTAACGTTTCTACAATGAGAGCATATTGATAAACAAAAAAGTAGATATTATTCTTTAAAGCATCAGTGAAATGAAAAAGGCATGGGGTTCCTGGCTAGAAATTAAGTGTTGCATCAGTAATACTCAAGGGTATTGCTTTCCTTTTAGGTCAAGACACAGAAGAAGCAGGGAGCTCCATGTCCACTCTGGAGAGGTCACTGGCTGCACGCCGAGCCACCCGGGCCAAGCTCATGATCCCTATGGATGCCCAGTCCAGCAATCCTGGTGAGTGACAGTTGGTGCCGCAGTGGAGAAGGGAACAACATCACGTTAACATGAGGAATGTGTGCTTAGTTGCTCAGTCGTGTCCAACTCTTTGCAACCCTTTTGCCTGTAGCCCGCCAGGCAAGAATACTCCAGTGGGTGGGCATTTCCTCCTTGATTTGCAGTATTATATTAGTTTCAGTTTGTATATTATATTATACAGTTTTCTTTGTATATCTTTTCTCTATCAACTATCAAAACCCGATTAGAGTTTTCTCTGAACTTTCTGGGCAAATGGACATAATGAAGAACTATTAAAATCATATCATTTTTATTTGGAAGTTAGAATTTTCACTCTGTTGTTTGTTGTGCTTGCCTTACACAACCACGTGATTTATCTATGGGCAATCAGTTGATACATATTTTAAGAAGTTGTATAGGAAATGAATCGATCTAAAAAGAATGGAAGTTTTGTCATTATTGATCTTATTCTAACAACCACCTTCATAGATTTTTAAAAATAAGTCTAATTTTCAGACTTAAATAATCTAGCTCTCTTGAAACAAATATTGAAATAATCACTTCCTACCCCCTTCATGTTGAAGTTTTCTGTCATTCTCCCACTTTCACTGAAGATGTTAGTATCTGTGAATCACTTCCTTTCCAATTACCTCTCTGATCAATCTTGGTAATTACAGTATCCATGCACATAGTCTATCTGATGTTAGTTCCTGATGTTCCCTACAATATTAGCTCTTTCCCACCTCAATTCATCAATTCCATGTCACACAGGAAACCAATAATTGTACCTGTTACAGAATGTCGGTTTCTGTCACCTCTTTTTCTAGCACAGTATTATTATTCTCATTTATTGGCCCCTTGCTAACAAATTTTTAATCCCAGTCCATTAACTCTGCAACCTTCCCATTATCCCTGGTCTTCCTCATGTCTTTATTTCCATTTAAACTCAACTTCCAATCCAGCATTCCTTCCATCCCTTGTAAACAGCCTCATCTCCCTTGGTTCTTCTTCCCTACCATAGTTACTACCCCCAAAACTCAACCCTGGTTAAATGAGCTCCTCACCAACATTAACCGTAAACCCTGACAGCTGACTTCATTTGAAGAAAGATGTGTAGCCCATTTGGGCTTCTCTGGTGGCTCAGCTGGTAAAAAAATCCGCCTGCAATGCAGGAGACCTGGGTCCAATCCCTGGGTTGGGAAGATCCCCTGGAGAAGGAAACTGCTACCCACCGCAGTATTCTGGACTGGAGAATTCCATGAACTGTATAGACGAGGTCCCAAAGAGTTGGACATGACTGAGTGACTTTCACTTTCATATAGCCTGTTCACTGAGTGTTTATGACAGCAAATTCAAGGTGAACTGTCATTTATTTGGAAATGCCAGTCATTTCTCTCACTTTGAGAAAAATGATTCGTTATCATTCATTGAGACATCATTCATTGTCTCACTTTATAAGATGACTATCTTATATCTATTCTTTCCTTTCTGACTCAATATTTCTCTCCTTTCCCCAGTCCCTGCTAATAAGCCTGCTTCTTTTATCACCAAGAGAAGCATTTAGAAATGGTATCCTTATCTACCTTTCAAATCTAGTCATCTGTTTTTGTTTCTCTGTAAGACCAGCTCTCTCCCTTGAGGACAACCTTTCATTCCCACTTAGGGACTCTTCTGTAATTATCCCTTTCCTTTCTTGCATCATCAGTTTTCCTTCCTACTGATAACTCCAATATGCATATGAGCATTATCTCATAACTCCCTTGTTAAAGCATCTTCCCTGGAACCACTAGCCCATTCCTCCCCTTTCCTGAGAAACTCTCTTAAAAGTTGTCTGTAATTACTTTTTGCTCTTTTAATCTTCTTTATTAGTTTTAATAGCATTTCCACAGTCCCTCTACTAAAACCATGGTTGCCAAGATTTCAGTAATCTCCATGTCTTCTTACAAAATGCTCAATTGTCCATGGCTCAGCAAAGTTTGACATAGCTTCTCTTTTTTCCTGGAATGCTTTCTTCACTTGGCTATTGTATTCTAAATGCGCCCAGTTTTCTTCCAGCGCCACTGCCTGCTCATTTTTTGTCCTTTACCTACTGCTCCTTTCTCCCCATCTCTCAAGAGACAGAGAGTACCCTAGGGCTCAGTCCGCAAACTGCTGTCTACTATCTACACTCGCTTCTTAGAAGTTGTCATCTAATACCAATGGCTTTAATGCCATTTGCATGCTGATGAATCACAAAATTTAATCCGTAGATTAATCCCTTCCTGAAACCCACGTCAATTTCCATATACAATATTGACTCACCTTCTTCAAATGGCTAATAGGCAAGACAGGTGAGCTCAACATGGAAATCTTGCTCTTCCATAATTCCATCTCCCCAGCTCCAAACTCGATCCTCCTATTATTTTTCCCAGTACACGGTACCACTATTTAACCATCTATTCTTGTTTAAAAAAAACAAAATAAAACAAAAACTCTAGTTTCATACTTCTTTATTCTGATTTCCTCACATCCAAAATTCAATCTTTAACCAAATCTGATAGTTCTTGCTTTCAAAACCCATCCCGAATCTGACCATTCTTTCCCACCTCCACTTTTCTGCCCTTATCCAAGCTATACCATCTCTAGATGGCAAATTTAATCTGTAGATTGTAGACTGTAGCTATAAATTTGTAACTGTTCTCTTTTCTTGAGCTCTTGATCTTACAGTAAGTCGTCTACACCGAAGCTTTTCAATGTGAATTAGATCATGTTATTCCTCTTGACTTCCCGTCACATGTGGCAAAAAATCCACCGATTTCATCCTGCCCAAGAGGTGCCGTGTGGTCCAGCCTCTGGCATGCCTCTCACACTGTTGCTTGCTGTTCCTCTCTATAATCTCTTTCAGCCACATAGCTCTCCTCTCTGTACTTTGGTAATAACGCACATTCCAATTCAGCGACGTGTAACTGTCCTCTTTGCCTGGCATTTCTTTCCATAGATATTTAGTAGACTTTTCCCTCATTTATTTGGGTCTGTGTTCAACTGCCACCACTGCAAAGGAACATAGGTCTTCTCTGACCATTACCTGGGAGCATCCTTGGTCTCTCTCCACCCTCTTCACTCTGCTTTGTGTTTCTTAATGTGTATAACTATCTTACTTGCTTTATTGTGTTTGTTTACTTATTATGTGTTTTCCCCGTGTAGTACAGGCTCTATGAGAGCAGGGATTTTGCCTGCTTTCATCACGTCATATCCTCAGTACCCCAAATGGAGATTGGCACCTGGTAGGCACTCAGTTGATACTGTTCAGCCAAATGAATGAACTAATGGCTGTTTCTTTCTACCTACTGTATGTGCTGTTTCCTCTACATTCCAACATACCTTGCAATTTTACTATAATAAGTGTAATGGAATTTATAACAGATGCCAGTTGTTCAACTCATGGGATAGATACTGTTCTTATGCCTGTTTCACTCATAAAAGAACTGAGGCTTACAGAGTTTAAGTACGTAGCTTACAGTCATACAGCAAGTAAGTGACAGGGCCAGAATTTGGACTCGGGACTGGCTTCAGCCTCTGTGCTCTTAATCATTATGCTCCCAGCTACAGTCCTCTGTGAAGCTACTGTCCTTTTTCTTTCATTCCTTTCACCACATAGAGGGACACTGTACACTTAGCCGCTTCTATTTATTTTTTCCTTCCAGCTACTTTCCTCTTTTAACTAAGTTCTGTCTGTGGCAACCTTCTATAGCTTTCTTATTAAAAATCAATGTGTTTCAGAATCTTCATGGGACTTCTCTCCCATATATAACTTCATCTAAGAAGTTCCCATATCCCATTGACTTTTTTTTTCTTCCACAGTATCTTTTGAATCCCTGGCTGCATTCCCATTTCCAAGAGTCATGTTTTTATTCTTCTCTTATGGCCTCACCCCTGAACAGTCAAAGTAGCTTTATAATTAATCTTCCTCCTCTCTGTAGTGCCTTCTAAATATCTTTGTATCCTGCTTGCCAAATTTCTTCCTGGAACAACGTAAATATGGCGTTCTATTCCATAAATTTTCCCAATGGCTTCTCACTGTCTTCCAAGAAAAAAACAGCAAACCCCTGTGCATACCAGATGTAAGTCTATATTTCTAGTCTCGTTTCTATGTTAGACACCCTTGCCAAGCCAGACCAATCACCAGTTCACAAATATGCATTGTTCTTTATTTTATTTTCCTTCTGAACACTTTATTTTTCCCTTATGGAATGACTTGGTAGCCATCTCTAACTAACAGAGTTCTGTGAATCTTTCAAAGACCAGAGAGGTATTAATGCTCTCAGGAATTCTTTCCTCTCTGATTACTATACCCAGAAATGAGGGCTTCTTTTCTCATGTTTGAATAGCCTCTCTTTTTAACACTTTTATGGAATTAATTCCTGAGTACTGCCTCATATACTTAGGTATTCAAGTCCAAATCTTCCCTCCTCTAACAGATTGTGTATTACATGATATGGAGGGAATGCATCTAATTCTTCTTCATATTCACACATTGTTTAACTCAATATCTAGCATAAAATTGGTACTTGCTAAGTATCTTTCAAATAAATGACTAGATGAAAAAATAAATGTATTATAATAAGGCTTGTGTTCATAACACATCAGGGTTTAAGGCTTTTTTTTTTAGCAGTTCTAATAGAATATCTTCAAATAAAAACTTGATATATTAAAGGCAGTTAAAATTGTTTTCATTCAACAAGAACTAATGAGCTTAGAAAGAAAGAGAAATGTAATGAAATCTAACAAGTGTTGAGAACTTCTAAATATTATTCACTAGCTAAAGTGAAAGTGAAGTCGCTCAGTCATGTCCGACTCTTTGCGACCCCGTGGACTGTAGCCTATCAGGCTCCTCTGTCCATGGGATTTTCCAGGCAAGAGTGCTGGAGTGGATTGCCATTTCCTTCTCCAGGGGATCTTCCCGACCCAGAAATCGAACCCAGGTCTCCTGCATTGCAGGCAGATGCCTTACCGTCTGAGCCACCAGGGAAGCTAAATACCTTGCTAATTCGTATTTCGTTTACTCCTCACAATACTCTCATGTGTTGAGATTACCCTGATTTTACAGATGGGAAATAGTCTCAGCTTAAGAAACTTCCTTCAGGACACAGCTGAGCAGCTTATGAGTCTCTATGGTGTGCTGCTTTTCTAAGGACAAAGATGCCTTATATTATTTGTATTCATTTTTTAAAGAATCTGTTTGACTCCAGCATCTCCAGTTTACAAACGTGGAAACCAAAGTTCTGAGAGTCTGAAGCCCAAACTCGGGCTCAGTCTGTCAGCTTCACCCTACCCCTCACGCTGCCATCTCAAGCTCTAACTCAGTCGATGACTAAAGCACTACTTCTCTTCCTCCTAGTGTCTTACATGAATGCAGGCCCTAAAATGACAAGTACTTTATTACTTTAATTAGTTTAAAATTAGTAAATTAGTAGTTAGAAATGTATTAGTTTTATTAATTTAAAAACTATTCTATAAAGCATGCATATATGTGATTTTCAGCAGTTAAAATACATTTATAAAATGCATAGGGACACTCTGACTCAACAGTTCCATACCTAGATTTGTTCTGTTCTTGGGTGTATATCTAGCAGAAATGCCTAATATGCTCACCAAAAGACATGTATAAGAATACTTTGGGGAATACTGCTTATCATGACTTTGTAATGTATATGACATATTCACACGATAGACTGCCATGTAGCAATGAAAATGAACAAGCTAAAATGATACAAACAATATGGAGAGTCTCACAGATGTACTCTTACAAAACAGAAATGTAATACATCTGTATGATTCAATTTATGTAAATTTTAAACAGGCTAAATAACCTATCGGGTTAGAATTCAAAAGAGTAGTTACTCTTAATGAGAGGTGGTTAGTTACCAGAAAGGACCATGGAGCAGCTTCTGATAATGTTCCGTTTCATGGCCTTGCTGATGGTGAGAAGACATTTCACCCTGAAAAATCACTGAGCAGTACTGACGATATTTAGTTTTCAATATGTATTACTCTTGTTCAGTTGCAAAGTTGTGTCCAACTCTTTTTGACCCCAAGGACTGCAGCACACCAGGACTCCCTGTCCCTTGCTGTCTCCCAGAGTTTGCCCAAGTTCATATCCATTGAATTGGTGATGTCATCCAACCTTCTCATCCTCTGTTACCCTTTCTCCTTCTGCCTTCAATCTTTCCCAGCATCAGAGTCTTTTCCAATGAGCCAGTTATTGGCCAAACTATTGGAGCTTCAGCATCAGTCCTTTCAGTGAGTATTAAGCATTGATTTCCTTTAAGATTGACTGGTTTGGTCTCCTTGCTGTCCAAGGAAATATAAATATACATACTTATATTTAAGTAAAACTTCAATTAGAAATGAAGAGTCAGTGAAATATAGACCTTTTGAAATCTTTGTCACATTACATTCTTTGTTGGCTCCAAACTCAGTTGGTTAGACTCTATCTAACAAGAGAAAATTTACTTCAGCATATAATCCAAGTTGATTTTAAAATTAATTCTTAGACTTTCTGATAAATAAAATAGATTCTTTGCAACTGACATGATTGACAGGCCTTAGCTAGCTAGGCCAAAAAACTTGTAGATTCATATCTTGACAGAGTTATGATTTTATTCAGAATGGTAGATGCATTTACTGATGGCCCACTTGCAATTATTTGGATTTACTCATGTATCAAGTCTTGTATAAACCACATCATAGCATAGTTTGGATTTCCAGTCACATGTATAAAGATGCTTGCTGTTCTGCTTAATAATCTCTATTTTTGTAAGATTATTCCCCCCCTCTTCCTTGACATTTCTCACCATGTTCTACAAAATGTTAATTACCAGATAAAATATAAACTATCTGAAGTGTTTTTTAGTTCTTAAACTTCACAGGAAATGGCATTTAATTTCACTGAAGTACAAAATCTGTTTGTCTGAGATTATACTTCTTGGTTGAAAACATTAGGTGGCATATGTTACTTCTTACCCCAGAACACACTTCACAGCTAAGCAAGCTGATGCCCGTGAGAAGCATAAGTAGCTGATAGCTAGACAGGAGAATAATCCACATATTCTGATTTCCCCATTCCAGTGCTCTTTCTTGTAAAACCGTGGCAAAAAGTGAGTATTTTTACAATGGCCAAAGATAATTTTATATGATTTTCTTACTATAAATTAGTCTCCTGGAGAAGACTCGTAGGAGTCCCTTGGACTGCAAGGAGATCCAACCAGTCCATCCTAAAGGAAATCAGTCCTGGGTGTTCATTGGAAGGACTGATGCTAAAGCTGCAACTCCAATACTTTGACCATCTGATGCGAAGGACTGACTCATTGGAAAAGGCCCTGAGGCTGGGAAAGATTGAAGACGGGAGGAGAAGGGGACAACAGAGGATGAGATGGTTGGATGGCATCACCGACTCAATGGATATGAGTTTGAGCAAACTCCAGGAGCTGGCGATGGACAGGGAGGCCTGGCGTGCTGCAGTCAATGGGGTCGCAGAGTTGGACACGACTGAGTGACTGAACTTAACTGAAGGAAAATCATATGCTGGGTTTCCAGGAATCAGACTCTGAAAAAAGATTGGAAAACAGGAGATTTATTAGCAAGCTCCTTTAGTAATAACACCTGTGAGGGTAAAGGGTACAGGATTGCCGAGAAGGGGATAGTAAACTAATCAGGTATTGTTATCGTCATTCACTTTGTAAACCGTGTCCGGCTCTTTGAGACCCCCATGGAGTATAGCACACCAAGCTTCCTGTCCTTCACTATCTCCCGGAGTTTGCTCAAATTTGTGTCCATTGAATCGATGATGCCATCCAACCATCTCATTCTCTGTCACCCTCTTCTCCTCCTGCCTTCAGTCTTTCCCAGCATCAGGGTCTTTTCCAATGAGTTGATTCTTTACATCAGATGGCCAAAGTATTGGAGCTTCAGCATCAGTCCTTCCAGTGAATATTTAGGGTTGATTTCCTGTTGGATTGACTGGTTTGATCTCCTTGCTGGTTGGCATATGGAAAAACCTGGACAAACTATTTGGCCAACCCAAAAGTTTGATGGAGGCCTCAACTAACAGTACAGATTGCTCTGGTGCTGGAATTATCCTTTTAGGTTGTCCCAGATGAGGTGGGGGTTGGGGGTGGGGGCGGTTCTGAAGTCTTTGATGCAGACTGCTCCTAGGAGGTAAGGTGCAACCTTGGTGAGCAGCTTCTTTGGCTGAGAGCAGTTCCTGGAGCGATGGCAGGTTTTCTTACACTTTCAGTGTTTTATTATTCCATGCATCCTAATTATTTGGCCTTGGAAAGATTCCTTTTCCGTCCTCATATTGTGTTTCCTTCTGCTGTAAAATGCCAGAGGAGAGGTGAAGAATAGATCTAGGTAAAATAGAAATGGAAGCAGATACCCTGTAGGATCACAGCAGCTGTACAATTTTAATAATTCACTGTATGAGTTTGTTGAGTAAAAATCTCTTGAATTTATTTTTTTCAGTTTTTTATTTCCTTGTAAATATTTGAAGGAAAAAATGTAAGATCAGCCTCTAAAGAAGCTAGAAGTTTCAAAAACTTTTAGATGCTATTTAAAAAGACTGAGGCAGAAGAAAGCATACAGTTTTGTTTTAAGGATAGCTTGGATGCTGCTATGGTTACTGGTTGGGGGCCTTTCTAGAACGTTCACTATGAGAGCCAATGTTTTCTTCCACATCCTCGCTATCTGCTTTAGTCACTTGAGTGCAGAACTCAGTTTTCAGTATCTTTGGAAAATTTTGACTTCTATTTTAAGTGGTCATAATATTTTAAGTGGTCATATTTTTTAAATTTTATTTATCATTGAAGTTTTATTTAGATATAATTTATGTGTATAACTGTACATATTTAATGTACGTAGTCTGGTAAGTTTAGACATGCATTCACCCATGATGCCATCACCACAAAGTCATAGATAAGAAGGTTGTTTTAAACAGTTTTTTTTATTAAATGTTATTCAGCTCAGTCTTGGGGCAGATCTTCTGGGACTCAGGAAAAATTAATGTCAGTAACCAACATTTCCACCCTGCTGCACTTGTAGGTGGGTGCTCTCTTTAATCCTCAGAACCACATCCTAAAGTTGGTACCACGATGATCTCCACTTTACTGATGAAAAAACCAGGAGATAGATTATATACCCTCTCATGTGAATGTATAGTTACCTACTATTACCTAACAAATTACCTCAAAATGTAGCAACAGAAAACAACCATTTATTTTTTCAGTAGCTTCTGAGCATCAGGAATCCAGGAACGATTTAGCCAGGCAGTTCAAGCTCAGGGTCCTCAAGACATGACTCCTGGCTTCCTCCAGAGTGAACCATCAGAGAGAGTGAGAGGGGAAAAGAGAGTGAGAAAGAATCTCATTTAACCTGTTTTTGGAAGTGACATACCATCACTTCCATTGCACTCACTGGTCACCAGACCAATCTGGATGAACTGTGGCAGGGAACTCCAACAAGGATGCGAATACAAGAAGAGAGAATCAATGGGCACTGTCTTAGATGTTGGGTATGACATTTATTCCCTACCAAGTGGCAGAACTAGATAATGAACCCAGGCAGTCTGACCTAGTGTTTGGGCCCTTTACCACTATTTTAAGAATAGCTGCAGAACGTGTCGTTGTGAATGTCCACTATTTTCCTAAAGTAGGAATTTGTGGATACTTGTGGCTGGCATCCAGTGACAATTGCTTGTTAAGGGACACCTGAAAATGGGAAAGAGATTAGAGTATTTATCAAGGGTGATGGAAACTACAGTTCTGAATAGTCCAGATTATATGTAGGCCATTGCCAAAAAGAAATGCTAAAGAGAGGCAGAGTGAGAAATCTTTTCACTTAAGCTCTTTGCACTTTAAAATATTATCTTTACTCTTCTGTTTGTTCACCTCTCCTCCTCAACAAATCTCTCAAATTGCCAAGCATCATGGGGAGAAGTACCTATAGAGAGCTTTATTTCTTAAAATTGTAACTTTAAAAATAAAACCTGTATTTTAGATTTCCTATAGGTCATGTTTAACACTAACATTTTTGTAAATGTTGTTTAAAGTTTTTGAGTATCAATGTGCCCTGTTCAGGAAACTAAGTAATTTGGTGGTGAGGGAGTTTCTACTTGAAAAATCTTTATGCGTCAGTATGAGAGATAAATCCAGTTGTCAGCAAGCTGTGTCAGAACAGATTTCTTGTCATAGTTGGCCGCAAGGCAGAGATTTATTGAAAATGTTTGATGATATCACTCTTCGAGCTGTTTTACATAAACAGAGCAGGGCAGTGAATGCCTTGAATTGTCCTGTGAGGATGTGTGTGTGTGTATGTGTGCGTGTGCATGTTTCTGGCTCTCAAAATTGACATGTAGGGGAAAATTAAAAAATGCACTTCAATACACAGTGTTAGATCCAACTTATTTCAGAATGATTAGCAACAACCGTTTTATAAGTAAGGGTAGGTGTCTGTTCTATTTTAGAAATGAATCATGGATCAGAAAACTTCAAAACCAAAGCTTTGGAATACTGACTATTCTATTCATGTGAGGGAAATAGAACAATGCAAATTTCTGAGTTGCTGAGACATACAACAGATTTATCATTTTTTTAAAGAAATTTTATTATTTGCAAACCTTCTGTACTCAGGTCAGTAGTCAAAATGCAAAGCTCATAGAAAGTAAAATTTCTTTTCTTAAGTAATGAAAGACTTGGAACTGGAATATGAATTTAGTCTCTTGGGTTCTCGCCACTCTCTAACTTACACAGAATCTGTGGCTTGCCAAATTATTTTATGTTTCTCTATTCAAATTTATTCACCACCAACTGGAAGATATTTATGACATTTTTTTTCTAACTGCATTCTAAAATATTGGTTAAGTTCAGATAACAATATTGATTAGAATGTGCACAGTTTGTCAAGTGGGTGCCTTCTGTGTTTAAGGGAGACTATTATTGTCACATTTATTTATGAGTAAAAATTGTCAACACAGGAAAAGCTTTGCAATTTGGCAGTCAACCTTAATGACTATATAGTAATCTCATTTTGATTGGTAAGATGAACTGCTTCAGAGTGAAATTTTGAGTTATAGGAATACAGACTTTGTTATTATAAGACTTTTATTTGCAAATGTATTCAAGTCTATTACTATTATTATCATTGTAGTAACATAGTAAGTATACACACCAGGAAACAAAATAATACATACATGAGATCATGTAAAAAAACTCCAGTGGGTTAAAATGACAGATTTATAAATATTTCTTCTAGAAAATCTTTCTTGTTAACTCACTTGAAAAATATGAAGTGTCTCCAGCACTGTACTATGACAGACACAAAGACTACAAAATTATAACCTTTTCCTCTAGGGAATTTATCATTATTTTGGCTGGTATCTGGTTTGAATTTCTGATTCTTTTCAAAAGTTCCCTTCTCATTTTATTTCTTTTCCTTTTTCTAAAGTCTGTTCATGTGTTTAGATAGCCACAATCTACTTTTATAAAATATCTTATCAATTATAACATCTTTATTTATGATGTTATATATCAGTTAGTCTGAATTTTTCATTGAAGTCCTCCCAAAAATAATTTAGAAAAGCTTTGTATCACCACACACGTTTTAAATTCAATATTTAAAGTTAAATATTATAGGTTAAATATCTGCAAAATACATAATTTTTCTGGTATTCTACTCTTTTAAATAAAGCCAAAAGTATAAAAATACCATAGCAATTTGATACCCACCATCATCCATTTACAAAGTATCAATACATAAGGAAGTTTCCCTTTTACAGAGAAAAGTTTGTATCACTCATTTTCTTCCTGTAACTAATACCTACAATTCACTTCCCCACAGAATAACATAACAATTGTCAGCTCTATGAACTCTCACAGAAAGTTAAATAGTATTTCAGTTAGAAACTAGATAATGTCCTCTAATTTTTCTGGAAGTAAAAGTTATATTCAAGTATTGATTAATCATTCAAGTTATCTGCTTTCTAATTTTCTAGGAGGTACAACTGTAAAAAGCTTTATCAAGACTTATACATCTACAGGTTTCATTCACTTAGAGGTACTTCGTATAATACAATATACTAAGACAGGATTGAAAACATTGAAATATCACTTACATCTTTACTAACATAAGTTTTGAGAAAATGTTTTATCCCATTAAATCATTAATATACATTCTTATTTGATTTAGATAAAGCACCCATTACTTAACCTCCTTAAAAAAGAGTTAGTCCTCATTACCAAAACAGTCAGTCAAAACTTCCTATGTGAAAAAGGTCCTGGCTTCATTTTTCAAGTAAACATGTTAATATGCACTTCAAGGAGTGTTATAAATATACTGAAATTAAATTCTCAAATGCAGTTTTACATATATATGTGTATGTGTGTATATACATACATACACCCCCTCCTTCTTGAGCCTCCCACCCTCTAGGTTATCAGAGTGCCAGGCTGGGGGCTCCCTGTACTGTACAGCAGCTGCCCCCTAGCTATCTATTTTACACACGATAGTGTATACGCGTGCGTGCTCAGTTGCTTTAGTGTCTCTTTGCGACCCTGTGGATTGTAGCATGCCAAGCTCCTCTGTCCATGGGATTCTCCAGGCAAGAATACTGGAGTGGGCTGCCATGCCCTTCACCGGGGCATATTCTTGGCCCAGGGATTGAGCCTGGGTCTCCTGCATTGCCGGTGGATCCTTGACCACTGAGCCCCCAGCGAAATGTATCCATGTCGGTTTTCTTTTCTCCATCAGCCCCAGCCTCGCCTTCCCCTCTCTGTCTGCTCGGCTGCTCTCTGGGTGTGTGTCTCCATTCATCCCTGCAAATAGCTTCACCAGTACCGTTTTTCTAGATTCCATATATATGCGTTAATGATCTTTGTTTTCCAGTTTCTGGTTTACTTCACTCTGCATAACAGGCTCTAGGTTCATCCGCCTCACTACAACTGACTTAAATTCATTCCTCTTCATGGCTGAGTAATATTCCATCGTATATATGTACCACATCTTCTTTATCCATTCCTCTGTCGATGGACTTCTAGATTGCCTCCATGTCCTGGCTAGTGCTGCAGTGAACACATGGTACATGTGTCATTTTGAAGGAACCCTTTTAATTTAAAGTGCTATGTATTTCATGTAATTAATCTGCACTTTTAAGTCAAAATATTTTTAAAATCTGTTTCTAACCAACAATAATGGAATGTAATTTGTAACTTGATGAAATTACTAGGTAAAAGGAAAGTGAGTTAAAAAATTTTTTTTTTACTTTGGTAAATGTACACTGCTGTGCATGTTGAACTTCAGCAACTAGCCTTAGGGTATAACTAAATTAAAAAATCATAATATAAATAACTCATTAATTTTTAAGATAAGAATATGCTGTTGAAATTGATCATTCCAGCAGCTAGCTTAATTTTTATTTTTTGTTAATAAGAGGTAGAGAATGCTAAACATTTTATAAGATGAAGATTGACTTACACTGAGAGTAAGTATTTCATAATATGATACAGTTCAGTTCAGTTGCTCAGTCAGGTTTGACTCTTTGTGACCCCATGGACTTCAGCACGCCAGGCCTCCCTGTTCATCACTAACTCCCAGAGTAAACTCTGTCCATTGAGTCGGTGATGCCATCCAGCCATCTCATCCTCTTGTCGTCCCCTTCTCCTCCTGCCTTCAATCTTTCCCAGCATCAGGGTCTTTTCAAATGAGTCACTCTTTGCATCAGGTGGCCAAAGTATTGGAGTTTCAGCTTCAACATCAGCCCTTCCAATGAATATTCAGGACTGATCTCCTTTAGGATGGACTGGTTGGATCTCCTTGCAGTTCAAGGGACTCTCAAGAGTCTTCTCCAACACCACAGTTCAAAAGTATCAATTCTTTGGCATTCAGCTTTCTTTATATTCCAACTCTTACATCAATACATGACTACTGGAAAAACTATAGCCTTGACTAGATGGACCTTTGTTGGCAAAGTAATCTGTCTGCTTTTTAATATGCTGTTTAGGTTGGTCATAACTTTTCTTACAAGGAGTAAGCATCTTTTCATTTCATGGCTGCAGTCATCATCTGCAGTGATTTTCAGTTCAGTTCAGTCGCTCAGTTGTGTCCGACTCTTTGCGACCCCATGAATTGCAGCACGCCAAGCCTCCCTGTCCATCACCAACTCCCGGAGTTCCCTCAGACTCAGGTCCATCGAGTCAGTGATGTCATCCAGGCATCTCATCCTCTGTTGTCCCCTTCTCTTCCTGCCCCCAATCCCTCCCAGCATCAGAGTCTTTTCCAATGAGTCAACTCTTCACATGAGGTGGCCAAAGTACTGGAGTTTCAGCTTTAGCATCATTCCTTCCAAAGAAATCCCAGGGCTGATCTCCTTCAGAATGGACTGGTTGGATCTCCTTGCAGTCCAAGGGACTCTTAAGAGTCTTCTCCAACACCACAGTTCAAAAGCATCAGTTCTTCAGTGCTCAGCCTTCTTCATAGTCCAACTCTCACATCCATACATGACTACTGGAAAAACCATAGCCTTGACTAGACAGACCTTAGTCAGCAAAGTAATGTCTCTGCTTTTGAATACGCTGTCTAGGTTGGTCATAACTTTTCTTCCAAGGAGTAAGCGTCTTTTAATTTCATGCCTGCAATCACCATCTGCAGTGATTTTGGAGCCCAAAAAATAAAGTCTGACACTGTTTCCACTGTTTCCCCATCTGTTTCCCATGAAGTGATGGGACCGGATGCCATGATCTTCGTTTTCTGAATGCTGAGCTTTAAGCCAACTTTTTCACTCTCGTCTTTCACTTTCATCAAGAGGCTTTTTAGTTCCTCTTCACTTTCTTCCATAAGGGTGGTGTCATCTGCATATCTGAGGTGATTGATATTTCTCCCGGCAATCTTGATTCCAACTTGTGTTTCTTCCAGTCCAGCGTTTCTCATGATATACTCTGCATATAAGTTAAATAAGCAGGGTGACAATATAGAGCCTTGATGGACTCCTTTTCCTATTTGGAACCAGTCTGTTGTTCCATGTCCAGTTCTAACTGTTGCTTCCTGACCTGCATACAGATTTCTCAAGAGGCAGGTCAGGTGGTCTGGTATTCCCATCTCTTTCAGAATTTTTCCCAGTTGATTGTGATCCACACAGTCAAAGGCTTTGGCATAGTCAATAAAGCAGAAATAGATGTTTTTCTGGAACTCTCTTGCTTTTTAGAGCCCCTCAAAATAAAGTCTGCCACTGTTTCCACTGTTTCCTTATCTATTTGCCATGAAGTGATGGCACCAAAACAGATTGATTGTATTCTTTGCAGCCAAAGATGGAGAAGCTCTATACAGTCAGCAAAAACAAGACCGGGAGCTGACTATGGCTCAGATCATGAACTCCTTTTTACCAAAATCAGACTTAAATTGAAAAGTAGGGAAAACCACTAGACGATTCAGGTATGACCCAAATGAAACACCTAATTCATAATGTGATACAAGTGAACAGGTATTTGAACAAAGGAATCAAACAATGCTCACTAAACCTAGAAAATATTGTGTAAGATATCATCTGTAGGTTTAGACCAGTGTAACTTCAAACATGTCTTGGTATTTCAGAAAACATTCAGTTGCATTTAAATTAATGTGTCACAAAGTTGTACTACTTCAGCTGCTTGAAAGTATTTTCTATTAAATATAAATCCTTGGTTTGAGTATTTAGAGTATACTTTCATAGTCTCTCTCCAGACTATAGATCTCCACAGCATTATTCTCCTTCACAGAATTAATAGAAAATCCCCACTTTTTTAGCCTGCTGTATGTAATGTGTTCCATTTCGGAATAATCTAATGTTTCTAACATCATTGTTTTTGCCTAAAAGAAAGAATAAGATGAAAACAAAAGAAAACCAAATAAAAACCAGGGAGCCTTAGGGTGGCCCATGAATCACTTCTTTGTTTGAAACCATGAAAAGTTTTAAACCTCGGGGTAATTCTTGCTAGTGAGATTCTTGAAGAGTGAGTTGTCTTTTCTGAAGTGAGAAAGGGACTTTCTAGAAAGAGAGGTAAGTAAAGGAAGCTCATGAAACTATGAGGAGCATCCATGGATTTGAAGATGTGAAAATGTAGCCGTTTCCTTTTTGCTTGTTAGGCGGATGCATGGGATTGAAAATATTAATGACAACACCTTTGTTTTGCAGCTGTTGTGAGCGCCATCCCTGTGCCAACCCTAGAAAGTGCCCAGTACCCAGGAATCCTTCCATCACCCACGTGTGGATACCCCCACCCACAGTTCACCCTCCGGCCTGTGCCGTTCCCAGCACTGTCAGTGGACCGCGGTTTCGGAGCAGGAAAAAGTTAGTGCATTGCATTTTCCTTTATTTTTACTGAGAACAAATGAATAAGATCAATAACATCTTGTCAAGTGTGTAGCATTTTGATGTTCTTATCGTTTGTAAAGAGGGATTCAGCTGTGACCTGAGTACTAGAATTTTCTTTTTCAGCATGGTCAGTTTTTTGGACCCTAAACATGTATTGGGACTGATTTTCTAGGAGTCTTTCCACAGTCCGTTGCACTGACAATATGAAGAGTTGTGAGAAAACAGAGCTGAACGGGTTCAGTAAAACAGTGACATGATGGGTGCTGGAAATTAATATGTTAAGTGGGAAGTGAATAAGCAAGTGACTGAACTACAACATATTGTCACTTAAGTGTCTGTCTGTAATAATTGAAGATGTCTCTTTGATTTGCCTCATGAACCAATACCTGTATGAAAGCTTCAGCTTTCTTTAGTTAAATCAGCCATTTGCAACACCATGGATAGACCTTTTTCATTCAATGTATGGCAAAACCAATACAGAATTGTAAAGTAAAATAAAAAATAAATAAATTTTTAAAAAAGAGAAAAAAAAGAAATAGCTATTGGAAATAAAAAATTTTCCGGACTAATATTTCACCTGTTTTTTCTTTTTTAATTAATTTATATTTCACCTGTTTTTATGTATTTATTTTTCCAGCTTTAATGGGAATAGTTGACATTGAACAGTGTGTTGTGCCATGTGTTGATCTGACATACTTCTCTATTGCAAAATGATAATCCCATAACCTTAGCCAACACCTCCATCCATGGCACACAATAAGCATTTCTTTTTTGTGGTAAAAACATTCAAGAGTTACTCTCTTAGCAACTTCTGAGGGTTTAATACAGTATCATTAACTATAATCACTCCGCTGTCCATGGGATTCTCCAGGCAAGAATACTGAAGTGGGTTGCCATCTCCTTCTCCAGGAGCTCTTCCCAACCTGGGTCGCCTGCTTGCCGGCAGATTCTTTACTAACTGAGCTATGAGGGAAGCCCATTCTGTATGTTATATCCCCAGAATTTATTCATCTTCTAACTATAAGTCTGACCAAATATGTCCTTTCTTCTCTCCTCTCCCAGTCTCTGGTAAACATTATTCTAGTTTCTATGTCTATGAGTTTGGCTTTTTTAGATTCCAATTATAATGTTTGTCTTTCTCCATCTGACTTATTTCACTCAGCATAATGCCTTTAAGGTCTATCCGTGTTGTTGCAAATGTAAATGTCCTTCTTTCTCATGGCTAAATTGTGTGTGTGTGTGTGTGTGTGTGTGCCTTTAAGGTCTATCCATGTTGTTGCAAATGTAAATGTCCTTCTTTCTCATGGCTAAATTGTGTGTGTGTGTGTGTGTGTACATTTTATATGTATCTCACATCTTCTTTGCCCAGTCATCCTTGATGAAAACTTAGCTGTTTCCATGTATTGGCTATTGTGAATTACGCTGCAAAAGGCATGGGAATCTCAGCCATAAAAAGGGACGAAATGGGGTCATTTGTAGTGATATGAATGAATCTAGTGTCTGTCATACAAAGTGGAGTAAGTCAAAAAAGGAAAACAAATATTGTGTGTTAACACATATGTATATAGAATCCAGAAAAATAGTACTGATGACTCTATTTGGACACAGTGGGGGAAGGAGAGGATGGGATGAATTGAGAGAGTAGCTTTGATATATATAATCGTATATAAAATGGATAGCTCGCAGGAAGCTGCTGAATAGCACAGGGAGCTCAGCTCGGTACTCTGTGATGTCCTAGAGGGGTGGAATTGGGGGTGTGTGGGAGGGAGGTTCAATAGGGAGATGGTATAGTGTACTTACAGTTGATTCACACTGTTGTACCACAGAAACTAACACAACATTGTAAAGCAAGTGTGTGTTAGTTGCTAAGTTGTATCTGACTCTTTGCAACCCCATGGACTACAGCCTGCCAGGCTCCTCTGTCTACAGGATTTCCCAGGCAAGAACACTGGAGAGGGTTGCCATTTCCTTCTCCAGGGGATCTTCCCAACCCAGGGATTGAACTTGCATCTCTTGCATTGGCAGGCAGATTCTTTACCACTGAGCCAAGTGGGAAGCACCTGTAAAGCAATTATCCGCCAAATTAAAGAAATAATATTAAAAATAGTTGGCAAAAAATGCATGGGAATGCAGAATCTCTTTGATACCCTGTTTTCATTGCCTTTGCCTATATAAGCAGAAGTGGGATGGCTAGATTATATGCTAGTACAATTTTAATTTCCTAAGGTACTTACATACTGTTTTCTACAGTAGCTATATCATTTTATATTTCCACCAACAGTGCAAAAGTGTTTTCCTTCTTCCACATTCTCACAAACATTTATCTCTTATCTTTTTTATTTTAGCCATAGTAACAGAGGTGAGGTGATATCTCATTGTCATTTGATTTGCATTTGATTGGCATTTCCCTAGTGATTAGTAATGTTGCGCACCTTTTCATGTATCTGTTGGTCTTTTGTATATCTTCTTTGGAACAATGTCCATTCAGTTCCTCTGAGCACTTTTTTAATCACAGTGTTTGTGTTTTTGTTTTTGAGTTGTATGAGTTTTTGTCTATTTTGGATATTAACCAGTTAATCAGATATTTGATTTGTAAGAATTTCCTTCCCTTACGTTTTCATTTTCTTTCTTTATAGCTGCTTTTTAATTGGATTTAGTTTGATTTACTTATTGTTGCTGTTGTTGCCTTTGCTTTTGGTGTCAAACCAAAAATAAAATCATTGCCAAGATTAATGTCTGTTTTCTTCCAGGAGTTCTACAGTTCTTTGTCTTATGTTCAAGTCTTTAATCCAGTTTATTTTTGCATATGGTACAAGATAAGGGTTCAGGTTCACTCATTCACAGTGACTATTATTCAGTTTTCCTAGCACCTTTTATTGAAGAGACTGTTCCCTCCCCATAGTGTATTATTGAATTTCTTTTTACATATTAGTTGATTTTATACTTGGGGATATATTTAGGCTCACAGTTCTGTCCCTGTGGTCTGTGTCCGTTTTTATGCCAATACTATACTGTTTTAATTGCTATAGTTTTGTAGTATAGCTTGAAATCAGAAACTATGATTCCTCCAGCTTTGTTCTTAGGTTTACTTTTGGTTCATGAGTTCCATGCAAATTTTAGGGTTTTTTTTTCTTTTTCTATTTCTGAAAAGATTATATTGGAATTACAGTAGGGATTGATTGAATATATAGATGGCTTTGGCTAGTAGTTTTAACAATATTAATTCTTCCAACCTGAAAACACAGACCATCTTTCCATTTTTTTGTGGCTTGTTCAATTTCTTTTATCAAAGTAGTAGATTTCAGTATACAACTGTTTCACCTCCTCAGTTAAATTTATTCCTAAGTATTTTGTTCTTGATGCTCCTGTAAATAAGATTGTTTTCTTAATTTCTCTCTTTGATAGTCTGTTGTTAGTATATCAAAATGCAACTGATTTCTGTATATAGATTTTGTATCCTGAGAGTAGTATTTGTTTCAAAGAATGTACAAATGGAGAGAGATTCTCAAGCTATTATATGCACCCTGGTGATTTTTCCTGTGCTATTTAGCTTTTTTTTCCTTCAAGCACAGCATTTTAAAATCGATTTTATGGCATTCTTCTCTTAGTTACAAACAGGTGACTCAGCATCTCCTGTGAGATAGGATATTTCGTAATAGATAAGATGGTAACAGCAATAAAATATATTTGTGGAGTAGCTATATTTTTTCCAAGCCAACAGGGACAGCTCTAAGAAATCATAAATTGTCTAGATGTAGCAAGGTTAGAATTAAAAGGCATCAAAAATCTGCCAAGAGAGAATTAGATTTATTTTTCTTCTTCTCACTGCACATCATGTCTAGAGAATAGAGTTGTGTGCAAAAACTCAAAGAAAAAAAGTCCTCCAGACCACATTGAAGGGATTTAAATAAAGGTGTAAGAAGTCCAACACCTCCAAATTTCTGAATCCCAAGACAACTAGGATGATAATTCTAATCAAGGGATTCAGAACACACAAATCCCTTCTTCAGTTTCTGAATTGCACTATCCCCAAGAGAAAAGGGGTTTATAGTTCCAGTTTAGTTTTCTTCTCATTGCTTCATTGTTCATTTATATTCTCTTACTGTAAAAGGAAGTGTCAGCATGGCCTTTTTCTGTTCATTCCAGCAAGATTGAGATAGCCAAAGTTCACTACTTTGTCCAAAACTGCAAATTAACTATTTCATTCGTGGGTGTTCCCGTAAATTCTTTTCCATTTTTAAAAGCATCATCTCCTTCTGAAAATCCAACATCCCATTGATTCCTTCCTTTCTCTCCTGATCTGGTACAGCATGCAAAACTGTCTCATTAAACCATGGGGGAAATGATTCCAGAAGTTAAATTTCAATGAAAAGGAAAACAACTGAACTAGTATAGAATTTAGTTTCATCTGTGGTTAAGGATCACAGATTTGTTTATACCTTTGTTTAGTCTCATACCACTGTGGTGCAGGATTTTGACATTGGACGAGGCTATGCATACCTGGGGTCAGAGTGTAAATCTCTGTATCTTTATTCGATTTTGTTATGACTCTGAAAACTGCTCTAAAAATTAAGGTCTGTTACAATGAAAAGGTGTGGGGGTGGGGAGTAGGGAGTGAGAAAGAGGAAGGAAGGAAGGAGGGTGAGCAGGAAAAAAGGGAGAAAAATGCAGTCTCCTTAGTTGATTTTTATTTTAATTTGCTTAAAAGTAATATTATTAAATACATTTAAAATTCTATTACTATTACATAACATATAATGTGAACATAAAATAGATAATGTATAAAGTTATGCAAATTAAGGATTCTTAACAGAATCCTTTGTTTAATAATTCGTGAACCTCATCTAAAATCAAAAGGCATTGACAGTCTACTCCTGGCCAAGATACCATAGATTTTTTAAAAATATAAGATATACTCAGTCCTTCTTCAAGTATTTTTTTGACCAAAGCTATGTGCAATGCAAAAGGCCTAGGAACTGATATGTGTTTCCAAGTGATTGCTTTGAAAAGAAGTACCTAAAACAAGCATCCTCTTTTCTAGGAAACTAAGTATTCTCTAAATCACTGTCAGAAACAGTTAACTTCCAACCATTCAGTATCGGTTTCTAAATGCCTTGGAGAACACTGAACATCCCAGTTCTGTCTCAAGCAGAAAACATTCCATGTGTCTGGCTGGAGATGTCTTATTAGTCACCTTGAAAAACAGCAAAAGGCACACGTAGGAAAAGAAACATTTTGACTCTGGGAAATGGAGCACCTCTCCTTTCTCAAAAGTTATCAGATGGACCTTTGAGTTTGAGAGATGACTCACTAAATCCCTGCCCACAAAGAAGGCTGCTTTCTGAGGACACTAATAAAGCTGAATTTCTCCCCTCCCATAATGAATGGAAAGATATAGGATACAGTGCATTTGCATAACACACATTCGGTGATCCACACAGAAAGGTTTATACAGGTGTGATGGACAAATATTTCTTCCTATTAATAGCTTCAGTTTTGCCCTTCACATCCGTGGGAAAGGAACTAGCCATGGGGGAACAACAAAAAGAGATGTATTTTGAAAACTTCAAACAATCATCTGTAGATCTCACTTCTACAAGTCAGTATAAAATCGGGGCCTCCATTTCCTCCCCTTTGGAACAGGTGGCTAGAGGCGATGATGCCACTCTCGTCTTCAGTGTTGACATTGTCTCAGTGAGAACACCAGTCACCTTTCTCCAGGTTATCGTTCTCCCGTGCCTCTCTCCCAGATTGGAAATCAGTTAACAGATGGAACTTGCCATCAATAAAACCAGAACAGTGGAGTTCATGGAGCTTTTGCTAGGGTCTTAAAAAAAAACTAGCTGTAAGGAATTGGGGTTACCCAGGATTACTGCATGATGTTGTTCTTCTGAAATTAATGAGTGAATTTGGTTCATGTCTCGAAGTGTCTTTGCTTAGTTATTCGTCTGCTATATTTCTTTCAATGCAATCTGAGATAGAAAGAAAATCCTCATTTCCGTTTTTACAATACTTTTGCCAGTTATTTTGTAGCAATTATTTATGTGTTGGCATTAATTATTATAAATTGCCTTGAGATTTGACTCTGCTGTATAACCGTAGGCTATTTGCACCATGAATTCCTACTATCTCATCATTTGAAAATGAGTGCCTTGCCAGGACCTATTTGATTCTCACTTTAGTCTGTGAATTGCAGGGATGCTGCACTTTGTGAGCGAAGGAGGTTTTCTTTGCTTTTGGAGCTCTTAGCACTGCTAAATGTCATGTCAGAAAGCCAGTCTGTTTCACTTAGGTGTCCTGAAGCTGGCACCTGAACTGGCCAAACAGGCTCAGATGAAATGAGAGCTTTTTTCCAGTGGAGCAGTTGCTCTTGTGTTTGCTGGAGAGTTTTTTCACTGCCTTAAATGTCAGCCAATTCTAAAAGGCACTTTTTTTTTTTTTGCTCCATGCAACATATAACTATTATGAATCACCTATGAAAAACCTGTACCTTGCCATTGTATTAGGTATTAAGCAAAATTAACATTTTGAACAAAACAAAAACAATCCTTTGTGCATTACTGATACATTCAGTCTCAAGTCTGGACCCTCTCATTCCCACCTAGCATATGAGGTTAGGCACTTTCCTCTTCACTCTGTGGCACAAAATATTGATTTTGCTAAAGAGCAGGTCCAGTGGTATCAAGCCATTATTTCTTCCCTTGGTGTCAAGAACAACACTGTGATGTTCCCAGTGGGAATCATGGTAGCCAACTGAAAACTTGGGAATGGAGGACTCGGAGTGCTCAGCATTTTTATTTTCAAATATGTTAAAGAGAAGAGGAATGGTAGTGCCCACCCCCAAAATTCAATGAAGTCAACATAATTCATGAGAGGCCTAAAGTTTTTAAGTAAATTTTAGAAGAATAAAAAATTGCAAAGTTTTATCAAACCTATGATCATAATAATATTTTAATATAGCTCTCTTTCATTTCAAAAATATAGAAGAAATAGAAAAGAAAAAAATATGAAGGAAGGAATGAAGAAAAGAAAGATATCACAAAATGTTACTACCTCTGTAAAGACTAAAGCAGTTTTTAAAAATATGATACAGATTTATTGCAATCCAGCTTCCATAGAAAGAATTACAGCAGATTTCTGAGAAAAATCATGGAATTTCTTCTCATGGAGAGGCATTTTTAATATGATGTGTGTGCATGCTAGTTGCGTCTCACTCTGTGACCCATGGGCTGTATGTAGCTCACCAGGCTCCTCTGTCCATGCAGTTCTCCAGGTCAGAATACTGGAGTGGGTTGCCATTTCCTCCTCCAGGGGATCATCCTGAACCAGGGACTGAACCCTCATCTCCTGTGCCTCCTGCATTGCAGGGGGACTATTTACCCACTGAGGGCTACCCCACTGGGGAAGCCCCTAATATGATGATACAAACCCTTTAATAAAAACTAGCCCTTTGGTAATAAAAGAAAGACCTCATTGTTGGTTCCTGCAGCTGCTTCTCTCAGTCTAAGAGATACTGTATTTTTATTTGAGCAATTGACCATTTATTTCTTTAGATTAAATATGAGTCCAGAGTAAAACCTGCATAATTCTGTTTCTAAAACTATACTCTCAGTCACCTAATTATACCATCCTGATGGAACACAAGTTACATGCATATTCCTCTTTCCCTTTACATTCTTGAAAGCAGTTTAGCTCCTTTTAGCATCTACCTGAAGGTCCCTTTCCCTTTTGTCTTTGAGAACCAACATCACTGAAGACTCATCTTAATGTTTTCCTTACAGCCCCACACTTTAACCTTGAGATTATATATGCACATACATACACGTCCATATTTGATAAGACATCCTAGCATAGAGATAAGGTACCACTCTTCAGACTCTGCTTGCCATCAGAGTTCTATCTAGTTTGCTTGATTACATTTTCCTTATTTGAAGAAATATTTTATCAAGTCTTTGCCCATTTTCTGGTTCTGAGTGCTACATGGCTACATCTGTCCTTGGCCAACCCTGTGTCTTTCCACCTCCATCTTTGAATGGGGTAAGCCTGAAGCCTGCTCAGTGACCTAGAGGATCTCTAATCCTTTTTGAATATAGAAAAAATGAGCTTTAATATCAAATGCCTTCTACAGGCACATTTCACTGTTGCATATCTTTTATATCTTTAATCTCCACCCCCTTCAGCATTATCAGATTTTCTGTCTCCTCTGCCCTTTGCTGACCTCACTGAGCCTCCTAGAGAGGTGTCTCAGAATTATCTCACAAACTAATTATCTTGAGATATTACCTACTTAGAAATTCTCTTTCAAAGGAAAGAGATTATCTTCTATCACTGAATTATTTTCCACATTTACCCAATAGTACTTTCTTAAGAAATAATCAGAAATATTCTTCTTTGATCCACACTTATACCTACTATGCATCTCTGTTCATTTTCAATTTAACTTGGATCTGTTGAGTCTGAAGATGAATGAATAAAGTCAAATCATAGTGTTCTTAGCATGAAAAACTGCCTGGCCAATATTTTAGTACAACTCAACTGTGTTCTTTGGAGCAAAAGGTGTGTTTCTACACACAAAATTGTCCAAATAGCCAAAGGCTGTCACAAACAACTATGTGAAGCCTCTTCAACCATAGTAATCTGAATGAAAATTACAAGGTTTACTACCAAAGGGGAAAAACTGCAATTCTGCATTCAGGCAACTTGTTTCAGCAAAGTCATCTCTCATGTAACTTCTTAAATTGATGTGCATCTATTTTGTTTCGGAAGATAACGACAATGGTTATTATTTGCATCATTTTATTAGCAATGCCTTGAGCACCCAGTAACTCTGATGTGTTTGGTAGCTGACATGGCATGTTTAAATCACAGAAAAATTGGCATATTGGCTAGTAGATAATAATGCAGCTGTAGCCTGGTTTGGTACATTGAATTTCACTGACATTGCTACTTATGAAAGGAGAAATAACTCTTTTCTCACTCCATCACTTATGATTGCAGGGCCCAGACAATTCAGGCAATACAGTCAGTACTGTGTATCTTTTACTATTCTTCCTAGAAGATACAGCCCTCCCCTACTGGGTCTGTTTCTACTGTTTAAAGGGGCAGTGCTAACAGGTCCCATAAACACAAGAGGATGGTGGGATGCAGATGTTCCTAAACGTGAAGAATAGATTGGCCACATCATGGTATAACTCTCTGAACTGTTGCAGTGACTTAGAGAAAGCCCACTTTGTTGTGGAATAATGAATGGCTTCTACTGTGTTTATTGCAGCGGTGAGTGAAGGACCAACCACCCAACAGCCACCCATGTTGCCCCCAGCGCAGCCTGAGCATCCGAGCAGTGAGGAGGCACCCAGCAGAACCATCCCCACGGCCTGTGTTCGCCCAACTCACCCCCTCCGCAGCTTCGCCAACCCTTTGCTACCTCCGCCGATGAGTGCAATAGAACCGAAAGTCCCTTATACACCGCTTCTGTCTCAGTCAGGTAAGTGCCCGTATGTCTGCAGTCAGAAGCTTTGTTGTCCTTGGTGGCTCTGCGTTAAGTGCCCGAGGCTTCCTGAGAAGGCTCGGAAGTGATGTGTCTGTTGGATGCTGATCACGTGCCCAGTGCACCCGTGTCTTTGGCTGATTTTTGTGGTGCAGCTTTTAAGTATTTGCCTCATAAACAGCTGGCTGATTTGGTGCCTTTCATTCCTTTGGAAAGTCATTCATTGATGCTGAATGTCAGTTCAGTACTTATAATATGTGCTATAGATATGCCCAACAGAGAATACTGGACTTTCTGCTACATGGGTTGTCAGATTGAAAGGTAGACTGCAAAATTAGAGTTCAAGCTACAGAAGTCTGTGAAAATCACTTTTTTAGAGAAATGTATGTAAATCTCATAATTCTGTTTTTCTCCTTTCAATTGTTGTCTCCAAGGGGTTCTTATTTTAGAGTTCCAAGGCCAGAAAGGAGCATCAGACCAGCATAGAGTCTAATCTCCTAATTTTAGAAATAAATAAATAGAAATAAATAAATATAGAAATAATCTTAAATAAGTATTATGACTATATAAGAAATAACAATAAAGAAATAGAAAGAAACCCAAACTTAGATAGGAAGCAATATCTGCATTTCCTTTCTAAGAAATGCAGATGCAGAGAGGAGAACCTGAGTCCCTAATTCCCAAGGCAGTGCTCATTCTGTTACCTTAGCTGGCATCCACTGGCTCTATTGAACCAGAGCTCCTTTTAGTTTCTGTTATGGATTAGGGAGAATCCAGGGCGCAGAGACGGGGAGAGGAGGAAGAGGGAGGAAGGTGGACAAGGAAAAGAAAAAAGATGAGGAAGAGGTGGAGGGGAGCTGGGGAGGAAGAATAAATAGATAAGATGAAAGAGAGGTCAGTAGCTAGATAAGTAAATATGTAAAGAACTACATAGGGCTTAAAATTATTTGGGATATTGGCATCATTCTTGACAACCCCAGCATATTAGGCACAAGACAATCAAGTTCAATAATTCTGTGTAAAGAGAGATGCCCCTCCTTAATAGACACAGGTAGCTGCATGGACCAATCAGCCGTTGTACAGATACCTTTGAGTTAGTTTCTGTTTTCGGCTGTATACGCAGAGCAGTGTTAGTCACTACATTAGTGCGTAAACCTGCTGCCACTAGGAAAAATAAGGCTGCCATTATGAATCTTAAATTGATATTAACATTTAGACTCTGTCTTGTTCCTGGCATCACGCCGGTCGAGTATCTGGTTTCTCACCATTCGTGTGGTGTCTAATATGGCTGCTCAGCTACCCAACTCCTTGAGGTGGAGTAGAACCCAGGAGGGCTGCGGACCTCCATCCCTTGAGATGCGAGCTGCATGTCGCCCCTGGGCAGAATAGGGTCTTCTCTGACACACAGGTTCACTGCAGGTCATGGTTTCATTTCACCGGAGATGGCTCTTCTAGCCCCAAGGAAGGCCGCACTAGGATCCGAAGCAAGTCCGTATTGTCCAGTCTCTTGTGCCAGCCACATATCTACCCCACATACACATGATTCGCCAAATCCGCTACTTGGTATTGCCCCAAAGCTGTGAGGTCTTTGCTATTTGAGACAGGAACAATTTGAAGCAAGAAAATTTATTTCAGGAAATTCCTGTGTCAAGAACATGCTGCCTGGTGATTTCTGGCTATACTCACTTTCCCACTGAAAAGCCAACTAAGGGAAATGATCTTGGAGGACACGGGTATTCAGGATAGATGGCAGGTTAATTGCAACTACTACTAATAACTAACCTTTATTGAACATGTGCTGTGTGACCTATATGCTTCTGAAGCCTTGTAGTGTGGTATGTGATCCTCAAAACTTTGTGAGGTTGTGCCTTTTTTAAACCTATTTCAAGGATAAGGAAATTGTAATAAAGAGCATTTAAGTAGTATATTTAAATCTACACAGCTAGGGAGCAAGGCTTCTTTTCCCACTCTTTTTGATTTAGAAAGCAGGGGTTCTGAACTTTTAGGAACTCATTTGTAACTCTTAGTTTGTGTCTAACTCATTTAATGACAAAAGCAAAGATAATTTTAAAGCCTATTGAATTAAATCAGTCTAAAGCTGATAAAAAGAAAAAAAAAGGGAAACATCTGAAATAATTCTGAGTTGGGAAATACCATTTTCTCACAAGGTTTCTTCCCTCACATTTTAATGAGTGAGAGAAGATGAGAATTTTATCAGAAGCTTTTTCTATACCTATTGAAATGATTGCATGGTTTTTATTCTTCAATTTCTTACTCTGGTGTATCATATTGATTAAATAGTGGATATTGAAAAATCCTTGCATCCCTAGGATAAATCCCATTTGATCATGGTATATGATCCTTTTAATGTATTGTTGGATTCTGTTTTCTAGTATTTTGTTGAGAATTTTCACATCTGTCTTTATCAGTGATATTGGCCTATAATTTTCCTTTTTTGTGTGATATCTTTGGTTTTCGTTTCACAATGATGCTGGCCTCATAGAGTGAGTTCAGAAGTATTCATTTTTCTGCAGTTCTTTTGGATAGCTTCTGAACAATAAGTGTTAACTCTTCTCTAAATGTTTGGTAGAATTCACTTGTGAAGCCATCTGGTCCTGAACTTTTACTTGTTGAGAATTTTTTAATTACTGATTAAATTTAAGTGCTTGGAATGGGTCTGTTCATAGTTTCTGTTTCTTCCTGGTTCAGTCTTGAGAGATTGTACCTTTCTGAGAATTCGTCCATTTCTTCTAGAGATGTTTAACTGTTTTATCCTGCTGCTGCTGCTGCAGCTAAGTCACTTCAGTTGTGTCTGACTCTGTGTGACCCCATAGACGGCAGCGCACCAGGCTCCCCATCCCTGGGATTCTTCAGGCAAGAACACTGGAGTGGGTTGCCATTTAATACCAATTTTATAACACCAAGAAACTAAAGTGCTGTAGTCTTTATATTGTTGATGTTCTATTTTGAAGTTTTTTATTTTTTAGGAACTGTGTTATGCAGAGAAAAAAAGATGGCAATCATATTCAGAAGTCCATTTTAAATGAAAATTCTGCAGTGGCAGTAATAGTGGGTTTGGAACACAAAATCTGGAAATAAACTCATGTTCCAGGTGATCCATAGTAACAAAAAATGACCCCCAAGTGACCCAGTAGAAAGAACACCCGATAAGAGGCAGAACAAAGCACTTATCATGGTCATTTACTAATTATTATTATTTTTTTATTCTAGTTACAGTGAAACCAAAGCTGTCTAAAAAAAATATACTCAGTTCAGCATGAATGAGTGTATTATGTCTTTAAAAGATGGCTCAGAGAGGTTTTTCTTTTGTCTCTACACCTATTTTCTCAAATACTGAGTGTATTTGAAGAGCCTTTCTGTTCTAATGTCATGTGGGCAAGATCTCATTTTCCTTGATTTCCCCTGCATATTTATAAGTCTACATTTATTTTAATATTGTTCTTATTTTAGTGGAATGATTTCTTATAAACTACCTTTTCTTTAAAATTTTCTACTGTGTTTGACTTGTTGGGGGATTGATTTTATATAAAACCATAGTTCCCCTTTAAATGCCATCCACTCCCACTCACCTGAGGTCCACCCCCACCGTCACTGGGACATTAAATGCCTTTCCCTTTTTTGTTTCTCCATTATCTCCCTGTGACTCCTGTGCATTTCATAAAGTCTTACCGCATGATTTTCAAATAAGTTCTCCCTGCATCGCTCCTGACACATGGTAAGTAGTATGCTTTTAAGAAAGGGCTGATGTTTACTTACTCTAATAGAAACAGAAAATTAGCAGACTGACAAATGTATTAGCTGTGACATTAACCACATGCTTCTTATTCTAAAAGATGAAATACTTAGAGCTTTCGACAAATTTTAATTCTCAGAAAATCATTGCTTGAGTCAAACTGATGGATGATGTCACGTCTTTCTCTTTTTGGGTTAAAAACAATACCTCAAGTAGATTTACTCTGAGTTTCATAATAAAAGACTGCATAATTACTAATGAACTTATCTTTACTTACCACAAGTAGTTACTTTAGATATGGTAATGTGAGGCATCGCCATAATTTTGAAATATCGTACCCAATGAGCAGCCCCTTCTGGTTTGAAATCATTTAAATTAGATCGGGGAAGAAGTTCTTTTTCTTCTCAGGTTCCTGTGTATGGTTTTTCTTGGGCAGTATTATCGATCTGTGCCTCAGCTTGCCTCCCAAAAAGGCATGAGAAGCTATGTTTGCAGTAGTTTTATATGATTTATTTGTTGTTTAGTCACTCAGTCGAGTCCGACTCTGCAGCCTCATGGACTGCAGCACACCAAGCTCCCTCGTCCTTCACCATCTCCCAGAGTTTCCTCAAACTCACGTCCATTGAGTCAGTGATGTCATCCACCCGTCTCACCCGCTGTCGTCCCCTTCTCTGCGTAATGTGCACTAATGATATCCCTGCATGCAGTTGCACAGAGACGCGCAGTATTTCCATAAGAAATGGTAATTAGAAAATCATCCTATTATCATAATGACTGACATTCTACCTCTACCTACCTAAAAACACAGATTCATCCCATCATTTATGTTTTCCTTCCACGATTAGAAATTTAGCTTCCTAGACTCTAGGGTGTTTTATGGTATTTCTTACCATTTGATCATCAACTCATGATAAAGCAGTTCCATTTCTTAATGCTTCACCTATAGACGTGAATAACTGTGTGGTCTTTACACATATCAGGGAGGCTGCAAATACTACATTTTGCAAATCACAGATGTGGCCATATAAGTGATTTGGCTTAGTCTCCTTTCAGATTAAATAGAAAATGCTTGATGGAGCATTGGGCTTATGGTCTTATAGAGCTGACATAAATTCTACAAAGGGCCAAGATAGGCTATTTTTTTTTCCTTCACTAGTGAAAATTCCTTTTAGCTGTGAACTGATCAGATGTACTTTAAATGAACCTGGCTTAGGGGACCATTTGTCTTGCAAGGCTGTAATTCTAAAGGGAAAGAAAATGTGACCTCTTAAATAGTGACTTTTATATTGTAGTGCTGTTTTACAGCACTAGTCTCCTGGAGTTCTTGCATCTTTGTAAAGCTGTATGCATGCTTCATTGTCATCCATTTACACACTGCATCTCTACATGTTTTTATTCATAAAGGGAAAACCCAGGACATCCTGATCTGTTCAGTCTTCTAGGGATCAATATGTCAGTGGACATGACAAGACCAAAACTCACTCCATTGTACTGCGAAATTGAGTTTGATTTTCCCTCTGCAAATTGTGGCATGTGCTGCAATTTGTCTGAGGGTTGGGGACAAGGAGTGGGTGGAGGTGGCTGACAGCGGGCAGAAAAGGCATTTGATTTGTATTTTATGGCTGGCTGGGAAATCATGTGTTCCTGCTATAACCTGATCTTTCTGGCAGGCCTCATTTCTGTAAATACTCGGTCACACAGAACCACCGATAAATTACTATAATACGTTACTTCAGTTCCTTTCCCTGAGCCACGTGTACGCCACCGTTGCGGGTATTCATCAGGATTGCACCTGAGTGTTCCATTTTGCTGAAATCAGCCATGGGCAAAGGTCTTGGGGGGTCAGACATTCTTCAGCAGGTAGAACAAGAGGGTCGCTTTCCAGGCCAGTTAGAGCAAATAAATCATTGGCACAGTTAAGTAGGAGAGATGTGTTGATTTGATGTTATTGGAGCCGATACCATCAATCAGTTTCAAAGGAGAAAATTACGCCGCCCCCTAGTATGCTGTATCTCATGTGTAAGCTCAGCTCTCTGTATGTTTTTGTTTGTTTGGGCAAGGGGTTGTTTTCTTGGTAGTTACCTTCTAAATCATCCTGTCCTGATGTCTAACAGATCATTTTTTTAATAGGTGAAATTTGATTTGATTTGATTTGGTCTAGTCATTCTAAATTACTCCTTGGTAAAATGTAATTGGCTCTTCCCTGGTGGTTAAGACAGTAAAGAATCTGACTGCAATGCAGAAGACCCAGGTTCAATCCCTGGGTCAGGATGGTGCTAGTAGTAAAGAACCTGACTGCAATGCAAGAGACATAAGTGATGTGTGTTTGATCCCTGGGTCAGGAAGGTCCCCTGGAGAAGGGCATGGCAACCCATTCCAGTATTATTGCCCGGAGAATCTCATGGACAGAGGAGCCTGGTAGGCTACAGTCCAAAGGGCACAGAGAGTCAGACACGACTGAAGCGACTTAACGTGCACACAAAATGCAGTTAAGTCAAATTTGCTTTATACATCACCAATATTTGTAACACTGAAACCTACTTGATGTTTTAATAAAATATGTTTCCTTTAGCATGGTGTTCCAGGATTTAGGGAAAACCTGTGCTAACTGCCTCAAAGAGAGGGATTTCTAGAAGCAACTTTAGGAAACTTTATAAGTAAGCCATGTGACTGGTACCTCACTTATAAATGACAAAACTGAAGCCTAAAAAGGTTAAGTGGCTCGCCCAAGGTCAAGAGTTGAGCTGGTGGTCAAGTTTACAGAATTCAGAGAAATAGAACACTGAAGAGAAAGAAAGTATGTTAGCGAGTGTGTAGTGATGCGAGTAGCTATTTTAGATTGACTTCTTTTGTACAGGTGGGTTTCTAGGATGATTCTAGTTATTAAATATCCCTCAGAAAGAATTGTTTGATAGCAGGCAGGTTGAATTATTTAGCTTAGTATCTGAGTAAATGTTTTCTTCTTTTATGTAGACTAGATGGAGAAAGGGAGATACTAAGCCAAGAACTCTGAAATAGCTCCTGTTAAACTCACCTGTCCAGCCTGCCAGATCCCTTGACGGGAGGGCAAGGGGCCAGAGAGCTGGCATCTGGTGCTTTCAGCACCACACACTGTGGAGAACCATGGCTTTGGAGTCCAATCATAAAATTTAAATGTGCAGAACGGAGTGTAAAGCAAAGATAAAAGTTAACACACATGAGAATATTACTCAGATTGTGGGTCAGAACATGTGAAGGTCAGTGAGAGTGAAAAAAGGAATAGCTGGTACTTTTTAGAATTTCAAAAAGCTATTGGTAAGAGGGGGCGACTGAGCACCATTGAGTCAAAACTGCACCCTTTTGATCAAACTTTGGCACAATTTAAAGAAATATTGTACCAAGAATTGTTCAGTTGCTCAGTCGTGTCCGACTCTTTGTGACCTCATGAACCACAGCACACCAGGCCTCCTTGTCCATCACCAACTCCCAGAGTTTACCCAAACTCATGTCCGTTGAGTCGGTGATACCATCCAGCCATCTCATCCTCTGTCATCCCCTTTTCCTCCTGCCCTCTATCTTTCCCAGCATCAGGGGCTTTTCAAATGAGTCAGCTCTTCACATCAGGTGGCCAAAGTACTGGAGTTTCAGCTTCAGCATCAGTCCTTCCAATGAACACCCAGGACTGGTCTCCTTTAGGGTGGACTGGTTGGATCTCCTTGCAGTCCAAGGGACTCTCAAGAGTCTTCTCCAACACCACAGTTCAAAGGCATCAATTCTTCAGCATTCAGCTTTCTTTATAGTCCAACTCTCACATCCATACATGACTACTGGAAAAACCATAGCCTTGACTAGACAGACCTTTGTTGACAAAGTAATGTCTCTGCTTTTTAGAGACAAGAATTGTTAGATCACAAATAAATTGAAGCTAATTATCAGCATTATGCAATCTGACTCTAGGGTTAAATCATTGCGTTGCCAGCTAAATAATCGTGTGTCTGTGTGCTCAATCGCGTCTAACTTCTTGTGACCCCATAGACTCTAACCTGCCAGGCTCCTCTGTCCAAGGACTTGTCCAGGCAAGAATATTGGAGTGGGGTGCCATTTTCTTCTCCAAGAGATCTTCCCAACCTGGGGGATCAAACTATAGAGAAAATAAAAACAAATCTATTACATAGTAGATAATCTAGTTTGAAGCATATACTCTAAGAAGACTGTCCTTTGATTATACTGGGGAGTGGTGGCCTTGTGAGTGATAGAAAATGATGAGAGAAAGGGTGAAGAACACGTTGTTTTCAAGGCAGCAGTTTTTCCTTTCCTGTCACCTAAGAACCTGATCGGTCACATGATTAACTACCACTATAGAAATTTTGTTATTTACAAAATATTCTTGAGGGTCAAAGTGCCTTTTAAAAGTCAGCTTAGGAGAAACTAGTAGGGTTAACACTTTACATTTTGTCAACATTTACAATTTTTAAAGGATATTCTTAAGTGAATTCCTGCCTACCTGCAAAGTAACTATTATCACCATTATTGATACAAAGAGGTTGAATAATTTGTCCTGTTTCAGGCTCATATGTGTTTGTTCTTTGACCTTTATACAAACTCTTACACATAACGGACACTCAATAAATATTTGTAGAGTTTGTCAGAATAGAGTAACAAGAGCCAGAAATTAAATTCAGGTCTTCCATTTCAAGTCTAATGATGATTATAGGTGAAGCAAGGCAATTTGGGAGTTGGTAAAAGAGTTAGATACTGATAATAAAGGCAGATAAGATGAAACAATTTCCAAATTCATGACCATTTGATCATAAAATGCTAAATGGCCTGAACTATGAATAACACTTTCTGGTAAAGTTGAATTAAGTTACATAAAGTGGGAAAGAGTAATACTAAGCCACCACCTCTGGAAGTTCTATTCAGTAATTTAACTTCATGAAATTAAATATACATAGTACATGAAGAAGAACCATGTCCCCTTTAAATTACTAAAAAAAAGCGGGGGGGGTAGTGAAGCTCATTACAAATAAAATCCTGAGGACTAGTCTTCTCTCCATTTTGCTGTAATATTATGGAATTATGCTCCCCTAAATTCTGCTCATTCTCATCTGTGATATTAGATCAGCATTCCTCTTCAAAGAAAAATGAAACCTGAAACCCTAGCAATCTCAATCACTGCAGTAAAAAGGTAAGCATTCTTTCTGTGTTTCTTCTTTGCATTGTTAAAGAGTATGAGTAAGAGAAAGATTTGCCTTGAATAAAGATTCTGAGCTACACACTGTGCATCTTAAATCTTCCAAGTATTTGACAGAGTTCCATATAGTTCATCAATTTGTGTCAGATTCCAGTTGCTTTCTTTGGGAGCAGGGAAAAATTTTGAAGCAAAAAGTATTCATGTAAACCTCTGTGTTAGCAGATTATTAAAAATGTGTTGTGAAAAATCTAGCATACTGAAAACAAAATCTCTGTGAATAAGTGAAAATTTAGCCATGGGCAAACTATTTCTAAAGATATGACCTGTAATATCTGAAAGAATGTGTAAAAACCACTTAATGATCCTACTTCTTCTGAATGTTTATAACGTTTACTGGCAGGGACTTGATGGGAGATTCAAGTGCCATGTTAAACATCTTGTATGCTTCATAGCGTAGACTTTCATCTCAGGTTTGCAAGAGGATTGATGTTCTTATTGCCAGAATCTCTTATTTACTGGGATATCGAAGCTCTCAGAGGAGAATGCCTTTATCTTTTGTGGTAAAGGGATTCCAACAAACTTTTTTTTTTTTAAAGTTGGTATAAAACAGTGATCAGTAAGCCCAATTCAGTTGATGGTACTTAAAACAACTACTCTTTTCATATCTACTCCAAATTGCCCTCAAATATTCTTCTTTTATATTTCCCATCCTCTTGCTGTTGTTGTGCCATCACTAAGTCACGTCCGACTCTTTGCGACCCCATGGACTGCGGCACACCAGGCTTCCCTGCCCTCCACTGTCTCCTGGAGTTTGCCCAAGGTCATGTCCATTGACTGAGTGATGCCATCCAAACATCTCATCCTCTGTCGCCCTCTTCTCCTTCTGCCTTCAATCTTTCCCAGCACCAGGGTTTTTCCAATGAGTCGGCTGTTTGTATCCCATCCTCTTACCCAGTTTATATCTTTCTACTTATGTGGTCATCTGAGTCATGATTTTTTAAATAAAAAACAGCAAATTTCAAGCTACAATAATGTGTTCACTTACTATACCTTTAAAGTCTGAGATTGCTGATTTAACCTTTTGGTTCAGGAGGTGTTGCGTTTAAATTATAGTTATCTGTTCTCTTCTTGGCTCCTCTCTGGAATGGTACCACATTTAGTTAATAGAAACAGAGTGCTTTGGACCCACAGGTGTGAGCTGATGCCTGCCATGGTGCAGGACTAAGGGCAGAAAGGCTTCACGTGATGAGAATTCAGCCAGTCTTTGGCAAGAGCAGACTGTAACTGAAAGAGAACTTCAGGAAGAAAATAATAAAACTCCACTAGGCCCCAGCTCCCCTGCTCACTGGCTAGGTTGCCCTTATGTAAGTTATTTAACCTCTGTGCTTCCACTTTCCACAACGATAAATGCAGAGTATAAAATCTAGCCTGGAAAGAGTTTCATCTTCCCAAGGGAGTCAGAGCCTGTAAACATGAACGATACTAGTTAGAAATGTTAGCACTGAATCCAAGAGCTTCTGATTCCATATAATCTGGAGACCACATTGCCTTACAAATTGGGCCCAGTGAATTTTCTAGTGCCTTATAGTAAGAAGCAGTAGGGTCATGTGAAAGGGTTACAAGTACATTTTCCTGATTCAGTGGTACACGAGATCCAACTTCCGCAGGTTGAATTTCACCACAAGAATATGCACCACAGAAGGAGCAGTCAATGAAAGGGGCCCTTCCTGGCTTAGAATACAGAATGGCCTTGAGAATTTCACAACAGCTGCCTAGAGCGGTCTGAATGTCATTTCTTAGGTCTAGAGAGCAGCATAGCCTCTTTCAGTTAAGCAGGCCCTGCTCTTAAATCATAAGTCCATCCAACAGCCAGGAAGCTCTTTCCTAACAGCCCCTGTAAATGACCAAACTGCATTAAATAGCATCCCCCCTGCAATTTCTTAATCTGTCTCTCCACCTATTGTTATGAATGTCTGTTCCTCAAGCCCACTAAGGATTTATGTCCAGTAGGTGTTCAGATTTGATGGTAACATGCCTGACTTCCTCTCACTTATAAACCCTGCATCTCCTGAATTGCTTCTCATCATGAACCAATTTAATGTGACTAAAGCCTCTGGAACTTCCTAAGTCCCAGCTCTCCCTTCCAGCTTAGCTATTCTAGGCTCTAACCTTCTGCAAAGACAATTGCAGGGCAAAGAGTAAGAAATGAGGACCAGAAAGTAGGAAAAGGACATTTTTTATCAACACGTATAAAATATTAAACCTTTGTCTTCTCACTTACATCTAATATACATGTTCTTTTCAAAAGTTTTTTCTAATTGAAGTATAGTTGATTTACAATATTGTTGATTTCTGTACAGTAAATTAATAAATACTTCAGTAAAGTGACATATATATGTATATACATACATATATTTATATACATTTTCTTTACTATATTCTGATCCATCATGTTTTATCTCAGGATATTGAATATAGTTCCTTCTGCTATACAGTAGGATCTTGTGGTTTATCCATTTACAAATAAGATATATGTTCTATTAAGAATATTATAGTATGAGTCATTTTCAAATGTGATTTGAGGTAGACATTTTTAATTCTAAACTCTTTCTGAACTTAACTCTGTAAGCTCTGCAGAGTCACGTTCAAATAGCTTCAAATCTTAGGTGCCCAGGAATCACCTTCAGAACCTCCTAAAATACAGGTTCTGATTCAGTAGATCCAGAAGAGGGCCTGAGATTCCAGGAAGATAACCAGGCGATGCTGATTTTGCCCTTCTGTAGATCACATTTAGAGTAGTGAAACTCTAAAACTGATCACATGTTCTTCCACCGGAGTTCAGGGGAGAAATTGTGGGTTTAATAATTGATTTGAAATTAAATTCACATTTCTCTGTGTGTGTGTATTTTTCTATTGAGTAGGTTCACAGCGTTCATTAAAGTTTCAAATGGTTCATTATTTGTACATAAGTTAAGGACCACTTAAGCTGCCATTTTGTCATGCACTTGCGTTTAGTCTCTGTGGAAAATAAATTCCAAAGTCCTTTTTTTGTTTTGTCTTGGTTCTTTTTTTTTTTTTTTCAAACAAGACCAATTCCAAGATATCTTTTGCTGAGGTAACCTTCTATGATCTAAGGCCAAGAGCAGAACACTTTTGCCCTGCTCAATGAAATTCTAAACAATTAAATTGTACATTTTCTTGTAGAAACATCAGGGTCATTTTTCATTGCGTGAGTTGGATTAGTATTTATAAATGTCTTAAAAGAGGTCCTGCTTCTGAAACTCGTTTTTGTTGCCTAAATGAAAACGGATAGAGAAGATCCATAACTCTCTAGGAAAAGCTTTCTCCAAAACACTCCTGTGGGAAACAGAGATGTGTTGTTATTTGACAGGGGTCATCATAACCCATCATCGGTACCTCGTGTTCTGAGGGTCATCATAACCGATCATCAGCACCTCGTGTTCTGGGGGTCATCATAACCCATCATCGGTACCTCGTGTTCTGAGGGTCATCATAACCCATCATCAGTACCTCGTGTTCTGGGGGTCATCATGACCCAGCATCGGCACCTCGTGTTCTGTGGGTCATCATAACCCAGCATCAGCACCTCACCTTCTGAGGGTCATCATAACCCATCATTGACACCTCAGCTTCTGAGGGTCATCATAACCCAGCATCAGCACCTCACCTTTTGAGGGTCATCATAACCTGTCATTGGCACCCCGTGTTCTGAGGGTCATCATAACCCGTCATCGGCACCTCCCCTTCTGAGTGTCATCATAACTTGTCATCAGTACCCCGTGTTCTGGGGGTCATCATAACCCAGCATCAGCACCTCCCCTTCTGAGTGTCATCATAACTTGTCATCAGTACCCCGTGTTCTGGGGGTCATCATAACCCAGCATCAGCACCTCACCTTTTGAGGGTCATCATAACTTGTCATCAG